>NC_135587.1:24445000-24805625 GCF_965152235.1 Eretmochelys imbricata | reverse complement strand
AATGTGACAAGAGGTCAATGTGCCTTCACATCAGGCTAACTATACTATTCTTACCTCTTATTTCTGTTCTCAGACACACACACACAAATGGGTATAAGTATATTTAAGACATTCGATAGATAGGACAGATAATCTTTTTTTAAAGGGCCTATATATTACAGATAAATTGAGACATAGGGCCTTTCAAGTGCTTTTCTGTGCAACCTTGAACTCCATATAGATATCCATTATACAAATGTTCACATTCTTTGAAACATCATCAGCAGACACCCCATGCTACTACTGTAACTAATATACATCCATATTAAAACTATCTGGAATTTTACTGTCTTGGTTACCAAGCATGCAAAAACATGCTTACCTTTTAATTTACAAAGAATAAAGCTTTCAAGCCTGAAGCCAAAGTTATATAAGAACATTTCTGTTACCATTCTCAGAATTTGTGCATTCCTGATTAACAGAAGAATATAAGCTGTAAATATGTTATTTATATAACATGACCTTGCTGCATACGCTGCTAGACACATTAATATCATTAAAACAATACTGAAATCAGTATTAGCCATGTATTGCCATGAAAGGTGCAGTATCTAAACCAATCCCCAGAATTACAGTTTGCCACCATAAAGAGCACAACTAAGATGCCTAACCGCTTACCCAGCCCACTTCTATAAACTAAATACAACTAGCACTCTCAAGCAAAAGCCTTAGCAAACAGATGGGCCTTATACACCATTCCCTAGGTCAAACAGACTCTAGAAAATCAATAAGGGAAGTCAGCTCCAGTGTACAGGAGGACCTTCCATCAATTTCTACCCCCGCTCTCCCAAAACTTTAATCTAGGAACTGTTAAAATGAAATGTCTCAGCTGATCTCACTAAATGCTAAATAAATACAATAGTATTAATACTAAACCCTAAGACATCTTCCTAAAAAAAGTCTAGTGATAATAAACACGACCGGTTTTGCCCAGGTGTAGCCCCTTTTAATTGAACCATTTCAGAGCCCTTTACAAACATCAAGCAATCCTCACAGCACACCTCTGAAGTTCTGTTGTCATTTCTCAGATGTGTTTAGGCACCAAGAGGTACCACAGCTCAGGTCGTGAGTCAATGTCATAGAGGGGCAGACAGCCCAGAAGTCCGTCCTGACTCTTAGTTCCCTGATCTAATCACTATGCCCATGGACTCGGTTTGTGGCCCCATAACATGAATATTCTAAGAGATGAGAAACCAGGAGCCAGTATACCTGTCCTGCTGAGGGAATCTGCCAAGGGCTAAGGGCAGGAATAGAAAACATACTTGCACTTAACTTCAAATAAGCCAGAACAGCTTGAAGTATTTACATTTCTCATAATCAAAAGTAAGAGGAAATGATGTTGAGAATTATGCAAGTCAGACACTCTGAAGAATCACGTGATTCAAATCCAAAGGCAACTTCAAAACCACCTCATAAAAGTGTATGCAAAACTTGCAAAGCAGCCAGATGCTAACATTGCAAGAATAGCTTTCGCAGCATCTGGATCCTGCAACTAATAGCCAAACGGAAGCAGAACTTTTGCCTGTATAAAAAGATTAAACTTTTTTCTCCTTAAATTAAAAAAAAAAAAAAGAACTAAATTAGAGACTTCTTCCTGAGAATGACAGGTTTCAGAGTAACAGCCGTGTTAGTCTGTATTCGCAAAAAAAAAAGGAGGACTCGTGGCACCTTAGAGACTAACCAATTTATCTGAGCATAAGCTTTCGTGAGCTATGCATCCGATGAAGTGAGCTGTAGCTCACGAAAGCTCATGCTCAAATAAATTGGTTAGTCTCTAAGGTGCCACAAGTACTCCTTTTCTTTTTTTCCTGAGAATATATGTCAAGAAGAGTACTAATTTATAAATGTGTTCTATCTCCTGAATAAAATCATTGTTAATCATTTTCCGATATATTCTGCAAAAGCATCCCATCACATCTGGAACTGACAGCACCAGTTTTTAATTACTGTTCTTGCTAACTTTATTTTAACAGTTGTGTTTCACTTTGAACAACAAGGTTGCCTTAAAGTAAATACAATTCCTTGCCCATATGGACAAGTTATTCTCAAAGAATAAGGGTCACACCGATACTTTTTAGAGTGAGACTATGAGGTGATCCTTCTGCAGTCTGTAGAGCGGCTTTTATTACTTCTTCTGTTGATGACTACGGTTAACTTTAGTTCTTGCAGAGAAGGGGACTCTCCCCTTCCTGGGCTAAATGCCCAAATTCCTACAGGATTCACAAGACTGTCTTTTTTAAATCAAGTCCATTTCTTCTACAGAAAGGTCTGCACATAATGTTCTGCAAAGAAACTGAGAATCAACCTTAAAAGAAAATTATAAATAAATTGTGCATGTGCAACGTATTCTAATACAAATGTTCTCAATGCAGTAGCACAAAGCTAAGTACTATCTGAGGAGTCAGTCAGCAATGCCCTTAAGCTGATTGCGGGGGGCGGGGGGATTTGACTACCCTGTCTACCCCCTGCATTTCCTTCCCAACCTCCTTTGACTGCCAAGATATTTGTGCCTAGACACAGCACTGATCTCAGATCACTGCTACTTTATGTACCATGGGGTACATATTTAGTATTTTAGAGATCCAGAAAAATGAGGTTTTACTCACCAGGGCAATAGCTATAAATTCCCACTGCCGTCTGTCCCTTCTCTTACAAACGCTGCAGGTCCTATACCTCCAAGGTGACGCACTTGCAGCCACTTCTCCGCAGCAACTTCCTCTATGGCGATATTACCTCAGAAACTGAGCTACCTTCTCCCCTGACAGCTGAGTGAAAGTTAATTTTCCAATAACCTTCTTGACATTATCAATCTCTGTCAATAATGCTCCTGAACCCACCCAAGAAATTACACCATGGACCAGTCCATCACCATTTTCAGGCAGCTGCGTGCTATTACACATTTACATAAATGCAACAGCCAGTTTGTTTCAAAAGAGGCCCTAAATATTTACCTTATTTTAAAACTATCTGTACTCAATGCAAATCATGCTAACAGCTGTGGAATGCCTGAGTAAAGCAACACCACTTATCAAGAATTTTATACAGAGACAGATTCCACCATTGACAAGTTGTATTCTTTTCCCCAAAACATGAAGGTTTTAAGCATCCATGCCCCATTAGCCCTAATGGAAAAAGTATTCCCAGCTACCATAGGAATGAATGGGAAAACTAACCCAGTAACAGGTCACAAACATGAACCCAACTTAAAATCAGGTTCAGACATAGCCTAAGTACCAGGCAAAAACCAAGTGCTAAGATGACAAAGATAAAATTAAAGAGTAGTGACAGCTGGGAAACAAATCAAACCAATTTAAAATAAAACTGATATAAACAACTAATTTAGTCACCAAATGTTTACTGGTCATTATCTAGCCAATGAATGGTCTGTGATTATTAGACAATCTCTCTCAGCTTTTCTAAGTTCATTGGTTTTACTCCTACATTTTCATTTTCATCTGAAATTCTAACAAAGTTGATGGATCAAAAAGCCATACACAGGTACCTTATTTGTAGATGCAACTCCAGCTTTGTCTTAAAATGGTTTCACCTGGAGGCTGTTTTACTATTTTTCCTATTTAATTTCCTGCAATGAAATTAATTTAATAGTGGATATGATAGTGCAAAAGCAAATGTGAGCCTGACTCTGCTTTGCATTACCTTTTTTTAGAAATTCTTTCCGAATAATTTTTGTTATATTTATTAATTTATTTCTGACTAATAGCAGTAACTGATAGAAGAGACTGAACAATGTAGCCAGGTAGCTTCTTCTGCTAGGAAGGATGAAACTGAACCTTTTTATGCTTATGGGAAACAATTACACTACATCAGATCTCTTGCTTGGTTCAAGTCTGGACATCCAATGAGATTCTTGGGTTATCCCTCAAGGGAGCCACCTTAATAAACAACAGCAAACCTCTGTATGTACAATACTATGCATTGAAGGATCTGAAAGTGTTTTACAGATATACTTTCTAATGTTTCTGTGTGGTAGGCATTATTAAACACGCAGCGGTAAGTAAGGTACAGAACTATTAAGTGACCTTTCCCAAGGTCATAGAGAGAGTCAGAGCTGGGAACAGAACAGATCTGTCCTAACTCTATGCTCTGCTCTAACCACTAGACAGAATCACAAAATAAATATGTAGATTACTGCAGTGATTTATAGATGTTTAGAAGTGACATGGGCTAGGTGAGCAAGGTTTCTATAAAAACAGCAGAATGTTCTGGTAGTGCAAATTCCCGCAAATTGAAAAAGTTGTCACACTACAGCCAGCAGCCTTATAACCATTTTCAAGAAAGTAACAGTAATGCATGAGAAAGGAGGAACACACAGACAAAAGAATGAGATATTAGGATAAACAGAAAGTGTTTAGTAGTGAAGTCAGAATATTTACTAGTTGATTAGAGTGCTGCATAAAATATTGCCACATTTATTCAAGATTTGCTGAAGCTCAAACTACCAGTGAAAACACATTCTATTCCGCATTGTTTTCTCTTCTTGCACTAACAGATAATTTGTCAGTCAAAACAGAAAGAAAGCCACCCCAGTGACAAACATGTCGTTCACAAGCATGAAAAGGAAGAGGTATCATATAGATAACTATCCAGGCCTAGCCTTTTCTATACTCTAGAGCACAAGGATTGCCAAGGGGCATATAAAACTCAGATATGTTGGCATTTCAGAAACTGGACCCTATGAAAATGGAGGTTTCATCTATTTATCCTCTTACTTCACAATTCCATTAGTCAGTGCTACTTTAACTCCACCTAGTCTTTCTTTCCATATGATATCAGAGACCCTCATTCCATCTTTTGTGCAAGTTAAGATTATTCGATTTTAAATTTCAAATTATCAAATCCTATGTTTATAGTATCAAGCATAAAAAATTAAATAAGTCCTACATGCAGTTGTTCAAATCTTCAGGAGGACTAAAATCAACCTTTATATCACTCATCTTACAACCTCATCATTGGTCCTTACTATACTGAAGTGAAATTCATACCTAGACACCTCTTCATAACAGAAATCTGTTTTGGTGGCCCACTGGTCTGATGTAGTAAGGCATTATTCTATGTTCCTTCCTATGGAACCAATCTTACCACATAGTTCAGCTACTTCTGCATGCTTAAATATGTCCATAACACTCACTAGACTGGAGCTCTTGAGACTTCCTGCTTTCAGTAAATGTTCCCTAATTGTGAGACAGACTCTACAGTATTGTAGGTTCAAATGCTGAATGTAGACAAAGCTGTCTTTCACCAGCTTTGGAAAACAGACTCACCCATTCTGCTGACTCTCTCCAAAAGCCATGCATACTATTAAGTACTCATTCAAGGTTTTGATTTTTGGTTTGTTTGTTTGTAATTCTAGTGCTTACAGCAACATGAAGTGTGAATAACATTTTCTAAGCTGTGATACATCTCACAATACGTGTATGTGAGCCAAAGTCAATCTGTGAGTCAGAATGGTCCTGGGGGTAATGTACTGGATAGAGGAGTAAAGAGATCTGGAATATAGTCCCACCTCTACCACCAGAAGAATTTTTCCATTTGCCTAGCTGTATCTATAGAGCTGTGGTCAGGTTGACCTAACCACATCACACAGGGTGCAAAAGTTTTCACAGCCCCTGAGCAATGTAGCTAGGTCAATCTAATTTTCAGATGTAAACCAGGCCTTATTCTATCTGTGCCTCAGTTCTCCATCTGTAAAATGGGGATACTACTACTGCCTTACCTTACAGAGGTATTGCAAGGATCAATTAATTAATAGATATGATGTGCTCAAGATACAGCAATGAAGGACGTATATAAATAAAATTCCTTACTTATTAACAGAAAAAAGTGAAGCAGAGTATGTATGTGGAGAACCATAGCAAAATATTTCATTTTTAGTGTGCTTTTTTTAATTGCCTCTTTCAAGTAGTGAGAAGTTCAATTCAGTTATTTTAAAAAAAACAGAAGAGCAATTTGTCTGTTAATGGTTCAAGTACAATACTAGAGACTATACATGTGGCCAATACATCATCACACAATTAATCACTGCTGCCTATGGCTGGATCTTGATAGCTGTGAGGTACAAATCAAATGACTGAGTTAATAACCTTATAAGCTATCGTTTTACAGTATGGTATATTGTGTTGTGGTAAATCTGAAAAACAGATATTATAAAAATCCTTTCCCACAAAGAAACTTATCATGAAAAACTTCACTAAAACCATAACTCTTAGCTGGAAACTGAAATCCAAACTCCCTGCTAGACTTCATATGGAGCAGCTAAGAAAATGAGCCATCTTATAATCTTACTGACATGTCATCTAATAGTTTTCTTTTTTTTTTTTTACAAAACACATTTTATTAGGTATCCACTCAATACAGCCTCATATGCAAACCAATTCCCAGTCCCACCCAATACAGTATTTGCTAAAAGAATTCAACTCACTGATCTACAAAGTTAAGTTCAAAAAGATGTATTTATGGCCAGAATTACACTCCTTTAAAAAAAAAAAAAAAAAAAAGAAGAGTAGGGTATCTGATACTTCAGGAAAGAAGTGACTAACTGGGAAAGGGTGGGGAAAATTTTTACATAGCCATGTGGTTTCTCAAACTCAGAGCCATGAGTCAACAGATTCAGACAATTTCAAACAAAGACAGGAAAAGGAGAAGTGAGTTCTAAAGTCAAGGGGACCTCACAGAGAATACTCCACCAGCATCTTCCTCATTTTTATATTGAGGAGGTTCAAGTTTGAGCACCTTTGCTGATCTCAAAGAGAGAGTACATAGAGCCCAGAATCTCAGGGCTTTATAATTATTTATATGCATTGTGGCAGCACCTAGAGATCCCAGCCCCATTGTGGTAGTCGCTCTACAAACCTATAACAAAGAGATGATCCATGCCTCAAAGAGAAGCCAAGTCAAAAGTTGATCAGGAAACCAACTGGTAGCCTGAGCCAAGGTACCTCTGTAATAAGCTCATAGCAATTCTGCACCAGCTTCACTTTAAAAAAAAAAAAAATGTAGCCCCACTCTGTGGTAACAGCGTCAAGGTGAAAAAACACAGGTGACATCAACAAGGTTTATATTATAAACAAATGCAGCCTCTTGGCGACAAATATCTGAAGGAAAGCTGCCCAGGCCATTTCTGCTGCTTGGTGATCTAGGAGCACTAACCTGGCCACTAGATACAATCTTGAACAACAAATAGTGGACACACACTCTAAATGGCAGATATTATTCTCACCACATCTTACTGTTGCTTCCCCCAAACAACTGACACCACCTCGCTCTTATCCATTTGGAGCATCAGTCAGCTGACCCTCAATTGTGCCCCAATGTCAACCAACCACCAGGAAAGGCAAGTGATTGCTTTGTCTAGGTCAGAGGAGATTGGTGTCATCAGCATACTGAACCAGCCAGCTCAAGCTTTTTATATATTTTACAGCAATACACTATACATACACATGCTGAGAGAGTGGGTTTTGATTTTTTTTGCAGGGTGGGGGTGTATTGTTTTATAAATGCAAATGAACTATACCCAACTTCCCTTCAACCTATACTTAGCTGGCCAATTTCTCACAGAAGTCAAGTGATACTGACAAATTTTCCTGTCACCCTCACAATGGGGGCCCTCAAAGTAAGGCTGAGACACACTGGCAGGATGCATTATGGGAAATCTTCACTGCTGCTCATGCCACATATGCTTCTCCTGTGGCTGGAGGACTCCAGTGTGCAGGGCTGCCAATCTGGCAGTTGTCACCAGCACAGCATGCATATGAGATGTCATCGTTGTTTTAAAAATGTAAAATCCTACAGAACTGCAGGTACTCTGACAGTTTTGCCCAGATATGACATCAGAGCAGGGGTGGAATATCTCCTTGTTTTTCACTGGCGGCTATTACTGATGGAGCAAGGGGTGCTGAAGCAGGGAATATAGTCATTCTGAATTACCTGATCCGAAGGTATAAAGTCCTCATTTCCTTTACTACCAATTTGACAGTTTTTAACGCCTAAGCAAACAAAATATAAAGGTTTTTGCAGAGGCAGAATTATACTAAAGGGAACACTGCAGTGCGACTTACTTACAACACAGCCAATTCCAAAGGGCTGATTTTGTCTTTCAAAAAGTTACAGTACAATTCCATTAAGAAACAAGCCCTACAGTATGTTTTACCCAAAATATTATAAGAGTTGCTTTTCTCCATGAGAATGAATCACAGTTTTCCTCTGGGAGGAAAGGAAAGTGTAACTGGAACACTTGCTCCTTGGGGGACTTATTAGATCCTCAAAGAGTCGTTGCAGTTGCTGAAACCTGCTTTTGCCAGAAGAAGCTTCATCTTACAAATATATAACAGAAAAGCATAAAAGAGAGGAAAACCCAGAAGATTACACTTCAACATTCCCAGATAACTGAAGAAATACAGTTCAATACTGAAGTATTTAGCCTCTCTGGCCTTGTCTACACTATGCTTTTCTGAAAATTTCCTACCATTGTACTTCCGCTACAGATAGCAACAGTGGATGTGCCAGTGTAGACAGGATACTGGCATCCACTGCTGTGTGACATGTTTCCTGCTTGTCCTTACTTCTCCCAAAGACACTCTGGGTAGGGTAAGATGACACAGCAGTAAAAAAGGCCAGCCAGCAGCTTGTCTACCACTAGGACTCCCACCAGGGCACCAGCACCGGTGAACAGCAAAGGTTGGAAATGTTAAGAAAAAGCTCTCTCTAGGCACAGTTTCTAACCTCCTCTTTTAATAAGCAAATTGAAACCCTGTAGAGTTGGAAGGGGCTTTTACTTTAATTAAAAAGCACTATTTAATAACAGTCCAACAGAACATCTGTAGAAACAAACAACCCTTTCCTTTACAGAACTATTAAAATCCAAACACTCCCACAGATGAGCATGCATCCACAAGATAACCCTAAGAGTTCTGACAAACATTTTTTTTAATTGTAGCTAAAAAGGATATAGAAGTATTATAAGACTTATCCTGATGAAGAGGGCGAGAGGAAGCATTTCCTATAACAAATACTAAATTCACCCATTTTCTGCTTTTAAGCTTTGTAATCAATACATACATGGCAAAAGTTGAAACAGTTGTGACATGATTAATGGTCTTTTTCAAAGATTGTTGATATAATTGCTGCTGTTTTTCTTGCCCCTGCCTTTCCCCTTTTCCTGCTTTTGTGAGAGCAAAAACAGTTAATAAAAATCATCATAAAAGCCCCCCTTAAAGAACAAAGCAGAGACTAAAAGAAATCTCACCCAAGAAGTTACAAAATAAGCGACAGCTTTCCCTAATGTACCACGAACTAAAGAAAACACAGGTAGAGAACTGTACCAACTGTTTGCTCTTGGATGGTAACATTCTTACAACTGACAAGATGTTATAAATTAAGTAGCTGACCTGTGAAGGAAGTAGGGAGTTCAAGTGAGTTAAAAATTTCCCTATACAAATGTGTAACACCCACGAAGAAGCACTTACTCTAAGTACAATGATTATGAAAACACAGAGAAAATATTTACCACAAAGCAGTGACTTTAGTATATACAGCCTGCTACACATGGCAGCACTGGTTCTTAGGGTACGTCTTCACTACCCACCGGATCAGCGGGTAGTGATCGATCTATCGCATCCCATCTAGACACAATAAATCAATCCCCGAATAGATGCCTGTACTCCACCTCGGCAGAAGGAGTAAGTGGAGTCAACGTGGGAGCCGCCACGATCGACTTGCCGCGGTGAGGACAGCCAGGTAAGTCGAATTAAGATACTTCGACTTCAGTTACGCAAATAGCGTAGTTGAAGTTGCATATCTTAGTTCGAACCCGCCTAGTGTAGCCCAGGCCTTAGTGTAGTAATAGCTCAAAAGCCACCATTTAGATTTTCCAAATTGATTAAAGCTGACCTGCAAGTGAAAAGACATAAGGCTGTTCATTTTCAGATTCTTGATGTTGTATAAAAAAGCCTGAAAGATTGTTACAAATAACATTTCTGCTTCTCTTCTCCATTAGAAATTTAAGTCTCACTTCCCTTTGAAGAACTAGTGAAATTATCACAACTCAAAAGAATGAAAGCAGAGCTACTGAGAGGGGAACGAATTTTTAGTCAGACTGTTAAAAACATACACCAAAAAAAGTTTAACAACATTTTAGTCAAATTCCTGATAAACACGTGGGAGAAATAATGTAAACAACTCTATAGTTTCATCCCTTTAAGAGCTCACAAAACACACACATCCTGAAATTCCCAGAGTCCTCCAGCAAAACCAGAGACTTGATATTCCTGATAATTCTGAATAAAAAACAAGTAGTATATTATTATTATTTTTGGGTGGGAGGAAGCAGAAGGGGAAAAAACCTCTCAGAAGCTAAAAGAGGGCACAAAACCAATGTTCTATAAATCCTCTGCAGGGCACTTTTCCTCTTTGATGAACCATGCCAATTTTCTGTGATGTTACAATCCATTTTTTAGCTTAAATTCCAAAAAGGAATCACCAGTTGCAGAGCACCCTCTCATCCTTCAATTTTAAGTTCCCACTATGGCTTCAAACTCATTGAAGAGTTACTCTCTGGTCACAAGGAGGATAGTTGGCTCTATGGAAAGAGAGAAACTGGAACTTGAGTCATTCTACACCAGTTGAGCCAGGAGCAGGCTGCTGACTCAGAGGCAGGCAGCAACAGGCAGCAGCTATGGGTGAACTTGCTTGGGTTCCAGTCTACACATTTGCACACGCACCAACTCTCCATGAAAATAATCCCAGCTATCTAGTTGTACACTGAGCTAGTCTACAAAGAAAGGAAGACTAGTCCTGAGTTCAAGAAACTCAGTTCTCCTGAGTGCTAGTCCAGTGCTGTTCTAAGATCTGCCACAGACTTCCTGTTTGACTTTGGATAAGTCAGTTAGGCTTCAGTTTAGGCTGAAACCAACACAACTACTGACATGCTTGAAATGAGGAGTGCATAAGACTTTGCCAGATCAGAGTTTGAGGCTATAAGCTCTTCAAGACAGAGACTGTGTCTTCATGCACCTTTGTACAGAACCAAATGCAAATGAGCTAGTGCAATGAAATAATATTCCTAACTCTTATTGATCCCCAGACTAACAGAGGGCAAAGCACAATCTCTTCATGGCTCACTTCAGCAGCCATCTCTAAAGAGGGCATAATAATGATGCCTTGCCTGGGTAAGGTATAGTGAGGATAAATTAAGTAACATCTGTAAAATTGTTTGAGATACTTGGATGAAAGTAGACATATATGCCAAGTATTATTTAAACCTTTAAAAAATAAACACCCAATTTTCTTCATGTCATGACACTGGTGAACTTTAGTTCAAGTATTGGACAAATTTTCACAAATTTTCTATTGCGGGTAGTATTAATTCACAAATATTAAAACAACATATCAGATCACTATAACATATGGTCTAAGACTCAGTTATGCAGTCCTGTGCATTAACTCAATTTTAAAAATACCAATATAAAATAATTTATCCATTTTTTAACCGTGAGCTCTCACATTCAATCTCAAATTGCTGAACAGAGTAAGAGATTCCATTAAAAAATCATGACCATGCTCAATTTTCATATCTGTTCCTCTTAAGTCTGCATTCTACTTGCTACTGCTCAGGTCATTGTTAATGAAGAAGGATTTGCTACACATTTCCCTGAGAATTCTCCAGGCTATCAGACCTTGTTGTATAAAATAACAAACAAAAAAAGAACATAGTATCATCTTCATTTGCGCAAAACACAGCCAAATCATAAGACATAAGTCAATAAATGCTGCAAAAGCATGGAAAGAAAAAATATTAAACACATGCAGTAATAACGTCACTGTAGAGACACCAGTTGCATTTCAAATGAGAATTACTTTTTTTACACAGCTCTGGGCAATGTGTCAAAATAAATATTAAATAAAGTCATCTGTATTTCTAAATCTACTTTCTTAAAGATGTATTAAGTAATGCACTCTGCCTTGCAAGGTAGAAACATTTTACTTCCAAGCATATGGCAACAATTTTACAAAGTTTCTAGGTCTTACTCAGTATTTAACACATGATTTGACTAATTTATTGAAGTAGTACAGACTGATTTGTACTAAAAAAATTGCAGACACTTTAAGGTTAATCAGAATGACAGTAACTCTTCAAAGTAGGCCCTTTTTATTTTAGTTCACCCAATATTTTGTCCTAGAAATGGTCTGTTGCCTGACTTAGCTAAATAAATAATAGCAAATATGAATTTGACTAAGATGCTTTTATTATATTACTGTTGGTTTCGCATGAAAACCTATTTGGAAACAAGCAGCAAAGGAGAAATTTTTCTCTCTCCCATCTGTGACAGGCAGCTGCTCACTGGCTGGAATCTGATGATGATACCAGACACTTAAAGTAGCACCAAACCAAAGTAAACATTGCATAAATAACTTTAAAAACGTCTGTCCCACTTAATAAAATACAATTTCTAACATAGCTGTGCTATGCCATGACATTTCTAATTGCAAGGAGTGGGCTATGTTAAATACTGTCCATTATTAGAAATTAAAAGATCAGTTTTCATATTTTTAAAATGTAAAATAGTTTATTTTGGACATTAAAAAATGTATTCAAAAACCAAAACTGAACCCCAGAGATTTCTCAGGCATGCAAAACTGTGGTACTGTAGGCACAGATGTTTAACTACTCAGCACAGGTTAGAATGTAAAGTAATCTTAATTTGATCCAAAACAATTCACATGTAAAAATAAGCCAAGATACAAAAAGAACAGTTCAGCCATGTAAAGATTTGTAGCTATACAAACTGCCATGTCTGAACCACAGTTAACATCAGGAAGGTGTTGGTTTAGTTTTCCTTTTAAAGAAATCTTGTCTTACAACTTTTAGAGTTATTTTGCCATGTATTCAAGTAGGATATTCATTCCCCATGTCCTACACTACAGAAGATTTAAGACAGAAGCTTCCTATTTAGTTATTTTTTATTATAAATGTTTTATTTAAGGCGCCTTTAAACAAATATTGATTTGCTCTATAATTTAAATGTAGGGATTAGAATCGGCCACAGTAGAGTTCTGCTTTAAGAGCAGTTTTTAATCTACATTTGTATTCAAGATTTCAAAAGATTATGTATTAACAAACTGTCTGGAACTTTATCATTTGGGCCACCACCACCTCTATTTCAATACATACTCCTCTCCTACCCCCAATAAAATACTTTGTTTTTCCCTGTCTCCACCGTTAACGATATCAAAATACAACCTGAATCATAGAATTTAGAAATGGAAAAGACCTATTAGATCATTTCCAGCCCATGCCGCAGCCAGTGAACAACTGCTCCCTAAAGAAAATGCTCTAATGTCTTGTCTAGTCCAGGTCTGAACAACCCTGCAATAGTGATCTCACATCTTCCTTGAAGAGACCATTCCATAAACTACCACAATGTATTGTTAGTAATTCCTTGCTGATGTCCAACCTAAACATTCCCATGTTGGTTATTCCTCCATGCATCATCCCAATGGCTCGTTATTGCTCAAGGATTAAGGGGAGACAAACTTGCAAGCTTCCCAACGCAGTTCTGGCTGAATACATATGGTGTGTAACAAAAAAGTCCCAGCAGACCCATATAGCTTTTGCAGCCTGAATGTTTCCTGAAGAAAGCTGGTGGCTTTTAAAGACAAGTGGTACATGAGCATCTACAAAACTTATTGTATTTTCATCTCACTATTTCTTAATTTGTTTTCATAACAGGGGTCTGTAATGGAACCTCTGAGAACTTTTTCTAGAACTTGTATGAACAGTGTGGTGCAGAGAGGAGGGCACTGGACTGGAAGACAGCACTCTGAGTTCCGTTCCCAGCACGTGTGACCTTGGACAGATCCCCACCTCTCTTTGCTGTTGTCTCTCTAACTGTAAATTGGGGATGCTTACCCAGCCTTCTGAAGCACTTTTGAGATCTAATGAATATCAGTACTAAGTATTACTATGCATTTGTACTATAAACTTTGCAAACAGAACGGCTGTATGGAGAGAACATGTTAAAGTTAATGGACTAATTACAGAAGCAAAGACTATTGAAGACCTCTTAATCTTTTAAGGGCAATTTCTTAACATACCCTCCAAGGTAGCTTTCAGGTGAGACCTTAGAAAACTTTTTGTTCCACATGGACATTAAAGGGCTTGTCCACACATGGTGCACTGCTGAAACGTCTGTGAAGACGCTCTATCCAAAGTCTCTTCCGCTGACATAGCACTTACATCGGTGTAATTTATGTCACCGGGGGGGGGGGGGGAGGTTTGATTCACTCCCCTGAGCTACATAAGCCATACCAACCTAAGCTGTAGCGTAGACATAGCCAAAGAATCCATGCAATTAATTTGATTAACTGAGCTTTGCACAGTTTAACAACATATAACCTTTTGAAATCTTGAATGGAAATGTAGATTCCACCCTTCATGCCAAAGATAAAATGATCCGGGTGTTCTTTGGATAAACATTATGGAAAATATAAAATACATAAATCTTTAGTGTTTGATTTTGCTGCACACAGAGACAGAAAGGAAACCTGATGTTTACCCCATCTTGACTTTTTATTTAAATTTTAAATTAAGAATTTTATTAAAGCAGACATCAGCTTGCTAGATCACACCCAAAGTACTTCTCTCTAAACACAGTGTCAGGAAGTTAAACGAATGGTTGACTGGATCTTAAAAAAATTCACCTATGGCAAACAGATACAATACTGGTACTTGATTCTGACAAATCTAAATATCTGGAGTTCATTTATGCCATCAAACGTGGATAGTAGTGGATAGACACCCTGGGCATTCCCAAAAATGTTTCTTTAAGATTTCTTGCTACTGTCTTTAAATAAACTAGTCCCATAGGAATCTGTAGTTTATGAAGCACCTGATTTATGCAGCAGACAGGTGAGTTTTTCAGAAGTCCTCCCCTTTAAGAACCCGAGCAGCAGAATGAAGTTACTTGCTGCCAGAATTAGCTGAAAGTGTCTCACAAGCAGACACATATGGTGTCCAGATGACTGGCAGCTACAAGCTGAAAGCTGCTAGTGACATCCACTTTACTCCCAAGATGATCCACATGCTAACAATTGTGCTCACAACTAACCTCACATTTAAACATCCATCCCATTTTAGAAATTTATATTGGCCTGAAAGACTTATAAACAATAGAGTTTATTACTATTAAATAGGTTTCAGAGTAACAGCCGTGTTAGTCTGTCTTTGCAAAAAGAAAAGGAGTACTTGTGGCACCTTAGAGACTATTAAATATACTTCCTATGTTTGAAAAAAAAAACACCTTAGAACTTTATCTTCAAAGACCTATACAAGTACTTTTTATTTTTTAAACAAAACAACTCTGTTAGGTAGGTAAGCAAGTGCGGAATGATTTTCTTCCATATGTACATGGGGAAAACAGACAAAGGTTGGTTAAATGATTTTCCAAGGCAAAAGGGGGAGTCTGTGTCAGAGATAGAACTGCACTTCAATAGTTAGTGGCTCCCAATTCTCTGCTCAGACCACACTATCATGCCTCTCTCTCTCTCTATGAAGTACAATCAATGTACAAAAACTCAATATAAAATTCTAAAGATGTTAAGAATATGTTAGGTTTCAGAGTAGCAGCCGTGTTAGTCTGTATTCGCAAAAAGAAAAGGAGCTCACTTCATCGGATGCATTCCGATTAAGTGAGCTGTAGCTCACAAAAGCTCATGCTCAAATAAATGTTAGTCTCAAAGGTGCCACAAGTACTCCTTTTCTTTTTAAGAATATGTTAATACATGATTTTTATCTTGACCTTAACATGTTGAGTAACCTCCTAGTGATAAACACAATGCAAAAAGGAAAGTTTGTTTAAAAATTAAAAGCCAGCCTGTTTTCTGTAATGAACTTCCATTGATTTCTGATCTGGTAGAGATTAAACCAAGTTTCACAGCTGTCAGAGCCATGAACTGCCTCTTCCACATCATGCAAATCTATCAGCAGTAAATTAGAAAATGTTTAAATCACACAGTTATAAGACTAGCCTCGTTTCTGAGATGCTGTGTCCCCCAACTAAACACTGTTTCATTAAAGACTGTTTTGTTGCTCAGTATTAGATCTTACATTGATATCCACAGTTCTGTAATTCATTGTTCAACTTTTGCTTGTGTTTTCCTTGTGTAATGCAACTCCCTCATCCCTTCCAACATGCACATTGACAACTTTTCTTGCTTTACACATAAATTGAAGATGTTTGTATTTTTCACTTCTTACCCTATTTACGCTGCTGACTGTTCTAATTTACATTGTCTGATTTTTTTATGTTTGCTTGTTGAAGTCAATTTCTCAGTGCCTTGATGTGAAAGATATTTAGCACTTATGGCTCCTCCCATCTTCAAAGATCTGTATGCATATCACCTAATTAATCTTCACAGCACATCTTGGAGCTGAAATATTCACATTTTACAGAGGAGGAAATTGAGGTGGAGAGGCTGAAGGAAAAGTCGGAATCAGGGGGTTCTGGCTCTTAATCTGGTGCTCAGAGTACTATATCGTACTATGTAATTAATGTGAATAGACCACACAATGCAAGAAATATCTTCCATTTAAAGCTTTTCAAGACATCAAAAATCTCTGAATAAAACCAAAAAGCACTTTGTTAGGTAAATCACAAAACAATTTTCAGATCATTTGCTACTGCTGCTCTTCCTCCTTCATGGGGAGCGATTAGAAAAGATAATTTAGGCCAAAAGTATTCAGTACAAAGTATAAATTTGTATCATACACCTGAACAGTGACTGTCAGGCAGGAGGGGGAAAGCAGGTGTTATAAACAAACTCAATTTCCAGAGCAGACATGGGCATACAGGTTTTGAATTGTTATTAATTTTGCCCACTTTTCACAGAACTAAACAAAACTGAAATTTCATAAACTTTAATAAAATTATTTGAGCATAAGCTTTCGTGAGCTACAGCTCACTTCATCGGATGCATACTGATATGCATACAGTGTGCAGCCGATGAAGTGAGCTGTAGCTCATGAAAGCTTATGCTCAAATAAATTGGTTAGTCTCTAAGGTGCCACAAGTCCTCCTGTTCTTTTTGCGAATACAGACTAGCAAGGCTGTTACTCTGAAACCTGTCATAAACTTTAATGAGAAACTGAACAGTTCAGAACACTGTAACCAGAACTCACAATCAAGTTATTGTGACATTCTTCTCCTTAGTTGAATTATATTTCTTTCATGGAGATGGAGGAGGTATGACAGTGTTTTTGCATGTTAGTACCCATAACTAGGATTATTAAAACAGAGGAAAAAATGTTGATTTTGTACTAATGAGTTCCTCTTTGGGTTGTAAAAATCACTTGCATTTTGAAATCTCACTTCTCACTGGAAATACTTCTCTTCCATTACAGTGAAGGCTTCCCCCATCCCCCATTATTTTTAAAATATAAGCCATAGGAAATAGTACGGCAGCCCCAGCCTAAAACAAGTTCCTTTTAAAGCAAACAAAAAAGAACTTGGTTCTCAGACAGAAAATCTACAGGAATAAAATTATTCTGACAATAAAAGTTTGACTCTGTGTCAAGAAATATGTCAAAATATCAACACGGTTTAAACGTCACATACATTAAATGTTTCCTTGTACTGCTTCCTAAAATATTACTGGAGACAAGTGGGAGGACAGGAAGAAGTTCATATGAGGAATTTGCATCAACGAACTTTCAATTGTCATAGTATTTCCTATCAGATTATTTATTCTGTGAAATACCGTAAAACTCTCATTGATAAAAATATACAGACAGATGGAGTTGTTTAGAAAGCTGTTCATCATTCTAAAATAGTGCAAATCACACTTTGGATTGAAGAACACGTTAAAGAAAATGGCATTTCACTGTTCAGCCCAAACCAAATATTCCAACTACAGAGAGATTTTGTCTCTCCAAATGTACTAATTTTATTCCAGATATTCTATACACCATTTAAGAATAACAGAAAATAAAGCTCTCTAAGACTAGTTAGACTCCTCTCCCTTAAAATGTTCAGCAGAATGTTAAAAAACAATAAACAGAAAAGTCCCCAAATGGAAAATGTCTGGAGGTAGAGAAGTTCTCAGACTAGAGTCCATAGACTAACCAGTGATTGCAGAGCTCTATCCATGGCACACGACCACAGAAGAGAAGGCAGTAGAGAAGGTAAGGGATTTTAGAGCAGTGGGTATCAACTTTTCAAGACTACTGTATCCCTTTCAACTTTCTGATTTGTCTTGTGTATCCCCAAGTTTCACCTCACTTAAAAACTTACAAAATCAGACATAAAAATACAAAAGTTTCACCGCACACTATTACTGAAAAATTGCTTACTTTCTCATTACCACCATATAATTATAAAATAAATCAATTGAAATATAAATATTGTACTTACATTTCAGTGTATAGTATACAGAGCAGTATAAACAAATCAGTGTCTATGAAATTTTAGTTTGTACTGACTTCGCTAGTGCTTTCTAAGTAGCCTGCTGTAAAACAAGGCAAATATCTAACTGAGTTGATGTACCCCCTGGAAGACCTCTGCGTACCCCCATGGGTACATGTACCCCTGATTGAGAACCACTATTTTATACAATAGTAGAGCACCTATTGCATGAGGTGATTTCTCTCTCCCAGATCAGAATAGAAATATATGGGAACCACTGGCTAAGGCACGTGTATCTGGCAGCACCACCATCTCGAATGTAAAAAAAAAAAAAAAAAAAAAAAAGTGCAATCTGACACCAACCCACATAAAACCACACAAATAGCCCTATTTTTAGAGTAAATTTTAACTTTGCTTAACTCCAGAAGCAATGTTGCCTACTAACACCTTTCCTAACAGCACTTATAGATCAACAAACCTCCAACAAAGAGGGGAAAATACTGCACTTTGGTGTCATTTCAACTCTTTTCTCAGATTTGTCCAGATATGGGTTAGCCTCAAAATCAAGAGTTGCAGTAAACTGGGAAAGTCACAAGGCCAAAGGGAGCCCTGGCACTATCACTCAACACTTCTCAAATTTCTTCGAAGATTATTTATCATCTCCTCCTCCTCTCTCTGCCTCTCATATTTACATTGTTTCTTTCCCCTACATTAAGACTGATGTCCACATGTTCCCAGTCCACTAGCACATTGCTCTGTGACACTATGATGCTATTCTTGACAGTAAGTTCTAGTCCAGGGGTTCTCAACCTTTCTATTTCTGAGGCCCCCTCAACATGCTATAAAAACTCCACGGCCCACCTGTGCCACAACAGCTGTTTTTCTGCATATAAAAGCCAGGGCCTGCATTAGGGGGTAGCAAACACCGCAGTTGCCTGGTGCCCCAAGCCACAGGGGGCCACTGTGAAGCTACATTGCTCAGGCTTTGGCTTCAGCCCCAAGTGATGAGGTTCAGAGCTCTGGGCTTCAGACCCTGTGGTGGGGCTTCAGCTTTCCGCCCTGGGCCCCAGTGAGTCTAACACTGTCCCTATTTGGCGGACCCCCTGAAGCCTGCTCGTGGCCCCCTGGGGGCCCCAGACGCCTGGTTGAGAACCACTGTCCAATCTAGTCTGTTATGGACTAGTCTCCCAGAGGAAGTGGTGGAAGCCCTATTTGCCTGGAACATTTAGAACGAACAAAGCACAAAAATATACATTAGGAAACAACCCTGCACTAGCTCTGTAGAGGGTGGGAAGAAATAATAGATCCTCATAGGACTTTTCCATGTCTAACTCTATGACTCTAGTCCTTTTCTCCTAATGATACCACAAACACCTGCCTGGATGCTACACAAAGACACCATCTAAGGAAACTAAGGAAGGCAAGTTTAGGGAGTGGGAAAGACTCCAGAACATTGTTCCTGAGCATTACACCCAAGCCAGTCACTAACCTGGCCACTAAATACATTCAGAAAGTGACAGAGTGGAGACAGGTGCCCCAAAAGGAGAGAGCAGCACATCCTGTTCTCCTGCGACATGGACCTTCCCCCGGCCCCTGCAGCACAGCAGCACGTCCACGAGCCCTCCCCAAAGGCCCTGAGGCCAGTGGCCAGTCCACATGCCCCCACCACAGGCCTTCCCCAGCCCCCTGCAGGCCAGCCCATGGGCCACGAGCCTTTGCCAAGCCCAGGCAGGACGGTGGCCAGCCTGCATGCCTGGTCCCCGGGGCTCAGTTCACCCACACACACACAGAGCACACACACACACACCCCGCAACACCCCCCCCCTCCCCCACCACACACACACACACACACACCCCGCAACACCCCCCCCTCCCCCACCACACACACACACACCCCCCGCAACACACACCCCCTCCCCCACCACACACACACACCCCGCAACACACACCCCCTCCCCCACCACACATACACACCCCGCAACACACACCCCCTCCCCCACCACACACACACACCCCGCAACACCCCCCCTCCCCCACCACACACACACACCCACACACACACCCCGCAACGCACCCCCCCTCCCCCACCACACACACACACCCACACACACCCCCCGCAACGCACCCCCCCTCCCCCACCACACACACACACACACCCCGCAACGCACCCCCCCTCCCCCACCACACACACACACCCCCCCCGCAACGCACCCCCCCTCCCCCACCACACACACACACACCCCCCCCGCAACGCACCCCCCCTCCCCCACCACACACACACACACCCCCCCCGCAACGCACCCCCCCTCCCCCACCACACACACACACACACACCCCCCGCAACGCACCCCCCCTCCCCCACCACACACACACACACACACCCCCCGCAACGCACCCCCCCTCCCCCACCACACACACACACACACACCCCCCGCAACGCACCCCCCCTCCCCCACCACACACACACACACACCCCCCGCAACGCACCCCCCCTCCCCCACCACACACACACACACACCCCCCGCAACGCACCCCCCCTCCCCCACCACACACACACACACACACCCCGCAACGCACCCCCCCTCCCCCACCACACACACACACACACACCCCGCAACGCACCCCCCCTCCCCCACCACACACACACACACACACCCCGCAACGCACCCCCCCTCCCCCACCACACACACACACACACCCCGCAACGCACCCCCCCTCCCCCACCACACACACACACACACACCCCGCAACACACACCCCCTCCCCCACCACACACACACACACCCCGCAACACACACCCCCTCCCCCACCACACACACACACACACACCCCGCAACACACCCCCCCTCCCCCACCACACACACACACACACACCCCGCAACACACACCCCCTCCCCCACCACACACACACACACACCCCGCAACACCCCCCCTCCCCCACCACGCACACACACCCACACACACACCCCGCAACACCCCCCCTCCCCCACCACACACACACACACACCCACACACACACCCCGCAACACCCCCCCTCCCCCACCACACACACACCCACACACACACCCACACACACACCCCGCAACACCCCCCCTCCCCCACCACACACACACACACACCCCGCAACACACACCCCCTCCCCCACCACACACACACACACACCCCGCAACACACACCCCCTCCCCCACCACACACACACACACACACCCCGCAACACCCCCCCTCCCCCACCACACACACACACCCACACACACACCCCGCAACACACCCCCCCTCCCCCACCACACACACACACACACACCCCGCAACACACCCCCCCTCCCCCACCACACACACACACACACCCCGCAACACACACCCCCTCCCCCACCACACACACACACACCCCGCAACACACCCCCCCTCCCCCACCACACACACACCCACACACACACACACACACACACCCCGCAACACCCCCCCTCCCCCACCACACACACACACACACCCCGCAACACACACCCCCTCCCCCACCACACACACACACACACCCCGCAACACACACCCCCTCCCTCCCTCCCTCCTGCCCACCACCACCACGCCACGCAGACACTTGTTGCCTCCCGGGAGGGCCCCGCCGCTGGCGGGCGCGCGGCTCAGGGTGACCCCGGCGGGCGCTGGGGTGGCCCCGGGCGGCCCCTACCTGGGCTGGAGGCGCGGCGGCGAGTCCCGCAGCCCCGCTCCGAGTCCGCGGCGGCGAGTCCCGGACACAACTTCGCCGCGCGCTCCCGACGCCCCCACCCGGGCCCGCGCCTCTTGCTCGGCTCCCTCCCCCTACGCGGGCGCGCGCAGCCCCGGCTGCCACGCAGGCCCTGCCGCCCGGGAGCGCGCCCCGCCCTGGCCCGGGCCCAGAGCTGGGGGTGGGGGCGGGGCCGGGGCGCGGCCCCCCCCACGGGGCTGCACCCGGGGTGGCTCTGCCCGCCCCAGCCCGCGGGCCCGGGCACAGACCCCCCGGGCGCGAGGGGTCCGGCCCCAGGCGGGGGAGCATGGCGGCGCCAGGCCTGTGAAGGCTCCGCTCAGGGAGGGCCCAGGCCGCGGCAGGGCAAGGGCTGGGCCCCCGAGGGGCACGGGCGGGGGACCCGGGGCTCGCGGGGGTGCAGTGGGAGGTACCCGGCCCCCCAGCTCTCTGCCTGGGCCCGGCTGGGAGGCAGGAGGCTGCCCCGGGGCTTGCCTGGGCCATGCGCGCAAGCGGGAACAGCGCCTGAGCCCTCAGCGTTCGTACAGCGCCTGACACAGCAGGACCCCAAACCCACCCGAGGCCTGTGGGTGCTACTGCCAGGGCTGTGCTGGAGTGGAACCAGGACTGCTCCTAGCTCGGGCCTGGCTGGCTGTTGGACTTTTCCAAGGGAGACTTAAATCCTGCCAGAATGGGCCTGACTACTGATATAAATAATAGAGAGAAATTTACCTGCAAGTTTGTTTAACTTCTGTTTTTAACTTGTGGGTTTTTCCACATCCTAAGATGAGTCATAGCAACAGCAAAACTGTACTGTGGAAAACAGAATTAGAAATGCCCTCCCACCACCATCACAGTCTCATCACCTTTACTCCCACGGAAAATTATGTTCTCAAATGCTTTATATGTCAGGAGACAATGCTCACGTCTTTTGCCCTTGAGACTGACAGGATGCACATATGTACCTAATCATTTTGTTAATTTATACCTTTGGTTTCCCCCTTGTGATCCAGATAAAATTCCCCTCCACCTCTGTGGTTAACAGGAAATGAGCAGTGACAGTGAGAGAGTTAGAAATTAGTTGTAACAGAGACAAAGCAATAGATTTAGAGTTTCTTTCCCTAACATTTACATTTTTCTTTTCCTATTGATGTATGTACATAATGTCCAGTCAAAAGACACTTAAGTGCCCCATCTTACAAGCACACATGCACTAAACATTAAGGACAATGTGAGTAGTTCCACTGAAGTCAGCGGGACTAGTTTTTATAAAAATAAGCCTTGAATAAGTGGGTAGAGGATTGGGGCCTTAGTCCAAGTCTAAAATTTAGGCTTTGCTATACATTTAATATGATTTTTCAAAACAAAAGGAACAGAAATATTTCCATTTAGTTTTTCTTTTTTTAATAAAATACTATTTTGTAGAGAAGGGTAGATTTAAACATCCCTCTGCTCTGTTTTAAAACTAAATGTGATAGTGTTTTTTACTAGTGAAAGAGAACTCAAAGGTGAAATTAACTAGAAATAGAAGTGAAATTAACCACTCTGATTTCATTGTTTATGCTTCTCACCCAGCTTTGACAAACAGTTTATATGATGAAAAATACATTTGCTTTGTAAAATTATGTTTTTGTAAACTAAAGTCTAGTCTACACTCAAAAAAGGTTTGCTGGTATAGCTACACAGGTATATTCTTACAAAAACCTTCCGAGGGCACAAGCATACAGCTTACACAGGCAAGAAAAGTGTTGTTAGTATAGCTTATACAAGTTTGATGAGCAAAATAAATTATACCAGCAAAAGCACTTTTATGCCAATATAACTTCAACTACACTAGGGCTTTTGCAGGTATAAAAATGGTGCAACACAATCATGCCCATAACCAAAATTGCTATACCAGCAAACATTTCTACTTTTAAACTTGCCCTAAAGTGTCAAACGGTCCCCTATTCTTTGCAAACAACTCTCAGAACTGAAAAATTCATTACACCAAACATGTCTTACAATATATTTACCCATAAGGTATCTACATAAAACATATGACTATCAAGACAATCGTTGTGAAATGTATGTACCGGTAATATTAAGGAATAGTGTAACTATATGGAAAGTATGCTTTATGGACTCGGAGTAAAAGTTTGTCACCAGAGGATAAGTCGTCTTGGTGGCCAATTCGAAAAGGAGGGAGCTGTCATCCTGACTTATTTAGCCAGTGAGATAATGCAAGGCTCAGTTGTCTTGCTTTATTCCTTCCTAAGATTATCAATAGAAAACCATTAGACAAAACTGCAAACAATCAAAACCACTTGGAGGTAAAAAAGGAACATTACAACAGATCTGTTTGCCCTGACTATGAATAAAGATGAAAGACTATTTCAGTATAACAGAGGAGGGGGGAAACCCTCTACATCCTTTCACTGAGGAGACATCCTGGTTCTCCTGAAAAATTGGATCCTGATTCCAGCCAGCCAGCTCTGCAACAGACTGAACTTTGAGGGGAAAAACTACTTTATTAGATAGGAAAGGTAACTTAAGTGTAGACCCAGGTTCACATTTTTTATTTTGTTTTCTATTGTAAATGAGTTTCTACCACTCTCTTTCTCGTTTCTAGTTAACCCTCCATTCTTTCTTAATAAAACAAAAGTAAGTTTACCTGTGAGTGCTTATGAATCAACAGGACCAGTGATTTAACGTAAAACTACTAAACTGGGTCACACTGTTTCCTTGGGTTGCAGAAGATTTGGGATTTCTGAGAGTAGACAGTGTCAGGGGCTAGATATCACAGAGGAACAATTCAAAGAGATTTGGGGTTCACCTGTTGTTAACCTGCAAGACAAAGACAAGGCTGGTGTAGCCCAGAGGCAAATCCTTGAGTGACTAACAAGTTGGCAATGTCAGGAGCTAACAACCAGTTACCACAAGCAAGACTCCCTCACACTGGAGTCCGGGGGTAAGAGGGTGACTCACAGTCCTGGGTACCCCAAGAACCATCACACAAGGCATTATGCTTTTTAACATTAGTGATAGATACATACATGTATCAGCTAGGCAGGGTTTTCCATCTTTCCCACAATACCCACTCCTGTTTGATTTCAACATATCTTCCTCACATGTATGTTTAATAGTGAAATTCAGGCAAAAGGTAGCTTTGAAGGAGCTCTTTAGTTCTCAAGGAGTGCCCCCAAAGGAGCACTGTTTCGGGCTTGGGTGTAACTATACAGATCTAAGGGGCAGTTTTAACATTTTCTTGATTTCTCACCTTTGACTTCCATTCCTCAGTGGTTCCATTTGTATTTTCTCCTAAAAAGGAGGATTTCTCATCATATGTTGTTGTTACCCTGCATGTGGATTTGACCTACCAGACAATGTGACCAGTCAAACCAGACTGGTTTTTTAACACAGGATGATAGGCAAGTGGGGCAGAACATTCAGCAAACACACAGCAAACTCCCACACGTTGTGACAAAATTATCAATAATATCCCACCTGCTCTGTTCCTTAAACCTCTTGTGTTTAAGAGTTATTTTAGATACCCTGCAACTGGAATATAGTTGGCTTGAGAGGACAGTCCCAATAAGCAGTATCAAAGGTACCTTATCAATAACATCTTGTATTTTCAAAAAAAGAAAAGGAGGACTTGTGGCACTTTAAAGTGCCACAAGTCCTCCTTTTTGCGAATACAGACTAACATGGCTGCTCCTCTGAAACCTATCTTGTATTTTGTTATTTATTATTTGCATTGAGGTAGTATCTACAGGCCTACCTCTGAGATTGGGGCAGCATACACTAGGCACTGCGTACCCCCACACACAGACACCCCCGTCCTCCTTCCTAAACCAATGTTCTCTTACATAAAGAGATTACAATTTAAATAGAATAGCATTTTAGATTTGTAGAAGAGCCACCTGTCTTTGCAGACAGTCTGACCACAGCATGTAAATCAGTGCCATACGGAACCTGTTACCAGACACATTTTGGTTAGAATAAGTTATTTTTTCCTGTAGGTTTATCTTGTGTGCTTTCATAAGCTCCAAGATAAGTTTCTATTTTGCATTAAACTGAAACTTCATGACAAACCTTGGCTTAAATTACTGAGTTTATCAAATGAAATTCCTAGTTTCAGGCAAACTTTTTGCCAGAACAATGCCACCTCTGGAATCCAGAGACAAGAAGATATAGCAAAAGGTTTGTGTAAATTGAAGGCAATTGCATCAGTAGACCTGAAACCATTTGACCAGGGGAATTTGACTGGCTTGGAGTTTTGTTGCAAAAGTTTCTTCCACAACTCTAATGTAAACTCGGCTGTGTAGTCAGTTTGGGTACATGTAGACAAGACTCTTTCAGAGGCTCAAGTCCCTAATATGTCTGATACTTAGGATGTTGCAAGAGTATATACTATCTCCTTGAACATTTTGGATAATGTAAAGAGTTTTCTCTCATGGGTACAGATGCTTGCACAGCTATGCTATGCTTCTCACTAGAGACAGAGTAATAGACACACCAGATGGAAACTAAGAGGCCACCTGGTTTTAAAGCAAATTATATCATCAGTCCATCAGTACAAAATCTGAAACATAAGGGAAGTGCTTAGAGTGAAACAAAATGAATTCAGTTTTTTTACCCAAACTCAATTTTCCCAAGATCGGTGGAGCATAGTCTTTCTAATATGGACAGAGGTGTAAGGACTTGTTAAGTGTGTAACATCAAATGAAACACAAGAGAGTTTTTAGTTATTCTGTTTTCAGTTACTGTCCTTCTAGGCAGTAAAGAAGCCTTTAAATATGAGCTACATTCTTGTGCACCACTCCAACATCCAGGCTCTTTTATTGCCGAGTTAGACAGACCAGACAGAATTACTTTAGATTACCAACAGAATTCAATTATAAAAGAAAATTTAATTTCCTCAATTAAGTCTCGACAGAGATGTGCCTAGTTTAATATAGTGCATTATTGTTCCATGTGAAATTCCTTTCTGAACAACCCAAATATGAAAGGAAAAATTTCAACGATAATTTTTTCTGGAAGTTTTGTGTGTCAAATATAATCAATTTTAAAACAAAGTTATTAATGGATCCTGCAGCTTGGCTCTGCACAGCAATGTTGAAAACTGTGTGCTTGAACACCCAAAGCTTCCTTTTAATTCAGTACAAGTGCTGACTGCCCAAGTATTGCGGTATTAGGCCTTTAAGTCTCTAAATCAACAAATATTTTGTGAACACCCATTTTAATGAAAGTACTGCCATTCACAGGTCTCATTAACCATTTTCATTTGATCAGATTAACTGTGGTACACAGTGCAGTTATGTGTTGATCTAGGGATCAGTTTAAGTCCAAAGTTTAGGCTTTTTTGGGGGCGGGGGAGGAAGGGATTGCACAAATTAATAGAACCAACTGAAGAACTTAATTTTTTTAACCTAAATGAAAACAGTCCTATGTTTGGATACAAACAAGTCTTTATGTTTATAAAGCTCTGTGTATATGTTCTAATGGAAATATTTTGTAATGAAAACAAACAGCACTGTTTATGTGTTTCTTTAAAAATAAAGGGAATATGCAGCAGTGCAAACAGTGTTCGCAACCCAAACATTGCCCTAGGACATGTGAAACTAGCTAGTCTATTTTCATTGTCCAAACTGAATAAAGTGCAAAAAGTAAACACACAGCATAAATGGTGAACCACAAGTTAAATCTGATTTTTTTTCTTTCAGTTTCAAATGATGCAGACAAAGAGAATTGTTTTAAAAAAAAACTAGGATTTTTAACTGGCAGTAATCCTTAAGGATTTTACATCAACATACAGTCTGATGGATTGATTTTTAAAGTTTACTCTGAATGCTAAATGCTATTGTCATAGATTTCTTCATCCTTACTCCATTACTGGTGAAATCCTGGCTTCACTGACTAAAACAGACCCTGGATTTCACCTTATGTATCATATATGCATGCTGTCTTATTTGTTAGTTTTCTTCTTAACAGAGTATACTGTGAAAACTTCCTGCTAGGAGTTATTTTCAACAAACGTTTTTTCAACCATAAATGAAAATAATAGACAACGTTTGGAGAAATGCTTTGGTCAAAGTAGAGAGAGAAGTCAGCTGCATATTCTCCTTTCTAGTTATAAAGCTGCAGCATGTCCTCTCTACACACAGTACATGCAGGCTACTTTCATAGCATATCTGCTGCATGCATGCTCCATTCTCATATTTCTGTAAGGTTTGAGTCCCAAAGGAAACATTAATGCTAAAGGAATGCATACCAGTATGTGACTAGTCTAAAAGTCAGTACAAAAAATCTCCACCAGATTGCCCAAAAAAATGCCTCTTTTTTTACCAGATAAAGATCTGCAGATTGATCTCATGAGCATTTGTGCAGAAGTTTATTCTCAAACAGATAAAAGTGCTGAAAAAAAAAATTCTTAGAATCAAAAGAGATTCAGAAAGAATTGGTGTTCAGAAAGATAGGGCAAACTAGACATGTCATATGACCCATAAAACAACTCCAGTCCAGCTGCCTGTGGATCTCATCAGGGAACCAGATGTGACCAGTGGCAGAATATCCTTCCCAGCATGGGATCTGGAGTACGTGATTGCCGTCCAGGAAAGGGGAGATGGGAAAATATGATTGAGAAAATGGCATGGTTTTAAATGTTTAATTGCTTAGAAGAAAGACACATTTTCTTTTACAGAAGAAAAGATGCTAGAAAGCAGGTTAGGGAAGGTGTCTGGAGAAAGAAACAGAAGGATTTTCTCAGATAGACACAAAGGATTTATCATTGTTTCCTCCACTTTGTTAAATGTGGATTTTAAAGGATTCAGTGACCTAATGAACCATTATTATTCTTTTTTCTTGGTTAGAAAAAAAAACCTAGGATGGAAAATTAATTTTTTTCCCTATTTTTCCCTACCCAGGGGGGCTGGCAACTGTGATACAGAATTTCTTCAATCGGGCAGAGAGGGAAAGGGAGAGGTGCTTTCACCTGAGCAGAAGCTGCAGGAGGTTCAACATGCAAAGCAGAGGTACAGCAGCTGGACGGGGCTGAGGGGGATATTTCACCTGCAACTCTTTCCTGTGCCTCCAACGTGGCATTAGGACTGTCTGTCTGTCTGTGGTATATGGCCTCCATCACTGTGTATCTGAGGACCCCACAGCATTATGAAGTGCACAAATAAGCTCGCTTGCTCTTCTCTAGTCAGCAGGGAGTGGGCTTGTGTGTGCATGTCTTGATATTGTGGGAAGACTGGCCACATAAGAGGTTCTGCATGCACAGAGGTTTGTGCACACTGATCTCTTTTGGGGTTGGATTCCAGACTGATGGGGCAGTTACAGACAAAGTTTGGTCTCCTGCACACACAGATTTCACTCTTGACGCTGGCTGTGGGAGGCTATGATCACATAAGAATGGCCATACTGGATCAGATTAACGGTCCATGTAGCCCCATATCCTGCCTTTCGACTGGCCACTGCCAGGTGCTTCAGAGGGATTGAAGAGAACAGGGCATTTACGGAGTGATCCATTCCCCGTTGCCCAGTCCCAGCTTATAGCTGTTGGAGCTTTAGTGACACCCAGAGCATGGGGTTGCATCCCTGACCATCTTGGCTAATAGCCACTGATGGACCAGTCCTCCATGAACTGATCTCATTCTTTTTGGAACCCAGTTATACTTTTGGCCTTCACAGCATTCCTTCAGATTTGGCCTGCAGTTCACCTATTGACTACCTCTGCCCTGTGCCTTAATACTGGCTTTTGCCTGTCAATGGTCCCCTTCAGTTTCCTGTCAGCACAACTCTTGTAGGTGCTACATGGCTAGCGACCCCTCCATTGGCTGCTTCTCCCGGAACCCTCCATCAGGAGTTTCACATGGCAGAGGAAGAAACAGAAAGGGTCAGCATTAATTCTCTCAGAAGATTGCTATGTGTTTGGCGGACAATATCACACAAAAATGCTGATCCAACAGCCCCCCCCCCAGCTATATAGCCTGGTCCCCACAGGTCCTCCACGCTATCTCTTACTCTGGGCTGTGACTAAGTGGCATGATCTGGCTCATTGTCCCTAGTGATCTGAACTGGTGAAGCTGTGTCCTATCGCTAATCATCGCAGCCATCCAGTCACCCTCCAACCTTAGTTTTTGGCATAATATGAATTTTTTGAGTGGTGACAAACTATACCCAGAATATATAGGCACCAAATTGCACCTAAGCAATATGCATGGAAAGGAAACTGTTCGAACAGATTGATCCAAAGTCTAACACACACACACACACACACACTATGATTCCATCAACTTCGGTAGAGATGCTTGAGATGCAAGTCATAGCAAACTTTGGCCCTGTGTGTCCTTGTCCTCAATAAGCAAAGATGAGGCCCAACCCCCTCTCCCCAAGCTTTGGGTTAACTTGGATCCAGAGCATCACAGACCCAGCTCTTGAAAACAGTGCATGTTATTGTGCTAGAGCTGTGGCTTATGTGACATCCAGCAGTTAATGTTTTCACGATAGCGCCGTATTCCTTTCCTATGCGATTTCGCCCAAGAAAGGTAAATTGGTCAGGTCTGTTCAGGGCCCTTTCCAAAGTATGCTGCAAATCTTTGGTGAACAGATCTACAACTCAAACCCCATCACTAAGTCCCATTCAATCCATTCCCTCTGGCTGACTGTAGCATTTGTAAAGACCTGCCAAAGTCCATCATATTTTGCTAATGCACGGTATTCATTTGGGCTGTTTGTTTATTTGCCTCTCTGATGGTTAATGATGCTTAAATGCCTCCCCTTGCTTAGCCATGCTGGAGTTTTCATTTTCTAAGCATTGGTTTGATTTCTGGCAGCTCCATGTGAGTATTTTTTTTTAAAACTGAAATTGAAGCCAGATTGACCAGTTCTGACTTTAACAATCTTAAACCCGTCCCATTTTTCCCTGACCTTCTTCTTCCCGTGATCACATCCAAGTGTTCGGGCGAGTTTCATTGGAATGCACAGTTACTCTCAGTCTTGGTGAGCAGTGCCTGTTATTCAAAACGAATTGGCTGAGTTTTCTATCTTTCACAGCCAGATGTTACAAATGGGACCCTGCCAAAAGCTGCAATTCATGCACCTTCTCTTCCCCAGCTCCCTTTTGAAGAGGGAATTTTCTAAAGGAGCTAGTCCACATAATGATTTTTTTCTGGAACTTGCTCTCTCTTCTTAACATTTATTATTTCGGTTTTTCACGTATCACCTTCATTTTTTAAAGTATCTGCATCATGCTTTTCACCAATTTGGTCATTTATTCATAGGGAGAACTACAGAGATGCTCCCATCCCCTTTCTAAACTTTGTGTTCAGTAACTTCTGGGAACACGGTAAGAATTTTGCCATTGACTTCAATGGGACAGGATCTAGTCTTGTATTTTGCTCCTCCCCCTCTATATATATTCATGGGGTTTGATAAACACACTGCAATACACGAGCTCCACATTTTTGGGACCTTCCTGTACTCTAGGAAGTGTACAGATAAGTCATTCCACTCACTGACTGATAATGCAACAATTTAGCTATTATACAAGACCACCAAGTTATGCACATAGGTGGCTTATACCACCACAAGATCCCACTAATTATCCTCATCCACCCTTCTCTATCCTCTCCCATTGTCTGTTAATCTCATGTACTCTAGTTCTATTTTAATTAAATTATAAACTCCTCTTCTGTGCTCACCCAGCACACTGGGGCCCTGATCACGGTTGGGATCACTGGGAGCTACTGCAGTACAAATACTGACAAGATGACAGTTGGGCTATTGATTCGTCACTGAAATTCTCTGTGCCTCAGCTTCTCAGTGTGTAAAATGGTGATAATACTCACGTTGATGGGACGTTGAGACACTTAACTGAGGACCATTTTGTGACCCCTTCAAATCAATGGTTAGTTTTGCCTTTAACAATAACCAGTGCTACAATATTGTCCTTAATGTTTGTAAATGTTTGAATTCCTCAGATAGAAGGTGCAATAGAAGTGCAGAATAGGAGATTTATTTATTAGCAGTCCTGCAAAGGAATTTTTGTGAGCGCCACTGGGGAATGTTTGACAGGTGACATGGGTGACCTCCTGCCATGAGTGACATCTTTCCACTTCAATTTACATTCTCTAAATGATTTGGCATCAGATTCCTTAAAGCATACATTTAGTTCCCCCACCACCACCACCATCACCACCACACACACACTATTCACTTATGCAGCCCCAATCAAACACCCATATTCAACTATTTGTTCCACAGAGCCATGTTAAAACATGAAACACTGACTCCTGCTTTCAGGACATTCCATCTTGGGAAAAGCCACATGCCCAGCAATTTGATTCATGGACTTGCCGTATCAGGCAACAGCATTATTGTCAGGTGAAGATGGCAGATCGCTGTCTTGACAAGAAGCATTTCTGCGCTTGTAATTTGATTGTGCAGCCAAATATACCAATGGAATGTTCCAGCCCGAGTAAAGAAAAGTGATCAATCTGTGGTTTGGTTGCACAGGGACCAAAAAGACTGTGGAGCATACAGATTTTGAATAGTAAAGAACAAACCTCAGGTGTTCCTTAGTAGCTGCAGCAATTCTAACCACCAATGGCAGAGAAGTGGTTAAGGGAATATATTACGGGTGCAAAGGGTCTCCTGACCTCTGCCACTGTCAGTCCTCTCAATGGGTCTAGAGACGCTAGTGGAATAATTATGCCCTATATTTAGATTATGGATGCATTGGGAAGGGTGAAGGTTGAACATGAGGAACACAATTGTTTGCAGTTCATTAGCAAAAGGAGCAGCCAAGGGTGCGTGCAGGGCACTGAACTGGATTCATGCCACCTGGAGTGCTTGTGCCAAGCTGCATAACATTAAGGAAGACAGATCTGATTATGTGGAAACAAAAGCAACAAACAACTGTGTTTGGATTGTCACTTGCACAGTGCCGAAGGAAAGAAGGAAAGGAGAAAGCAAGACAAGTTGCCGGCCCTCAGCCCCACAATTACTTCAAGAGTGATTCTAAAAGTTACCAAGAAAACTCTCTGCACAGAAAGCGTAGAAAAGCTTGAACAGGAGGTTGAGTGTGTGACTGGGTTTGAGTGCACTAGTGTGTGCATTGGGGGTGTCTGAATGTGCTGCGTAGTCAAGTGCATGCAGGTGAGCATGTGTTGTGGTAAGAGAATGGGAGAGTGAGTGTGCTGTCATTGTGAGTGAAGGGGCGATATGTAAGGGTGTTTGTATGCATGTACATGGTGCGGATGAGTAAATGTTGTATGGGAAGGCTGAGTATGGTATGTGTGTGGCAAGAGCTCATCCAGGTGTAAAGGGGCATGTGTGGGTATCTGTATGGGTATGAAGATGGTGTGCACACAGGAGTAAGTGGGTCTGAGTGCTGGGTAAGGAGGAAGTGAGGTCTGGGGGACTGGTGATTTAAAAAAAAAAATGTAGAAAATCCAGTGGGTACAATTTATGAAATAGTCTCAGACACTGTCACCTCCAGTACTATCTTCTAGTGTAGAATTCATTTCACACACAACATTCTTAGAAAAGGACAAAATAAAGAAGATGCTGAGATCAAGGTAAAACAGCCAGGAGATAGAGAAAAATGTATATATTTACAGGAATAGTGTCAAAACTAACCTTGTAATGTCCGATTCCCAACCCTGAATATCTCTCTGCAGTGCATCATCATGGTTCAGTGCAACATTGAGGAGAAGCTAATCCAAAGGAATGGGAACATGACCTGAATCAGAAGACTTTCTCTCTCTCTCTCTCTCTCCCCCCCACCTTTAGCTAATTACTGGAAATCTTTGTCTTGTATCGAATCATCTAGGAAGCTGGATGAGGGAGTGAGTCCCCATATTAATTAAAGACCATGCCTGAAGAACCACTGCAGCTTAGTTTGGAAAGGAGAGTTTAAGTGACTCAAGTTTTAATTCTGCATTTGTCCCCTGAGCTCTTGCAATTCTCTCTCATTTTGGAATGCATGTCCTCCAACAAAAAGAAAAAGGAGGACTTGTGGCACCTTAGAGACTAACCAATTTATTTAAGCATAAGCTTTTGTGAGCTACAGCTCACTTCATCGGAATGTATTCCTATCATAATGCATCCAATGAAGTGAGCTATAGTTCACGAAAGCTTATGCTCAAATAAATTGGTTAGTCTCTAAGGTGCCACAAGTCCTCATTTTTCTTTTTGCAGATACAGACTAACACGCTACTCTGAAACCTGTCCTCCAACAGTAACACTTGCAAAAATGCTCCATAAATGTTAACATTTACTAATTAACCCTCCCAACACCTCTACAGATTGGTAAGTAAATATTATTATCCCCGGTTATATTCAAAGCTATAGTGCCAGGGTCAGCTAGAAAATTAAGGAGGTTTCACTCTCAGTCTTGTGTTCAGTCTAGACCACACCTAGACAATAGACAAGAGTGAATGTTTTACCAAAAACAAGCATTGCTAGGGCGATGATGAAAAGCAGGATTATCAGGGCTATATCACCGACTTCTGCTGTCTAATAGGTCGTATGTTAATTGCTTGTTGGAAGCTAAGAGGAATCCCCTCCTTCCACTATCCCCATTTTGCAGAAAGGGAAATGGAGGCAGAGAGAAGGGAAATCATTTGGCCAAGGTCAGACAGCAAGTCAATGACAAGTTGGGAAGAGAACAAAAAGGGTTGGACTCCAGTTCTAACCACAAGGCCACCTTCCCGACTAGAGCTAAAGACTAGCCCAGATTGAAAGTCCAGGAGAAGGGAGGTTGAGCTGAAAAAGGCTTTGTGAGGATAGCTAACAACATTACTGCCTATGTCCATTTCAACCATGGAAGTCCCCTGGATGTCATAACAAAGGCCTTTTGCTGCTGACCGGGTGTTGCAGCCATCAGAAAATTTAAAGTCAAATATGGAAGAGGTGCAGGGAAAGTAAAAGCGGGAAACAGATGCCATCTGCATAAGTTATTTTTCAATACAAACAGTTGCTCCCATCAACCTGCCTGTGCCTGGTCCCCAGTCAAATGACTGGCAAAGCTCCTTCACTCCAGCCACTGGGGATAAGGAATTCAGGAGTTTTTGAACAGCTGCTTTTCATGGATCATTTAGAATTTGTGATGCAAATATGAAAAATCCATGTTAAATGCCCTCAACTAATTGAGTAAAGTACAGCGAATACAAGAGGCCAGATCGCTGACCGTGGTAAAACAGCACAAAAGCCTTAATCTGTGCAGAGTGACTACAGAGAACAAGGGAAGAGCTGGAACCTTGTGTATCCCAGCGCCAATTCACAGTTCCGCTTACCCAGAAATAAACACTAGGCTCTCCCAAGGGATGATGTAACAAATCCCTCAGTGCCCCTCCTGTCAACCTAGGGCTAGGGAGAGAGGGGTGAGAGGCAGTTTGGAACCATGACAAACTTTGTAGATTTGTTGTTTCAGAGCAGCACTTAACATCTGGGTTAAGGACGGGTGTGAGGGTATTTTTGCTTAGTTTAGTTTAAAACACAGGATGCAAAAATAAGAAAGGTGATTATAGGCAGGATGGAGGCTAGGCAGGAAGCAGAGGTTGGCCTTGGGTGCACATGGTCAAAAATCAAACCAATGGGGCTATGGACACTGATGTTATCAAGGCTGATTCTCCATTCTGGCACTTCGAGTGCAGAAGGTGGGGGCCCGCAAGGATTCTAAAAATTAATACTGGTCACTCCAGGGTTGTATTAAACTCCCAAGATTACAGCTTCTCTCTGACCTTGGATGGGTAGATGCTGCCACCACCTAAGTGCAGAATCCCTTTGAGAACCTAGGAAGGCGCACTTGGGAATTCCTTCCTGTGGGGTACCCTCAAGCCCTTTCACACACACCCTCCCCCGGGGAAGAGCTGAGAAAGAGAAGGGAGGGGGTGTGAGGAAAATCAGCTGTTGTCACCAGCTAATTAAACAACATATGCACAAACCTCTTAAGACACAAAAATCCAATACTGTTCTTAAAAAAGGTAAATTTTATTAATAAAGAAAGAAGAAAATACATCTGGGAACTCAGGCTTTTGCTAGATTAAAAAAAAACTACAAGGATTAAGCATCAAGAATAGCTTTCTTGAGGTTCATCTTGAAGTTACAAGCAAAACAAAAGCGCTTGGGGTTAGCACAAGCCATAAAGAAATGAAGAGAGATAAACCTAATCACGTCTTTCTAGACATTTCCTATTCTACTTGCATATTTGGTGTTTTAGATGAGTAGTTTCTAGGTATGATACTGACGATTTTTCATACCTGGCTCAGGCTTCTCACAGCATAACTCTGCCCTGTCCCCTCTCTCCAGGAGAACAACCAGACAGACAGACAAAAGGGGAGTCATTTTTCAAAGAGTCCTAGCCTTCCCATTGGCTCTTTTGGCCAGGTACCCACTCAATTCCTTTTACCCATGCATAGCAGTGAGACTTTTTAACCCTTTATGGGGAGAGCGATTAGAGAACAGCTACTAAGGAGGATTTTATAGCTTCTGGCTGGCTGGGCGTCCATAAAAGGGAGCTACCCACCCCCACCTTCATTTATCACAGATGTTCATATATATCTCTTTTAAATAAGCAGGAGATGGAAGGTGTGATAGTGGCAGGATAAAGCAAGGAAGACTGTAGCTTTCCAATGAGGCATGGCAGAGCTGCTCACCCTTTATAGACTAAAAGATGTTTGCGTTGCCCAGATCTTTACTGTGACTATCCCAAAAATTCTACATTTGCTAGGTATATGCTATACTGTCTCACTATGAATGTACTGATTATGTACCTATGATTGTCTACAATAGGGGCTGTTACACATCTCAGAAGGTGGTAAAGTTATCCTTCCCGCAAACCTTCCTTATCTCTGCATACTATGTGCATGGAAAGTAGCAGCTAAGGCCGGCACATGAACAAGTCTCCCCCAGTTGTAGTTTTCTAAAATTGGAACTTGCACGTCTGCTGCACTACATACCAGCCACTGGTCCTTTCAGCTGTTCCTCACTTTATCATTATATTCCTCTGAGGGAGCCCATCTAACTGCTTTCTCTTTACTACGGAGGTAGCTTTTGCAAGTTGTGTGTCTGTGAGGAGCAGCAAAACAAAAACACTGATGAGCTCACAAAAACAATACAGGCCAATCTATCATTTATACCCACTTTCTCCCTTTTGGCTTGAACACGCAAAAAGCTCCTTTTAAAAGCCCATAATTGTTGCTCAGATTCCAAGAGAGACAAAGGGATGTTGTAATAATAGTTTCAAAGATATCCACAAAGGGACGAAAAGTGGCAGGTTCACTTTAATTAGGCAGATACCCAAATGGATGATATTTAGAAGATTAACATTTATTTTAAAAGATTTTGCTATGTGTGTTTCAGTGACACAAATCTAATACAATTTTAGATTTCTTTGGAAATCTTCTGCGTTCATATTGACTCAGCCCCATAGCCCTGCCTCTGCAATAAGCATTAGCACTATCTGTAAGTTAGGAAGTTCCAGGTGCCGTCTAGGCACTCATAAGATACTGTAAAGTTTCTCTGTCTCCGCTTGTCTGATTTCAAATAATTACAAAGCAGAAATTATTTAGTGTCACTGGTTCAAAGGCTACATGGATATAAGTCTCTCTCTTGAACAGGAAGGAAACAGGAGGTACAAAGATGATGCCACAATTGTCAGAACTAAGAGCAAAAACAACTGAAGAGACCAAGTGTCAGGAAGGAAAACAGAATCAGAGTCAGATACTGTACGAGAGGCCTGGGAAAACATTTGATTTGTATTATAACCCTTCTACTTGGTCAGAGGTTTGAGCATTAGCCTGAGAAACCGAGGGATGTGAGTTCAATCATTGAGAGGGCCATTTAGGGATGTGGGGCAAAAATTGGGGATTGGTCCTGCTTTGAGCAGCGGGTTGGACTAGATGACCTCCTGAGGTCCCTTCCAACCCTGATATTCTATGATTCTATGATTTTCAGTAGCATTCCAAGTTCTCAGAGCTCATCCTGAATACTGCCAAGACCACTGCATTTTGAAAACCCCAGTCTTCAGTTTGGATGGTGATGAAGAGAGGATGAGTTACTCTTCAGTATCTAGAGTTACATGCCAGCAACAGAGCATATAATAAGTATAAATCCTGCTAGAGAAATGAAGTCTTTACAAGTTCTAGTCATCCTTTTACTGATTTAGTACAATCCATGTTTCCCATTAAGTCCAAAAGAAAATACATACATATTAAAGAAAAATACCAAAATTCTGCACGTGTGTTTTCCAGCCTGTGTCCTGGTTATACCTGCTTATACAGTGTGTATTAGAGAAGGGCTATTCTGCAAAGTTTTAATCCAGATGCATACTCTCCCAGAAATTTGGAGTGTTCTGATGCAAGGTTCTGTCTGGGCCGATCCCTAATGTCTCTTGTGCATGAACACCCTCACTCACAAAAGTGCAGTTTATAAATGGCAGCAGAATGATTCAATGGTCAAGTAAGATATCAGGGTTGGAAGGGACCCCAGGAGATCATCTTGTCCAACCCCTTGCTCAAAGCAGGACCAACCCCCAATTTTTGTCCCAGATCCCTAAATGGCCCCCTTAAGGATTGAACTCACAACCCTGGGTTTACCAGGCCAATGCTCAAATCAGAGCATCCCTCTGAGCTATCCCTCTCCCCAAGGGATTATCTGCAGTTTACCTCACCAAACAAAATATATGGCTAGATGCAGGTTAGTTTTGAAAATACAGAGCTCAAGATGGGGGTTGATATCAGTCTCACCTGAGAGCTTAAAGCCCCAAGGCATCAGAAAAGTATCTGTCTGTTTAAACATAAAGAGGCACTGACCAACTAAGCCCCAAGGTTGTATGTTTTTAAAACAGTGTTTTTCAAAACTCTCTATCAGCAGAAATTGTTATGAAATCAAATAAAATCAATGAAAACTTTCCCCTTGCAGTTTGAAAACCCTAATATAGTGCCCAGATGAGACACAGAAAGATAAACTGACAAGAATCAGGTGAAACTGGGCAGGCTATTTACCCATACCAAGAGAACTGCAAGACAGAAACAAATAGCTTTAAATGATGAAAAGTACCCTGTTGCTGTTTACAGTTGTCTTTGTTCAACATAAGGGGCAAAAGGAAAGGAACTGCTTTTGGATATGGAATTTTTATTTTAAATTCCTTTATTTAAGACTGACCAGCCATTGGATACAAGTTGGGACTATTTGGGTCATGGACATATCAGGTATGTCTGGACACTACAAAAATTCTCATGCAAAGCAAGACAAGCAGGTTGATTTTGTGAGATTCACCAGACAACCATCTAACACCTTTTTTCAGTTGCATGTATGTTTTTAATATTTACCATACCTCATCTAGGTACTTTGTTACAGAAACTACATTAAAAAGTGATGAAATAAATGAAACTATTATCTTATTTCTTAAATAGCCCACTATGAGTAACGAGTGGCTTTGTTATACTTCTACTCTTCAGTGCTTTTCATCAGTAGTCTTTAAAAAAGTGAAGTATCATTATCCCCATTTTACAGATAACAAACTAGAACCCAAGAACCTCCCCACAGTCACAAGCAAGTCAGTGGCAGAGTCAAGAATGAAACCCAGGCCTCCTGACTCTCAGCCACACATGTAATCCACTGGCCCACAGCTGCCTCCCTGTGTGTTCATGCCACCTCTGGTAACATGCCCATCTGCTGTGACAGCAGGCCCTCCCATTGATGTCTGGATGTAGGACTCTGATCTCCTTCACCGGCTGGTGTTTTAACTTGTGTAGTGCATGACCTTGGATTTCCCTTGGAGAAAACTGCAAAACAAACTACAGCTGTTCAGCTGCAATGTAAGATAAGGTGATGTTTGCACTGTAAAAGTACACTTCACTGGTGAGGTGTAGAGAGAGAGGAGCCAGTGTTCTAGAAAGGAACAATTGATGAGGGCTGACTTTAAAATGACTCATTTAACGCAGTGCAGTGATTGTTAACAAATTCACAATTACTAATAAATTCATAATGTTCCTGAGTGATCTTGTGGCCTTGATCCCATCTCCTGCCACCTTAAACTTGAGCAGAAAATAAATTTCCCTGAATTCTGGTAGCAAGCTTTGAAGCAAAGCCCTGTCCCCCTAAAGACTGTTAGCACCACTGTTAATGTGCATGTTTCCTGTGTGTTTAGCTGCAGCCTAGAAAAGACTTCTTCTATGGCTAAAATAACATTTTTTTTCCTTTTATAACAACTTTCTGTTTGTTGGTTTTGTTTCTCTAACATTTGTTAAAGTTCTCAGAAGTTGCCAAGTGCTGCTGTTATACTGAATGCACTAAGAATGTTCGCATGAGAAAACCAGAAACAAAAATAAGGGTGTTTGGCAAAACAGTTGGGTTTTGACCTGCAGTAACATACCTGCCTCTGCTGCCAGTAGAGTAGGTTCTAAAGGTTAATTAATACACTCAGGGGCAAATAGGTTTAGTTTAAAAATGCATAACAAAGGAAGTAAATGGACAGGAAAATAAGATTTCTTGCACTGAACTTTCCAAAGCTTTTAATGGGATTCAACAGCTTTGGCCATAAAACAGATTTAGGTTGCTTTGCATTGGATTTTATATGTCCAAGTTATAACCCCACACATGCCCCCAGAAAACAGGGCTTTAGGGTGGAAATGCTGATCAATACTTAATCCCAAGAGCCTGACAATCCATCTACAGTACTCCACTGCAACTCTGGGAGAACGCCAAAAGTCGGGCCATTACAGGAAGCAGCCACCAGTGTACCATGGAAAGGGAAGATGGCCAGGTCATGCTACAGGTGGGATTTAATTTCTAAGAATTCATCTTTATCTGAGGGCCTCGGATAAGATTTGCAGAATTGTTAACTGAAGCCAGAAAGCAGAGATTAAAAGAACAGGGCTAGTGCTTGGCGGGGGGGAGGGCGCAGTTAGAGGAAGAGGAGGAGAGATGCCCTTTCGCTGACAAGGCAGGTGGAGGTTTGTAATCAGGAAATGCAGTCACGTGAAGGTACATTAGGCAGGTGATGAAGCCTGACCAGAGGCTCAGATCTGATGCTGAAAGACTCACAATTTCACTCCTTCTATTCTCTGTGTATATATAAAGTCTGCTGCAGTTTCCACGGTATGCATCTGATGAAGTGAGCTGTAGCTCACGAAAGCTCATGCTCAAATAAATTGGTTAGTCTCTAAGGTGCCACAAGGACTCCTTTTCTTTTTACTCCTTCTCTGAAAACTTCTCAGAACTTTAGATAAGGACTTGGTACAACAAATGGTGCAGGTATTTCAGCCATGTTCCTTGGAACATTTTCTCTGGAACATTTCAACCTCCGAAATCTCCTTTGTGGCTCCTTTTGTGCAGCATCTGGCCCAGGACAGACTCAGTGCTCTTTGGCACTTGTCATTTTTCATGGAATACTGTATATATTTGTGACAGGTCAGGTCACAGAGACCACCTTGGGACTGTCACCTGACATGCTGAAATTACCTTTGAGCCCATTTTCCCTGCCAGCTTGGAGCTTCCAGAATCCTGCCTTATTGAGCCAGACACACTAGCCTGCTGCAACACAGACCCAGGGTCCGGGCCACACCCCCAAAGCTGCAGGCGTTAAGTGAAAACAGCTCTGCAGGTTACCTGACTCCAGCACCCAGACACCCAGCTCCCAGTGGGATCCAAACCCCAAATAAATCCGTTTTACTCTGTCTAAAGCTTATACAGGGTAAACTCATAAATTGTCCGCCCTCTATAACACTGATAGAGAGATATGCACAGCTGTTTGCTCCCCCAGGTATTAATCACTTACTCTGGGTTCATTAATAAACAAAAGTGATTTTATTAAGTATAAAAAGTAGGATTTAAGTGGTTTCAGGTAATAACAGACAGAACAAAGTAAGTCACCAAGGCAAAATAAAGTAAAAACACACAAGTCTAAGCCTAACACATTAAGAAACTGATTACAGGTAATATCTCACCCCCAGAGATGTTCCAATAAACTTCTTTCACAGACTACAGAGTAGCAGCCGTGTTAGTCTATATTCGCAAAAAGAAAAGGAGTACTTGTGGCACCTTAGAGACTGACAAATTTATTTGAGCATAAGCTTAAGTGAGCTGTAGCTCACGAAAGCTTATGCTCAAATAAATTTATCAGTCTCTAAGGTGCCACAAGTACTCCTTTTCTTTTCACAGACTAGACTCCTTCCTAGTCTGGGCCCAATCCTTTCCCCTGGTACAGTCCTCATTAGTTCCAACAGAAATCTCAGGTGGTAAGCAGGGGCACTCTCATGACTGGCTGCCCCTTTGTCTTGCTCCTCCCCCTTTTATAGCCTTGGCACAACACAGGAATCTTTTGTCTCTCTAGGTCCCCACACCTCCTTCTAAATGGAAAAGTACCGATTTAAGATGGGTTTCAGAGTAACAGCCGTGTTAGTCTGTATTCACAAAAAGAAAAGGAGTCCTTGTGGCACCTTAGAGACTAACCAATTTATTTGAGCATGAGCTTTCGTGAGCTACAGCTCACTTCATCGGATGCATACCGTGGAAACTGCAGCAGACTTTATATACACACAGAGATCATAAAACAATACCTCCTCCCACCCCACTGTCCTGCTGGTAATAGCTTATCTAAAGTGATCATCAAGTTGGGCCATTTCCAGCACAAATCCAGGTTTTCTCACCCCCCCACCCCCATACACACACAAACTCACTCTCCTGCTGGTAATAGCTCATCCAAAGTGACCACTCTCCCTACAATGTGCATGATAATCAAGGTGGGCCATGTCCAGCACAAATCCAGGCTCTCACCCCACCCCACTCCCTTTTTTTTCCCCCCGGGGACACACACACACACACACACACACACAAACTCACTCTCCTGCTGGCAATAGCTCATCCAAACTGACCACTCTCCAAGTTTAAATCCAAGTTTAACTAGAACATCTGGGGGGGGGTTAGGAAAAAACAAGGGGAAATAGGCTACCTTGCATAATGACTTAGCCACTCCCAGTCTCTATTTAAGCCTAAATTAATAGTATCCAATTTGCAAATGAATTCCAATTCAGCAGTTTCTCGCTGGAGTCTGGATTTGAAGTTTTTTTGTTTTAAGATAGCGACCTTCATGTCTGTGATTGCGTGACCAGAGAGATTGAAGTGTTCTCCGACTGGTTTATGAATGTTATAATTCTTGACATCTGATTTGTGTCCATTTATTCTTTTACGTAGAGACTGTCCAGTTTGACCAATGTAAATGGCAGAGGGGCATTGCTGGCACATGATGGCATATATCACATTGGTGGATGTGCAGGTGAATGAGCCTCTGATAGTGTGGCTGATGTTATTAGGCCCTGTGATGGTGTCCCCTGAATAGATATGTGGGCACAGTTGGCAACGGGCTTTGTTGCAAGGATAAGTTCCTGGGTTAGTGGTTCTGTTGTGTGGTATGTGGTTGTTGGTGAGTATTTGCTTCAGGTTGCGGGGCTGTCTGTAGGCAAGGACTGGGCTGTCTCCCAAGGTTTGTGAGAGTGTTGGGTCATCCTTTAGGATAGGTTGTAGATCCTTAATAATGCGTTGGAGGGGTTTTAGTTGGGGGCTGAAGGTGACGGCTAGTGGCGTTCTGTTATTTTCTTTGTTAGGCCTGTCCTGTAGTAGGTAACTTCTGGGAACTCTTCTGGCTCTATCAATCTGTTTCTTCACTTCCGCAGGTGGGTACTGTAGTTGTAAGAAAGCTTGACAGAGATCTTGTAGGTGTTTGTCTCTGGAGCAAATGCGGTTGTATCGCAGAGCTTGGCTGTAGACGATGGATCGTGTGGTTTGGTCAGGGTGAAAGCTGGAGGCATGTAGGTAGGAATAGCGGTCAGTAGGTTTCCGGTATAGGGTGGTGTTTATGTGACCATTGTTTATTAGCACTGTAGTGTCCAGGAAGTAGATCTCTTGTGTGGACTGGACCAGGCTGAGGTTGCTGATGGGATGGAAGTTGTTGAAATCATGGTGGAATTCCTCAAGGGCTTCTTTTCCATGGGTCCAGATGATGAAGATGTCATCAATGTAGCGCAAGTAGAGTAGGGGCATTAGGGGACAAGAGCTCAGGAAGCGTTGTTCTAAATCAGCCATAAAAATGTTGGCATACTGTGGGGCCATGCGGGTACCCATAGCAGTGCCGCTGATCTGAAGGTATACATTGTCCCCAAATGTAAAATAGTTATGGATAAGGACAAAGTCACAAAGTTCAGCCACCAGGTTAGCCGTGACATTATCGGGGATAGTGTTCTTGACGGCTTGTAGTCCATCTTTGTGTGGAATGTTGGTGTAGAGGGCTTCTACATCCATAGTGGCCAGGATGGTGTTATCAGGAAGATCACCGATGGATTGAAGTTTCCTCAGGAAGTCAGTGGTGTCTCAAAGGTAGCTGGGAGTGCTGGTAGCGTAGGGCCTGAGGAGGGAGTCTACATAGCCAGACAATCCTGCCGTCAGGGTGCCAATGCCTGAGACGATGGGGCGACCAGGAGTTCCAGGTTTATGGATCTTGGGTAGTAGATAGAATATCCCAGGTCGGGGTTCCAGGGGTGTGTCTGTGCGGATTTGATCTTGTGCTTTTTCAGGAAGTTTCTTGAGCAAATGCTGTAGTTGCTTTTGGTAACTCTCAGTGGGATCATAGGGTAATGGCTTGTAGAAACTTGTGTTGGAGAGCTGCCGAGCAGCCTCTTGTTCATATCCCGACCTATTCATGATGACAACAGCACCTCCTTTGTCAGCCTTTTTGATTATGATGTCAGAGCTGTTTCTGAGGCTGTGGATGGCATTGCGTTCCACATGGCTGAGGTTATGGGGCAAGTGATGCTGCTTTTCCACAATTTCAGCCTGTGCACATCGGCGGAAGCACTCTATGTAGAAGTCCAGTCTGCTGTTTCGACCTTCAGGAGGAGTCCACCTAGAATCCTTCTTTCTGTAGTGTTGGTAGGGAGGCCTCTGTGGATTAGTATGTTGTTCAGAGGTATTTTGGAAATATTCCTTGAGTCGGAGACGTCGAAAATAGGATTCTAGGTCACCACAGAACTGTATCATGTTCATGGGGGTGGAGGGGCAGAAGGAGAGGCCCCGAGATAGGACAGCTGCTTCTGCTGGGCTGAGAGTATAGTTGGATAGGTTAACAATATTGCTAGGTGGGTTGAGGGAACCATTGCTGTGGCCCCTTGTAGCATGTAGTAGTTTAGAAAGTTTAGTGTCCTTTTTCTTTTGTAGAGAAGCAAAGTGAGCGTTGTAAATGGCTTGTCTAGTTTTAGTAAAATCCAGCCACGAGGAAGTTTGTGTGGAAGGTTGGTTTTTTATGAGAGTATCCATTTTTGAGAGCTATGGATTCCAGTATCATGTGACATGGTCACATGTCCTGTGAGACCCCAGCCTCCATTCTTCCTGGGCTGGCCCACAGGAAGGTTTGCAGGTAAACAGAGCTATTTACAGCTCATTGATTCTGGAGCACTCTTAATAGCTTCCACTTAATATGTTTACATCAGTAATACACGTTTATGTCTTATTCTCCTAACTCCAGACCTAGAAATAACACACGCAAACAAATAGGATGAATACACTGAGTAGATCCTAAGCTTTGTAATGATACCTTACAAGAGACCTTTTGCATAAAGCATGTTCCACTTACATCGAATTCATATTCATAAGCATATTTTCATAAAGCATATGGAGTGCAACATCACAATATTTAATACTGTTTCCCCCATAGTCTGCAGACAACTGTGAGATACAGGTGCAGCCTGCACAGAGCTAATGAGTGTCAAATCCCAGCTCCCTGAACACCCACTGAAACAAGATGCCCAGTGCTTTGAAGAGAGAGAAAGAGAGAATGAATGAATGAATGCCTATGGCAGACACAGGGCTCTCTTCCCCACATCTGGCCTGGTGGGGACTGCCAATGGGGCTGTGTCTCAGCCAGTGCAGGATGCTGCATTCATTTCAGAGTCAGATGTTGCCCTTCTGTGAAGATCTTAAAAAGTGTGTCACAAAGGTTAAACCTCCACACTCCTGTGAAGTGGATAGTTGTTACCCCCACTTTTCAAATGGGGAAAATAAGGTACCGAGGGCAAGGGGAAGTCATTTGACTCAGGTGTCATGCTGAATAAGGGGCAGAGGTGAGCATACACCACAGAAGTCCTGTTCCCTAGTCTTGTGCTCGGACTTCTAGCTCACATTCCCCTCCAGAAGAACATAAACTTTGGAGCCTAAGGCTTCCAGAGAGAAGTCTTATTTTGTTTTTGTGAGGTGGCTATGCAGGGAGTGACCACACCTGGAAACTTAAAATAGGGTTTAGCTGGGAAGAAAATTATGTTGCTCCCTACGTAGGCACCATTTTAACAGTGAGGGGCATCAGGTCAGATGGGCAACAGTATGAAAGCTCTGAACTAGGTCAGGGCCTAGAAGTTGCAACATGTGCACCACCTACTCACTGCATTGCTCAGCTTACAGGTACTTTCCAAACCAAAACCCACAACCCTTCCATCAGAACAAAAAAGAGAAAGTGCGTGCAAGGGATACATGCCAACAGAGAGAGAGGGAACAATTCCTGACCTTCCATCTGAATTACTCAATAATAATAAAAATAATTATATTTATTATTTGTATTATCATAGCCTCATGCCCCTGCCCTGCTTTAACCCTGAATAGTTCGTCCCAATTAAGGATCCTCAGGAATAAAGCACATCATGGTGGCAGCTATAATCTCTCTAAAGTTGGTGGGAAAGCAACTGCTACATGTTTAGTATCTATACGGCTGTACACACTGCCCTGTTTATTGCTAATACTCTCTAGTGTCCCCTCCAGATTTTCATGGGGCACTTCATGCTTCTAACTTGTGACAGGAACACATTCTGCTGCCTTCTGAAGATGTTCACTACATGAGGGTGGGGACAAGAGGCAGGAGGAGAAAGATGAACCTGCTGCATTAGTTCCCCTGGAACAGGTCTGCTGCCAGGTTGTCCTATTGTAGAGTGTCCATCACAGCAGCAGGCCTCTCCCCAGGGTGAAGATGTGGCTTGCTGAGTTTCCTTCTCTGGGTGGCAATTTTCCTCTGGCAGGAACCTGCAGCAGATCTAGTGCAGGGAATTGACTGGAGTGGAAGGAAAGTACAACAGAAAACACCATCTACCACTCTAGCCCCTTGCTGAGACATAGCCCTATGCCAGGCTCAGCCATCTTCCCAGCCCTTCCTGGGCTCTGTGGCTCTATAATCACAGGAGTCATAGGATGAGACGGGATCTCCTAGCTCATTGAGTCTAGTCCCTTGCTGTCACAGCCAACCCAGATGTAGCATCCCAGTCAAACTGATCAAGCTCCATCTTAAAACTAGCTAGGTTGTTTGCCCCCACAACTCCCACTGGGAGGCTGTTCTAGACCCTCCCTCCTCTGAGGGTAGAGACCAGCCTGAATTCATTCATGGCCAGCGTCACGTATCAGGGCAACTGCACCCATATTGCCCTTCTGGGATCCAGCCAGGGCACCCATGCTCAGGCTTCCAGCTCCCGTCTCCTCTCTTGGGTGGAGACCCGCGTCTCACTCCTTTCTGACCGGGAGATGTCCAGGCTGAACAGTTCCCTGCCTTCACTGTGTTATTCCCAGCAGAGAGAGGCTGCTCAAGCAGGTCTGCTTGCTTTCTCTTCAGAGACATTAACAGATGTGACTGCCCACAGCTATAGCTACCTCACAGCACTTCCTATGCAAACCTATTTTATTCTTAAGGCAAAAGCACTGCAGAGAAAACATTCAAAAACAATTAAAGCACTTATGCCCACATGGATAAGCTTACCCAAGGTCACTCCAAGCAAACAGGGGCTCTGGCAGGAGCAGTCCTTCAGCATCCCACCCAAGGGGTTTCCTTGTGGTTTCAAGTTCATCACAGCTTCAGCTCAGAACAAGCAGAGTCTTATGGGGCCTCAGCAGGCCCAGACCTTCCAATCCTTTCCTGTTAAGGATCGGGGCATTCCATGGACCAGGGGTCCTGTCTGTTTGCTGGATCAGGAAGAAGGTCCCAAGCCTGTTTAAAACCAGGCTATTTAGCCAAAAATCCTATCTCTGTCTATTGGTCACTGGAGAAACCAGTTTGAACTACTATATACTACTTCTCCATAGTAGCTTCAAAGGGCTGATCACTGGAGGAATTACATTAGCACCCCCTCCTCCTAGAGGAGTTACATACAATTCCACAACAACACATACAGGTTTGCATGTTTAATACAAAACCCCAAAAGTATTAAACCTAACTCAGTCAGGTTTAACTTAATTCCATAAAGTTTGTCCAGGATACTGTCTGTCTGTCACAGCCAGTTCATACCCATTTGTTCTTGTGCCATGGATTGTCCTCTAGCTTACATCATAGCTCTTCTTTCTTCCTGGTGTTTACCCCGCCGCCCCGCAATGTATTTATAAAGAGCAGTCAGGTCCCTCTCAGCCTGCATTTTGCTAGGCTAAACAAGCCAAGCTCTTTTAGTCTCATATCAGACAGGCTCTCCATTCCCCTGGTCAGCCTAGCAGCCTCTTCTGCACCTGTTCCAGCAATTAATCTTTCTTGACCATGGTTGATTCAAACTGTACACAGTATTCCAGATGAGGTCTTACCAGTGCCTTGTCCAATGGCACTCGCACTTTCCCATCTCTACTGAAAATACCTCAACTGACACAGCCTAGGATCACATTTGCCTTTTTCACAGTTGCGGCTCATTGTGCCAGAGTGCTAGGTACGGAAGCCTGAGTCAGCACTCTGCTCACAGCCGCTCCAATCAGGCAAAGCAGATTGGAGCTGACTAAGCAGAGCTGCGTCTAACTTGTGGGTGGGGCAGGGCAGAAAGGCTAATTAAGCCATTAGCCAGAGCCCACAAATAAGCACAGGAAGGAAGTAAAAAAGGGGGGAAGCTGGTGGTAAGAGGGAGAGAAAGAGCCCTCCTGGGCTTGTTAAAGGTGCTATGTATGTTGTGAAGGTGGTGGGATTCCTTTATAAATAAACTATACAAGGTGTTGGACCAGCACAAGGGTATCTGCCTAGTTTGTTAACCAAGACAAAAGCAGGACCAAGAAGGCCCTGTTACACTTATAGTCATCCTGTGATTGACTAATACACCCTTGTCTTTCTTCTCTTCTGTTGTTTCCTACTGAGGAGCTTCTGGCTTGTAGCAGAAATTCTTGTTGTTAGTCCTTAAGTGCATGACCTTGCATATTGTAGTATTAAATTAATCTCATTTCCATTATCCCAGTCCTCAAAGTCACCCTGTTCTTCCTGGGTAATATTTCAATCCTTCTCTGTATTGACAATGCCTCCCCACATTGTGTCATTAGCTCCTACTTTTTGGGCCAAGTCATTAATAAAAATATGAACTAAAATGAGAATCTTCCTTCCCCTCAGCACAGGGTTTTGTATACCCCTCCAGCTAATGGTCAGTGAACCCAGGCTCTTCCCCTGGAGCCCAGAGATCCTCAAAATACAGTCTCTGCACCCCACTCGACATACCACAGCACATCACTTCCTTGGGCCATTCCCGACAGGCCCATCATTCATCCCTTCTCCAAGCTCCTTCCCAGGTCTCCTACCTAACCACGATTGAGAGCCTATCACAAGTCTTGCTTTGACACAGAACACTCTCTGACTGACCACGGAGCACTTCTTATATAGTCTCCAGGCAGTCACATGATCCCTTAGCCACATGCCCCTTCCTACTCAAGTGCTCCCTCAGATCAGATGTTTCAGCTAAGGACTTTTTAGACCTTAAAGCTGAGAGCAAATAAATTCTGGGTTTCCCCACAGCCTAGCAATTCCTGGGGCAGATCTGTCCCTTTGATACCTCTCTCTGTGTGGAAAGAGCACTGACCCTAGGCTCATTGAAAGCCCTCTGCCAGGCTAGAGATCTAGGCACAGAAAGGAGGGTGGACTAGGGCAAGTCAGGAATGGAGTTGGGTTTGTATGCCTTTTCCCGCACCAACTCTGCAGAGAATCATCTACCAAATCCATGGAGTTCCCGACATGCCATGCAATTGTCCTTCAAGCATGGGGAGGCAGAGCCGCACTGACAGGGAACTCAAAGAGCGTCAGGAACCCATAAGAACGGCCATACTGGGTCAGACCAAAGGTCCATCTTACCCAGTATCCTGTCTTTAGACAGTGGCCAATACCAGGTGCCCCAGAGGGAATGAACAGAACAGGGAATCATCAAGTTTCCCTTCTGGCAAACAGAGGCTAGGGATGACATTGATGGACCTATCCTCCATGAATGTATCTAGTTCTTTTTTTGAACCCTGTTATAGTCTTGGCCTTCACAACATCCTCTGGCAAGGAGTTCCACAGATTGACTGTGCATTGTATGAAGAAATACTTCCTTGTGTTTGTTTTAAGCCTGCTGCCTATTAATTTCATTGGGTGACCCCTCGTTCTTGTGTTATGAGAAGGAGTAAATAACACTTCTTTATTCACTGTCTCCCCACCAGTCATGATTTTGTAGACCTCAATCATCTCCCCCCTTAGTCATCTCTTTTCCAAGCTGAAAGGTCCCAGTCTTATTAATCTCTCCTCATACAGAAGCCGTTCCATCCCCCTCATCATTTTTGTTGCCCTTTTCTTAACCTTTTCCAATTCCAATAGATCTTTTTTGAGATGGGGCGACCAGATCATAGTCAGTAGGGAAGCACCAGGCCTCTATACAGCTCCAGGGGGATTCCTGGGTTGTGGAGTCAAGTCTTGTTCTCTTTCCTGAAAAAAGTGGGATGCAGGCAAATCCCAGTCCCCTGAGTGGACCCACCGGATGTAAGCGGAGGTTCTTTCCCCTCCATGATGGGGTTTCCCTTTGGCACGACACCCTCCATTTGTTTAGCACACGGCATTTCTGCAGCTGCAATGTGCTGCAGGAGAGGAGTGGGGAACAGACCTTGCGTCAATAACTGGTAGTGGCCAGCAAGGCTGGCTCTGTTTAGGGTGGCAAGCAACAAGTGTCAGAGTCAGAGATCATTGCACCAACCTCCAGGGGAAGGGCAGGAAAAGAGTTCTGTCTGGTTCCACAGAAACTCCACCCGCACAAACTCCCCTGGCAGGAGAAGGAGTTATACAAGCATTACATCCCCAGGACAAACTCCCATTGGCTGGTTTATCCAGGAAGCAGGACCCTGGCGCCTTGCTTTTTTTAGGAGCAATTAGAGCCAGTGGTGAGCTGGAGCCGGTTCATGCGAACCAGTTGTTAAATTTTGAAGCCAGTTTAGAACCGGTTGTTACTCCAGCCCCCAGGCCACATCCGGCCTGCAGGACCGTCCTGTCCGGCCTGCCTAAGCTCCTGGCTGGGGAGGCTCCCCTGGATGAGAAACCCTGTTTAATTTTCACTCACCCGGCAGCGCTCTGAGTCTTCGGCAGCAGCCCTTTACTCGCTCCAGGTCCTCAGCAGCACTTCGGCAGCAGGTACTTCAATGCCGCCGAAGACCCAGAGCGAGTGAAGGAACCGGTTCTTCCTATTTTGGCAGCTCATCACTGGTTAGGGCTTGTGGAAATTAACCCTTTCACATGCGTCACTTACAACACCAACCCACCTATAGCCTGCAGCTGTTTGGGCAGGTGAAGAGTATCAGCCCTGGAGACTCTGTCTGATTGACAGGCCCACTGAAAGTGCTGATTGGCTGGCAGAGCCAGCAAGCTTCTGGCCTTGGGGTGCAGTGAGAGGAGACTTTATGAAGACTCCAGCACATGATTGACCTTCCCCACCCTCCAAGCTCTGTGGCTTATTGACCACTAAATGCTCCAGCTTTGTGGGAAGCTGCAGAGCACCTGTTGCTGCTAGTCACGGCCCTGCATGCCTTGCCATCAGGGGAACTGAAAACGGTTGGGAGGAGGGCAGCATCACTTCATGCACTCCTCTGAGCAGCCAGCTACTGGGTCTCTCCCTGCAGAAAGGACAACACTGGACCGATTCATCCCTGGTGTAAGCCGTTGCATCGCCCACTTACTTCAAAGGCCAGCTTAAAAGCAGGGGTAAACTGGATCCAATGGGGATAGCAGCACACAAAGGTGCAAAGCTCTGAGCTGAGATCAGCTGCTCAATTCCTGAGCCATAGCCTCAGCTAGCATGCCTAATTCTCCTCTCACTTATTCCAGGTTTACAGCTATTCATCTCCTCTGACTTCCAAGGTGCTACTCCTGATTTATACCAGTGGGCATGTGCAATGAATCATAGAATCATAGAATATCAGGGTTGGAAGGGACCCCTGAAGGTCATCTAGTCCAACCCCCTGCTCGAAGCAGGACCAATTCCCAGTTAAATCATCCCAGCCAGGGCTTTGTCAAGCCTGACCTTAAAAACCTCTAAGGAAGGAGATTCCACCACCTCCCTAGGTAATGCATTCCAGTGTTTCCCCACCCTCTTAGTGAAAAAGTTTTTCCTAATATCCAATCTAAACCTCCCCCACTGCAACTTGAAACCATTACTCCTCGTTCTGTCATCTGCTACCGTTGAGAACAGTCTAGAGCCATCCTCTTTGGAACCCCCTTTCAGGTAGTTGAAAGCAGCTATCAAATCCCCCCTCATTCTTCTCTTCTGCAGGCTAAACAATCCCAGCTCCCTCAGCCTCTCCTCATAAGTCATGTGTTCTAGACCCCTAATCATTTTTGTTGCCCTTCGCTGGACTCTCTCCAATTTATCCACATCCTTCTTGTAGTGTGGGACCCAAAACTGGACACAGTACTCCAGATGAGGCCTCACCAATGTCGAATAGAGGGGAACGATCACGTCCCTCGATCTGCTCGCTATGCCCCTACTTATACATCCCAAAATGCCATTTGCCTTCTTGGCAACAAGGGCACACTGCTGACTCATATCCAGCTTCTCGTCCACTGTCACCCCTAGGTCCTTTTCCGCAGAACTGCTGCCTAGCCATTCGGTCCCTAGTCTGTAGCGGTGCATTGGATTCTTCCATCCTAAGTGCAGGACCCTGCACTTATCCTTATTGAACCTCATCAGATTTCTTTTGGCCCAATCCTCCAATTTGTCTAGGTCCTTCTGTATCCTATCCCTCCCCTCCAGCGTATCTACCACGCCTCCCAGTTTAGTATCATCCGCAAATTTGCTGAGAGTGCAATCCACACCATCCTCCAGATCATTTATGAAGATATTGAACAAAACCGGCCCCAGGACCGACCCTTGGGGCACTCCACTTGATACCGGCTGCCAACTAGACATGGAGCCATTGATCACTACCCGTTGAGCCCGACAATCTAGCCAGCTTTCTACCCACCTTATAGTGCATTCATCCAGCCCATACTTCCTTAACTTGCTGACAAGAATACTGTGGGAGACCGTGTCAAAAGCTTTGCTAAAGTCAAGAAACAATACATCCACTGCTTTCCCTTCATCCACAGAACCAGTAATCTCATCATAAAAGGCAATTAGATTAGTCAGGCATGACCTTCCCTTGGTGAATCCATGCTGGCTGTTCCTGATCACTTTCCTCTCATGCAAGTGCTTCAGGATTGATTCTTTGAGGACCTGCTCCATGATTTTTCCAGGGACTGAGGTGAGGCTGACTGGCCTGTAGTTCCCTGGATCCTCCTTCTTCCCTTTTTAAAAGATTGGCACTACATTAGCCTTTTTCCAGTCATCCGGGACTTCCCCCGTTCTCCACGAGTTTTCAAAGATAATGGCCAATGGCTCTGCAATCACAGCCGCCAATTCCTTCAGCACTCTCGGATGCAACTCGTCCGGCCCCATGGACTTGTGCACGTCCAGCTTTTCTAAATAGTCCCTATCCACCTCTATCTCCACAGAGGGCTGGCCATCTCTTCCCCATGTTGTGATGCCCAGCGCAGCAGTCCGGGAGCTGACCTTGTTGTTAGTGAAAACAGAGGCAAAAAAAGCATTGAGTACATTAGCTTTTTCCACATCCTCTGTCACTCTGAATCAGGTCCCTTCTCCCAGAGTTGTGACTCTGTATCCACAGGGCACGTTCACCCTACGGGTGCTACAACAGCACAGCTATCACGCTGCAACTATGCCCTGTAGCGCCATAGCGTAGATGTTCTTTCCATCGACGTAGGTAATGAGCAGCGGTAGCTAGGCTGACAAAAGAATTCTCCCATCCCCTGAGCTGTGTCTACACTGGGGGTTAGATCCGCTTAACTATGGTGCTCAAGAGTGTGAGGTTTTTCACACCCCTGAGCAATGTAGCGGGGATGATCTAAATTTTAGTGTAGACTAGGGCTTAGAACAAATAAAAGGAAGTTCTTCACACAGCACACAGTCAACCCGTGGAACTCCCTGCCTGAGGAGGTTGTGAAGGCTAGGACTATAACACGGTTTAGAAGAGAACTAGATAAATTCATGGAGGTTAAGTCCATTAATGGCTATTAGCCAGCATGGGTAAGGAATGGTGTCCCTAGCTTCTGTTTGTCAGAGGGTGGAGATGGATGGCAGGAGAGAGATCACTTGATCATTACCTGTTAGGTTCACTCACTCCAGGGCACCTGGCATTGGCCACTGTTGGTAGACAGGATACTGGGCTGGATGGACCTTTGACGTGACCCAGTATGGCCATTCTTATGTTCCTATATTGTATAGATTTCACACTCACAAAGACCACTGAGTCTCCTTTTTCTCCTCCATTAAATCATCCAGTTTTGTTGACTCCCTCTCTGATTGGAATTCTTTTTTTCATTTGCATTAATTTTGCACTGATCCGACTGTGACCCATGTTTATGAAAGGGGCTTGCGAGCCGCAATGTTAACTAGCCTCAGTTTGCTGATTCAGCAACAGAATAAATAGGTAATTACACTCTGCCATATGTGTCTCTAATTCCAAATAGATGGTGTCCAAAAGGCAGTGTGTGTTACCAGCGGATGACTGGAATTGGGACTGTAAAAATGAGTAAATTGGTCCCCAAGGCCAGAAATAGCTCTGTCAAATCCCACTGTTTATATCATACTGAGTGGCTGACTTGTGGTTATTTTGTAATTTAATACTGCTAAATGTCAACTGGAAATCCTTTCAACCACAGTTTGATTCCTAGTGACAGAAAATCATTCATGACTTACACAAAGCAGCCAGCTCAGAGAGGTGTATTTTTTCTTTCAATCTTTGCATAAACAGTGATCTAGCAGAGGCTGCCATGGCCTGGAGGAAGGGAGCAAAAGACATTGGGTGAGACCCTGTCCCCAAAATGATGCATTCTTGATATGCACAGCAGGAAGCATTACCTCTCTAGGCACCCTGTGGCTTCCTGGTAGAAGGATACATGTGTTCAGCTCTCCCATTGGTCATCCCAGCCAGCATTAGCTGGTCTGCAATTTCCACTGGCATCGCTATTCCTACTGGTGGCACAGCCCAAATGCTACATGAGCTCCATTTGAGTTCTTTGGGATTTTTTTTAAGTAAGCAAGAAAACCAAGAAAGGTCCCACCCCCAGATGTTTCTTCTAAATAAACACAAAGAATAACGGTTTCTGCAGCGGCCACTCACTCCATGCTGGGAGACAGAGCTAGGGAGTGGAGTTTGTGACAGAATGGGATGCGTCTGTATCAAATTATGAACTCCATCTCGTGTTATGTGCTGAACAAATGTCTAAGATATATTAGAAATGGAAAAGGTACAGAGAGGGACAAAGAAAATGATTAAGGGTGTGCAACAGGTGTCACAGGAGGAGAGATTGAAAAGACTGGGACTGTTCATCTTCGAAAAGAAATGATTAAGGGGGGAGATATGCTAGAGGTCTATAAAATCATGAAAGGTGGGGAGAAAGTGAGTAGGGAAGTGTTATTTGCCCCTTCACATAACACAATAAACAGGGGTCACCCAATAAAATTCACAGGCAGCAGGTTTAAACAAACATAAGGAAGCACTTCTTCACAGAACACACAGTCAACCTGTGGAACTCGTTGCCAGAGGATGTTGTGAAAGCCAGAAGTATAACTGAATTAAAAAAGGAATTAGATAAATTCCTGGAGGATAGGTCCATTATTGGCTATTAGCCAAGATGGTCAGGGATGCAACTCCATGATCTGGTGTCCCTAAGCCTCAGACCACCACATTTTGGGACTAGATGACAGGTAATAGATCACGTGATAATTGCCCTGTTCTTTTCATTCCCTTTGAAGCTTTTGGCACTGGCCACTGTCAGAAGACAGGATACTGGGCTGGATGGGCCATTGGTTTGACCCAGTATAGCCATTCTTATATGTTCTTATAAGCTTGCCCACGGCAGCCTATTGCACTGCAGTCCATACAGTAGCCCTGCCCAGGAAAGGTCCTTGATTGATGGATGATCACATAGATGCTGGAACTAGGGGAGCTGCCGCACCCCCTGACTTGAAGCACTTTTCATCATATACAGGATTTACAGTTGGGTTCAATAGCTCTCAGCCCCCCCCACCCACTATACACATTGTTCCAGCACCTCTGTCCAAGCAACTATCTGGACCCATCCACGTTGATTGCCTTTCAGCTGCTGCAACACCCCCAGGGAACAATGGCTCTTCTACACTGTGGCCTGCAGGTGGAGTAAGCATGATTGGGGGCCGGTGGGTAGCTGGAGTGTCCCAGAGGAGCATGGAGACAGACTCTTCTCAAGAGAGGGGATTGGCTCTGAGGTGGGGGCCAACCAATGCCACACAAAAGGAGATGCTAGTGAGAGAGGGCAAGACGGACTCTGCCCAGCCTGCAGCGACGACACAGTTGGGACTCCCAGAGGCAACACAAGCTCAGCCTGCGTTAGACTCCAGCGCCAGGCCCACTCCCCCCGCTTAGGGCTGGGGGTAGCAGCAGCAAGGAGGTGCTGGGAAAGCATGGGGATGTGGAGTTATACGGGGGGGGAGCAATAGAGGGACCCTCAGAGCTGTCTGGGGAGAGGGAGGACCCCTTCCTTCCTTGGTCTCGTCCTAGTCCCACCTCAGATAGATCTTTCCCCTTGGTCACTCTCATAGAATTATAGGACTGGAAGGGGCCTCGAGAGGTTGCTAGTCCAGTCCAGTCCCCTGTGCTCATGGCAGGACTAAGTATTATCTAGACCATCCCTGACAGGTGTTCGTCTAACCTGCTCTTAAAAATTGCCAATGATGGAGATTTCACAACCTCCCTAGTCAATTTATTCCAGTGCTTAACCACCCTGGCAGTTAGGAAGTTTTTCCTAATGTCCAACCTAAACCACCCTTGCTGCAATTTAAGCCCATTGCTTCTTGTCCTAGCCTCAGAGGTTAAGGAGAACAATTTTTCTACCTCCTCCTTGTAACAACTTTTTACATACTTGAAAACTGTTACCATGTCCCCCCTCAGTCTTCTCTTTTCCAGACTAAACAAACCCAATTTTTTCTATCTTCCCTCAGAGGTCATGTTTTCTAGACCTTTAATCATTTTTGTCATTCCTCTCTGGATTCTCTCCAATTTGTCCACACCTTTCCTGAAATGTGGCACCCAGAACTGGACACAATACTCCAGCTGAGGCCTAATCGGCACGGAATAGAGCAGAAGAATTACTTCTTGTGTCTTGCTTACAACACTCCTGCTAATACATCCCAGAATGATGTTCGCTTTTTTTGCGACAGTGTTACACTGTTGACTCATATTTAGCTTGTGGTCCACTATGACCCCAAGGTCCCTTTCTGCAGTACTTTTTCCTAGGGAGTCAATGCCCATTTTGTATGTGTGCAACTGATTGTTCCTTCCTAAGTGGAGTACTTTGCATTTGTCCTTATTGAATTTCATCCATTTACTACAGACCATTTCTCCAGTTTGTCCAGATCATTTTGAATTTTAATCCTAACCTCCAGAGGACTTGCAACCCCTCCCAGCTTGGTATCATCTGCAAACTTTATAAGTGCACTCTCTATGCCATTATCTAAATCACTGATGAAGATATTTAACAGAACCAGACCCAGAACTGATCCCTGGGGGATCCCACTCATTATGCCCTTCCAGCATGGCTGTGAACCACAGATCTGGGTCACAGATCACAGAACTACTCTCTGGGAACGGTTTTCAAACCAGTTTTGCACCCACCTTATAGTAGTTCCATCTAGGTTGCATTTCCCTAGTTTGTTTATGAGAAGGTCATGTGAGACAGTATCAAAAGCCTTACTAAAGTCAAGATATACCATGTCTACCGCTTCCCCCCCCCCACCATCTACATGGCTTGTTACCCTGCCAAAGAAAGCTATCAGGTTGGCTTGACCCAATTCGTTTTTGACAAATCCATGCTGACTGTCATTGACTCCATCACTTCACATCACTTTGATGCAGTTAGCAAAGCTCTGACAGAAGCCCACTCTTAAGCCTTGTCTACACTTTAAAGCTTTGCTGGCATGGCAATACCAGCAAAACTGTCCTAGAATAGACACAGTTGGAGATATTTGCCAGTATAACTGTGCCTACACCAGGACTTTTGCTGACACAGCTATGTCATAAAAAAATCACCCCCTAGTGGATATAGTTATGCTGGCAACATTTTTAAGTGTAGTCCTGGCCTTTGATAACAGGGGTCTGAGTCAATGCTGCCCTATGTCTCTGCAGTCATTTGCATCAATGCAGAACAAGCGTAAAATGCTGCCATTTTAAGTGGGTAGTTGCTCTGCACTGACTTTGTACTGTTGTGAACAGCGGCACAACTGGGCAGAGCAACTGTGAAACTGGCCCTGACTGCGTAGCCATTTCTCTAGGCCTTAGCTGCACAGCTCTCAAGCCACAAACGCAGGACACAATGTGTGACAAAGACCCAAAACAAGAGACACAAACACTTATTCTTGCAGAGAAGAAAACACTCCACAGGACTGAGTTCATTAGTGTGAATGACTCTCTGCAATCTCAGTACAATGATTCTGCGTTTCTGATGTCAATTAATAAGAGCGAGAGAGAGGACTGCATGCGTGGAATACAGGGAGCTTGGGAACTGAGCAGAACCATCTGCTTGGCCGCACTGGTGGGAGAGCAGAGCATGGCCCGCTTTGTACCCAACTCCCAAGCTGTGTTTGGTTTTCCTGAGCAGTGCGTGGGCTCGGGCCACGTGCCAGCTCCCTGTCTTGTGCAGCAGCAGCCATCTTTCAGGGCTGCTACCCAGAAATGGGCTAGAGCTCCTGATAGCTCTTGCTCAGTTTCACTCCCCAGGGGGTCTGTTCTCTCCAGGGGCTGGACACAATAATTAGAGGTTTGAGAGATGGGCAAAGCACATCTGGTGTATGGGATAATTTACCAATGCCCAGGCCATCCGCATTTCCAAGTCGAAGGGGAAGCTTAATTAGCATCATTGGAGACACTCATTTGGGAGGAAACTAGGGCAGTGAGATTCCCCACCATCCTCCCAAGAAGCTAGCAAAGGGAAGAAGACTATGATTCTAAGACAAAAGAGAAAACCCTCAGCCCCCCCCAATCAACTCTAATAGATCCCCCCCAATGATATTTGGGGGGCAGATATCTGTGTGTACTAACATCAACCGGCAGATCTGTAGTTAAGACAGAAAAAAGAGAAGAATAGTCCGGTCCCCTGGCTCCCTGCCAATTCCTCAGTGCTGGAGCTAGAGTCATTGACTCTCCCCTTCCTCCTGCTCTAAAACACTCTGAGCAAATGCACCTTACCAGCTCTATCACCACTGTGGGGGTCTGGGGCCCTTCCCTGTGCTCTGTGATTGCCTGCTCTTACTAATGAAGTCTGCAGGGAAGATATTTCACACTTGGGTCTTCAGTTATATGCTGTTAGCTGCCAACTGTGAGGCTTGACACAGGCAGTTTGGGCTACCTTTACCCCTAGGGAATCCCCCAGGATCCCACACACTGCTCTTTAGGGATCCCCCAGGATTCTGCCTGGCACCTCAGAGTTAAGACAGAGCATGCTGGCACACGCTGGCTACAGGGCTTGCATCTTCCTCTAAGCCAGATGGTGGATGCAGGTCACATTGCAGAAGCCCCTGGACTGCATGTAGGGACAGAACAAAAGAGGCACAGGGATCAAACCCACTGGTGCTTAACAGCCACCAGAATTCTGTGGTGTTGAGTGATTTCCTCAGAGGCGATTGTCTTCTGGGGCCCTTGTTAATGTAGATGGCATCTTCAAGAGAGCGTTTTGCAGGCAAATTTCCTACAAAACGGCCGAGAGAGAGAGAGAGAGACCAAGCCCCCAATGATTTACAATATAATACTTCTTTCAACCTCAAAATGTACTTCTCCTCTCTGGACAGGCCAAGCTATCTCCTGGTTAGAGCACACAGTGGTTAGAGCAGCGGGATTCCCGGGTTCTCTTTCCAGTACTGACAGTGACGTGGGCAAGTCCTTTAATCTCTCTGTGCCTTAATTTCCCAATCTGTAAAGTTGGGTTAATAATGTTTAACTATCTTTCAGGGAGTTGTTAGGCTTAATTTGTGCCTGTAAAGCACTCGGAGTTCATCAGATGAAAGGAGATACGGAAATGCAAAGTATTATCATCATACTGTATTATCTATTGCACAGGATAACACATGTACATCCTCCTCCTCAGACACTCACTATGCATTATCCACTTGGCAGCTGCTGGCATCCCCAGAAATGCTGCTTAAACAGTCTGAGTGCTAAGGGGGAAGTCAGCAACATCCAAATTATAACTGTGAGAAAGGCAAAGAGCTGTCATCAGAGACCAAATTATTAAGAGTGCAAAGCATTCAAATGTATATGGGACTGTCAGAATCCTCATTCCTGCCACACTGGGCAAAGGCATCTGAATTAATTTTCTAATGCTACAGAACAAACATTACTAAAACAAGAGTCTCTCTTATCTGATAAGAGATTTCATTGGGCCCTTTGCTGGTAGCTAGAGCACAGAGGCAAAGTCCTGAATGGGCCATGGCACTCGACAGTCCTTTGAGCCCTCGAGATGGGTCCCCTCTGGTTTCAGGAACATTGCCTGCAGGTGCATCACATGCTATGGGAAAAGGGGGGGGGCAGTTTCCCCCACCCAGAACTTGGTTCCCCCACAGACTTTTTGTGGTTCTAGACGCTCCAGTTTTTGCCACCTCCCTGATTTTGCAGACTGTAATATAATTATGTATAATGTTCCATGTGCTGACACAGCTTTGCCCCACACAGATTTTCTGAAATGATGCCCCGATTGACAGGTCATGGTGGGGAAGCTTGCACCCCTGCAGCCTCTGCTCCATCTGCTCTGTGGAGAGACAGAAGATTCAGTCTTCAGGGATGTTGAGACAACACCTGTCACGAGTGCAGAGTTCTTCTAATAAACAGAAGAAAGTGGCCTGAAATATCCAGCTCTTTAAGCCCCCTGGGGCCTGACAATTCCAGCCTTGATTCTGTCTCATCTCCTCAAATATAAAGAAACCTTGGGTCTGGTTCCCCTTTTCCGCCTGGTAATGAATGCAACCTAAGTGCCTGTTCAGGTCTTTCTTTTTCTCATAGAGAAGCCATGTTTTGAGTTGGGAGCATCCCCTGCCTGATTCCCCTAATGCTTCCCAAAGGGACACACACAAGAATTTTAGCCAGTGGAGTAAAACGAGCCTTGGGGATGTGGGAGCTGGGACAGGTTAGCTCTTTGCCAACACAATGTGCCCAGGGGTGGGGTGATTACTGATAATAATAAGCAGCAGTGGGATGGTACCAGCTACTGTGTGCGAGGTACCACATCGACATAAAGGAAGAGGCAGTCCCTGCTCACGTGAGTTTTATAATCTAAGAAAGTATCATGAGGTGCCTCGATTCTAGCATTTGCATTTATGGTTGGTTGTGGGTGCGGAACTGCAGGAGCAAAATGAGAAGCAGGTTTTGAAAATGTGTCCTAAAGGGGTAAGTGTCAGAGCCAAGATTAGAACTCAAAAGCTCTTCCCTCTCTCCCCCAGTCCTGTATTCTGTCTACTATATCACATGCCACCATCCAGCAAAGGCCACCTATAGAGATACAGTAGCTACAACAGAAGGATTCTGAAGGGCTAAGATTTAACTTTATGGAGGAGGAACAGGGCTAATTTTCTGACCTCTACTTTCTAGCTGGCCTGGTTCCTTTTTCAATTGCTTCCAAATAAATGCTTTATTGCCAATTTGTTTTTCCTCAGTTCTTAGCTGCTATGATGCAGGGGTGATCAGTTTAAATTAATGAGTGGTGGGGGTTCCTCCTGTACCCCATAGAACAGCTGGCAAGGTGCATTGTGGTTCTGTTTCTCTATCTACTTCTGAAGAATCAGGCACCGGCCATAGTTGGAGGTGAGAGGATATCAAGATGATGAGAGACCAGTGGTCCAACCTAAGTTCCAGTATCCGGGCACTCACCATTCATAAAGGAACCGCACTGTTCTTACTAGGTAACGACTTTTCCAGTGATGGTGTGAAGTGGAATCATTTTATTTAATCAGGTTTATAGGGGTGTTCCATGGGCTCTGCTCAGTGAGAGACAGATCAGTAAACAACCCAAATGTATTCATTTTGCACAGTGGAAAGAGGAATCCTGTTATAGGGATTGATTTGAGCAGCCCCTGTTCAGATTGTTCCAAATCCACCAAACAGTGACACACTCCCAGAGTAGTAGTATTCTCTGGCTTGCAAAGATAGAGCAAGAAATTTTAAAGGCAGGCCAGGTCGGTCAGGTTACAATTGGCTCCAGCACACATCCCGTGGTCTGCAACTATCTTTACCTGCAGCCACGTGGGCCGCAAGGAGAAGAGAAATTTCTGCCATCTGTTGAGAACCTCAGCAACAAGCAAACAAATTGCTCCCATTCTGAACCCTGTCTCCCTACTGCTCCTCTGATCTTGGAAACCAAATGCCATAGTGCTCACAATATGCTACAGTCTCTACAGAAGCCTTTGCCAACTACGGCTGCTGGGCACGTTACATATACATGACCTCTCGCTAATTGAGAAAAACCTGAGGCAGGGACGAGATATGGTGTATAATGGGAATTTCTAATCCAGTCAGTGACTCAGATTTCAACCGGCCATTTCTCATTTTGACATCTCAGGCACTAAGGAAGAGAGTCTGCAATTGGCACAATACTCAGAATAAATATCCAAGCTCTGAGCAGACAGACAGACATCCTATATGCAGCCAAAAAGAAGCCTACCCAGACACACACACACAAATCAGGTTAGCTGGAGGTTTGCTCTTCCCTAAAGCTCTCTGCACTGATTGCCTGCCCCAACGGGCCTCCTCAGGAATTCCCAGGGCTGGAATCCAAAGGAAAATTCCAAATACCCAGGCCTCAGTCCTGCAAGCCAGTTGGAGATTTGCCTATCCAGGGTCTGCAGAATTGAGCTCCAATGAAAGAAATAATTCAGGTCACACAAGTTTGCTGCTGTCTGGTCATTGTGCCAGCCAAACCATTGCCAAGGGGTGAGACACTCCATGTTGGATGCACAAGAGATCTATAATGGTGGGTATATATTTGTATGCTTGGGAACAGAATACTGCCCAAGAACATGAACCCAAAGATTTGCAATGTGCATTGTGACAGGTTTCAGAGTAACAGCCGTGTTAGTCTGTATTCGCAAAAAGAAAAGGAGTACTTGTGGCACCTTAGAGACTAAGAGCTCACGAAAGCTTATGCTCAAATAAATTGGTTAGTCTCTAAGGTGCCACAAGTACTCCTTTTCTTCAATGTGCATTGTGTTGTCCTAGTTGATCCTAGCCCACACACCTGCCCTAGGTGCCCTATGTAGGTGACAGGCTTTGGGTGGAAACATAATAATTAAAACAGTCTGCCATTTACATGAGTGCACTTCCCCCCAAAGAGTACTGCAAACTCTGTTCATTCAGCCACCTCTGAGTGCAAGGCTCCGGGGCCAGCAGCACAGCAGTGCAGAGGGAAGAACATAAGAAAGGTCCCACAGGGTCAGAAATGAACAGAACAGGATAATTTTGAGTGAGGGACGTTCCCTATTGTCCAGTCCCAACTACTGGCGGGTAGAGATTTAGTGGCACTCAGTGCATGGGGTTGCATCCCTGACCTTGGTTAATAGCCATCGATGGACCTATCCTCCGTGAACTTATCTTATTCTTTTTGAGCCCAGTCATACTTTTGGCCTTTACAACATCCTATGACAATGAGTTTCACAGGCTGACTGGGCGTTGTGTGAAGAAGTACTTCCTTATGTTTGCTTTAAACCTGCTGCCTATTCATTTCATCGGGTGACCACGTGTTCTTGTGTTATGTGAAGGGGTAAATAACACTTCCCCCATACCATTCCTGATTTTATAGACCTCTAACATATCTACCCACTAATCATCTCTTTTCTAAGCGAAACAGTCCCAAGCTATATATATATATTTTGAGATGGGGTGAGCATAACTGCACACAGTATTCAAGGTGTGGGCATACTATGAATTTGTATAGTGGCATTATGATATTTTCTGTTTATTATCTATCCCTTTCCTAATGGTTCCTAATATTCTTACCAGCCTTTAATTGCCAGGATCACCTCCTGAACCATTTTTTTAAAAATAGGTTTACACGTTAGCTACCCTCCAGTCATCTGGTATAGATACCCTGATTTAAGCAATACGTTACATACTATAGTTAGTAGTTCTGCAGTTTCATATACAAGTTCCTTCAGAACTCTCGGGTGAATACCATCCTGTCCTGGTGACTTGTTACTATTCCACTTTATCAATTTTTCCAAAACCTCCTCTACGGACACGTCAGTTTGGGACAGTTCCTCAGACTGGCCACTAAAAAGAATGGCTCAGGTTTGGGGCTTCCCCCCCATCCTCTGCAGTGACGAGGCAAAGAAGAAATTCATTCAAAAGGCCCACACACAAAATGGCCTGCAACTCAGTTTATCTTGCAGATAAGAATAAAGGGTTGAAGTCAGCACTTCAGCTGTGTTTACAGTAACCTAGGGTCTAGGCAGTTAAAACCAGAGTCCTGGCCCTCTCAATCATCCCCCTCCAGATAGACTGAGGCTCCACAGGATGGAAGCCCAGAGTGGCACACGTACATCATACCACCTCAGCAGGGTCACCCCTCCTAGCTTCCATGAAAGTACAAGTGGCAAACCCAACTATAGACACATTGAACTGATTGTATTAATCATACTCGGTTAAATGGAAGATTTACAAATAGGATTGGCTTTTAACTAGTGTCACTGCATGTGGAGGCGAAGGGCAAGTCCAGGGGTCCCCAGCGGATATCTAAGGAGAAACAGCAGGGATTTCATTGTGCCAGCCTAGAATCCAAGTAATTTGAGGGACTACATCCTGAGTTCTTTCCTAATGGGAGGCTGGGGGGGCCCAGGGTTCAATATGGGGAGCAGAGATTATGGAGTGGGAGCCACAGGGACAGTACTGCACAAACTCTCATTAGTGGAGCTCTGCAGCTAAAGACAAACCACTCACTTCTGGGACACAGAGCAATTTCGGTTGCAGAAAATGGGTGATGCTGAGGTCTTGGCATTGGTGTGCGCAATGCCCAGGGCTCAGGCTCCAGCAGCATTCCTACGGAGGGGAGATGGGGCTTGTGGGTGCCGGAAAGGATCTGGCTGGCTGTCTTACAAAAGATTGTGAAGTGCTCCTGCAAACACTTCATCTAGGCCTCTTCCTCGGTGAGTGAGTTCCAGCTTTGTCCTAGACGAGCCTCTGCATTAAAACTGATTTGCTGTGATGCAAGGCAGCTGGCAAGCAACATCTGGGTGGGAGGCCAACTTCATAGGGTAGGCTGGGGCTGTCCTGAGCACAGAAACAACAAGCTCCCAGAAGGGCAGGAAGAAATTGGGATTTTCTTTGTATGAAGATGCTTGAGCTCCTGTCTCCACATGGGGAATGCTGGGAAGGTATGGGCAGGCATGCCATGGGCAATATGGGCTCCTTCCAGCCTGGAAGCTCACAGCAGTTATACTGCTCGTCAGGCACGACCCAAGAAATTTCTAGTCTCAGTGGTAGGAAGGGCAGGCTGTTCTCACATCACATTATTCAGACCCCGCAGAGACACACGACACATTAGAGTACACAGAATGGCCAGTAAGACCCTGCAGAGGGGGGGGAAGTCAGTTTAAAATGATGTTTTCAGCTTCTCATACCTAATGCCCAGAGTGGGGATTTCTGGGACTGTTTCCAGGAAGGTTTGAAGAGATGCTGCCCTCACCCTGCTGTAAATCAGAATCTGGGCCATTTAACTCCATGCAAGTGCACTGGTGTAAAAGCAGGAGGAGGGAATAAGGCCCAGGGGAGTTAATGACCATAGGTGCTGGAACTAGCGGTGCGGGGTGGGGGTGCTGTAGCACCTCCTGACTTGAAGTAGTTTCCATTATATACAGGCTTTGCAGTTTGGTTCAATGGCTCTCAGCCCCCCCGACTATAAAAATTGTTCCAGCCCCCATTAATGACGCTGGTCAGTACAGGCAGACCAGACCTGCCATGTGCCAGTCCTGCCATGTGGTGCAGGAACCAGAGTGACACCTGCCAAGCTTTTTCACTCAGAGTAGGAGAAAGATTAAAGGGCAGGGTGCTTGGCAGATAGGGCTTAGTTCATTAGAAAGAGCCCTATTAATTAGGTATTAACTGGGCTCTGCTGGGGATGAGGGACACATGGGCTGGGAATACAGACGCTGCAGTGTGATGCTTGTCAGACATTTGAATGCTGGCGGCCTCATAGCCCCTATTGCTGCCAGGGGAAGGGCAGCCCCAGCCCTCAGCTGCCTTGTCAGGCTGTGCCCCTCAGAGATTCACTGATGCTGTTGTCATGGCCAGACTAATCCTCCTCCCTGGGACTTGGGGCTGGTTTCCTTTCCAGGGCCAGGCTGCATATTATGCCTCCAGAGCTCTGCTCAGTTTAAAAATACATGTTTATGTTTAATCCGTGCTGCCCTAGGGCACAATGACCAGTCTGGCACTGAGAACACCCAACAGCCCCGAAACAACCCCTCCCCCAAAGACAGAGCCCTCAGACTCTGGCACCTGAAGTCTCAATTCCTCTCGCTTGGAGACCCAATAGGATTGTCTCTGTTAAGTGGGATTATGATAAAAAAAAGCCACCTTTCTTACTGACTCTGTCTGCTCTGTGGATGACAATTGAGTCATAGCGGATTAGAGGCTCATGATTAGAGCCAAGGAACTGGATCCAGGACTCCTGGGTCCTATTCTCTGCTCTATCATTGAGTTGCTACGTAACTTTGGGCAAGTCACTTAACTGTTCTGTGACTCACTTTCCTCTACCCGTGAAGTGGGGATGACACAGGTCTTCAGCTGATCAACTGTTTTGCACCAGTGAAGCACTTGGCAGATGGGCATTGCTATATCAGCGGGAGGCATTATTGTTATTCCAGCCTCTGTCTGTGACCTGAGAAACAAAATACATCACATGCCAAAAAATGGGAGAGCCCTGATCTCTAGGAATAGGCAGCTTCCAGCAATTACTATCCACTCTTGTATAAAATTACTGCAAGATCCCACAGCTACAGTCCCCAACACTACAGGCCAAACCTATGCCTGTATTGAGGTGGTGGTGATGTGAAGCTGCACTACCCCAGAGGCAGCTTGGGGGAGCATAGGACTTCGGGAGGCATGATCCTTCCCCAAGCAGCCCACTTGACAGGCTGGGCTCATAGGCTTCACTCTTCCAATGGATGCTACCCCATTTGCACCTCACTGGTCCTGCAAACTGGTGTAGTGGGGAGGAGGCAGGGCTGTCTCCTCTCCATGTCCTCTGCAGTGAGGAGCTCAGCTAGGGGTGCACAGAGGCATGCAGGGATGGTGGCTGCTCCACATATCACGTGCACATGGAGTGTGGTTTAGGGCCTCCTTCTATGCTTCACCACACCCTGATAAGTGTTGGTCTCAATCTGGCCCTTAATCTCAGGCATTTAGTATTAGAATTTTAGGCAAGCATCTCAGTGTGTATGAGGCAATTACTGCAGATAACGGTCAATTTTTAAAATCAGGGAATCCACATCGGTCCTTGTGTCTCATCCGTAATAGACTTCAGGCTGCAGCAGCCCATCCTCCCTGACAGAAAGCAAAAAGATAAGGGGAAATGACAGTGCTTTCTTACAGCCAATATTGTGCCCTGGGAGCTGCTCCAGGGTAAGGAGAGGCAGATCCCAGTTAAAGTGCGAGGGGAGAGAGTGCATGTGTGCATGAGATCTATACCCCAGTGCAGTGGGAGGGTGTGTGTGTCTGAGATCTACACCCCAGTTAAAGTGCACAGGGAGAAGGGGGTGAAGGGGTGGTTTGCACTCCAGGTAAAGTATATTCTACCATGATTCTCCTCACTATCAATGAGTGAGCATCCCAAGTACTTGCCCCAACTCTCATCTGAGCCACAGACACTGGATGTTGGCTTGTGTGCCTTTCGCCATGGGGCTGCAACCAATCAGCTTCCACTGGCATTTACAAAGCAGCGTAATGACTGAAGCCTCTTTACCTTTAAGGCATAAGGTACAGTACACACAGCAAGAGGGTTTGCCTAATTAACTCCGATTGTATATGACATTGTCATGTTGATTTACTAAATATACATAAGAAATCTCTATTTCACCAGCTGATTGGTGACATAAGCTGGGATTGTCAGGAGCAGGTTTGACACCAATTCCCTCTGGTTATGTTACCTGTCTTTTCCACCTGCAATCGCATCAATGAAGCCCACAAGGAACTTCAATACCTAATTTATTCATTTTGCTTCTGATTTATTGTAAAAAGGAAAGACTGTCAGGGTACACTTGTCTGGAATGACAATCAAACCCGGAATCCTTCAAAAGCTGGAGCCTTCTCAACAAGTATCAGGCTTCACCCATCAGTGTGTACATCATAGGGATCGTAATTACCAAGCACCTTTTCACTCCTGTGTAGACCCATGTAGGCTGGAAGAAGGGTTTTAGCCAATCACAGCTTGGAAAAATCAATTACCCTGCCTTGCCATTCACTAAAGACACTGGAAACCATGACTGACACATGACATCTTTGATCATGTTACCGTTCTCATATTTGCCCTTGGATCATGATTCACTTTTTACCAAGCCACACTTAGGAGCGGATTTTGAAATGCTTCCTTATGTAAAGGGCACCACTGAGGCCCATGAGACTAGGTGCATGGGTAGGGGTTGCAGAAGCAAGTCCAAAGTTAATAAAAATGAAACTAGTGCTGATAGCAGCAAAAGCCTGCTCAGGTTAGATCTTACTCATCATTCATTAGACACTGAGACAAAGATTTCCAAAGCTGCTTAAAGGAATTGGACACCCAAAGCAGCTTTAAAAATCTCACCCTAAATATTCACCCTTCAGGATGACTCAGAGCTACTCAAACAAGTTTGCTCTTGGCAGCAACTGGCTTTCTGCGCCCGGCGCTGCTCCAGAAAGCCAGATACTCCAATGCACTGGGTGAGTTTGCTCTTTAGCGAAGAGGCATCTGTTAACGATACCTTGTCCATGGGCAGCACTGAATCACTCTTAAAAGAGAAAGGCTGGGCTATTCCTCCCAAACCAAACTAGGTTAATTACATGCCTTGTAGATTAGCACTGCAGTTTTCCATTGTCATATAACTTCTGAACGACGCCTGTGCAGGTGTGTGGGCGTGCAGTGTGTGGATCTTGGGTAAAAGCTAGGAGGAATTTTTCAGTAGACTCTTCTCTTCAGTTGTCCCAACCACAGAGAGGATAATATGCAGGATGTTACAGATTTTCCATTGGAAGTCCAGGTAGGAATGGAGAGGCAGACAGACTCAGAACCTGTTTGGAGGGTTGATTTGCAGCATGTTTATTTATTAAATCTGTGAATGTTGAAACTAATGAACTTCTCAGTCAATTTCTTAGATATTTTTTTTAACTAGTCAAGAGAACTCAAACCAGCAGAGCAAGGTGACGCTGGCATGATCAATGCAAAAAAAAAAAGACTCTCTGGGTAAATTCAAATTCCTTTTGGGTGCACATTATTCTGGAAACACTTTAATCCTGGAGTACTTCCAAGAGTCCCAGACATTGATGGGCTGTGGATTCTTCCACTCCTAGTTTGCAAGTTCAAATCCAGCCTTGGGCAATCATGGCCAAAAGTCATCCCATCTCTCAGCTGTATTTCCAGGTCTGTTGGAAATGAGCTGGGGTTGCAGCCTTGGTTATAGGCCTTGAACCTGCAACTGTTAGTGCACCCACGTGCAGCTAATTGCAGGGTCAGAGGCCTAGCAGACAGGTGCCCACATCCCATCCCCACAGCTAGCATTAAATGACATATTTTCCAATTATCTCCACAGAGAAGCGAAGGAATGAGTGGGGCTGAACTCCCCCCTACCTCTTAGTCCCTACTCTTTGCATCAATAAGGGATTTCACTCTTCAGGGCTTCCCTCTGGCACCTTCCACCTGCACAAACATCATTTTATAAAATTGCCCAAACCTGGAGAGTCTCTTTAATATCCTGTCGTCCTGCTCCTAAATGGGAGCAACTTTCTCTGAGCTGGTTCACTTTCTCCACAAATTGATGCCTGGAATAACTCAAGTAACAAACCCAAAACAATTCCCACTGCACATGGCCTAACCTCATCATGGCCGCACCCCTCATCACAGTGAAAAGAAACCCTCATTTGGCAGAGCAATCAGAAAGAGCAGGGTTAGCAGATCAAAGAGATTTTCAGATATTCTGTGGCAGGCATGCTGCCCAGCTCGGGAGCTGAACAAGCAGGGAATAGGCCATCATGCAACTCCATTGGATGAGAGCCTAGTTAAAATCTGTCTGTGTCAGCACAAAGTCTAATCTGGATTGATGCAAACTGCAGAAAGTATCATTAGAGGCTGTCTGGGGAAGTCAAGGAGCTTCACTGCTCCCTTCTTGTCTCCCTCAGTAGTAGAGATATTTCTATTTACAGAGGTGGATTTGATACTCAGAATTTCTTCTCTAGAGCGCTAATATTCACATGTGTCACCCTGTTTCTCCTGGCTAATTAATCACTCACTAAACTTGTCAAATTGGAACCATGTTTGCTGTGTGCCTTCAACCTGGTATGTGGGCTCTGGGGTGAATTTTTCTCCCTTTCCTTTATTTCTGGCATTTAGGAATCCAGCCTGGAATACAGTGGCACCTCTTAAAGTCCTTTGCAGTGCACTGCCCAGGTCCCCATATTGGAAAGGTAACAATGCACTGCTAAATCTGCAGCAGGCTGAGATGAGAAGGAGGCCTACAGTATCTATTGGAGTGGTTGCATATAGAGCTACGAATTAGTAAAAGAGTCTTGCAAATAACACAGCTCATGCTACAGCTACTCAGTCCCTTGTCCATGGGATGCTCTGGAATCCCCAGTCTAACACTGCCCTATTGTGCGTGCTCAGTGTTTAATCTTTTTAAACTGGGAGCATTGTGATTTGATCATAAAAAAAAAAATCCCAGAAAACTTGCCATCAAATTGGAAGAGCCAGGAAAGGGGAACTTGCCAGAGGAAGGGGAACATTTGGTATTTTCCACTAAACCAGTGATTGGAGAATTCCCAAAGGTTCAGAAGAAGTACAGATCTTAACCAAAACTATCTGAACCTCCTAGATCTGCAGAACTATGCAGGAGATCTCAGGAGAATAAGTGGGTTCTAGCCCATGAAAGCTTATGCCCAAATAAATGTGTTGGTCTCTAAGGTGCCACAAGGACTCCTCGTTGTTTTTGCTGATACAGACTAACACGGCTACCACGCTGAAAGATTACTCGGGAGATTACCAAGACTTCCTACTTCTAATTATCATCAGAAGCAAGCGCCACACAACCCAGGACACATCAACTCAAAGTGGCACTAGACCTGCAGATATAGCCCCACTGCTACAGTATTCAATACCCCCCACAACACACCTTTCAAGATCTATGGGTCCTATGTATGCCTATCACAGCATGTGGTGTATTTCATCCAGTGCATCACGTGCCCCAACAGCTGCTATGTGGGTGAAATCAGACAATCACCATGCTCTTGAATGAACTCAAACAGAAAAATGATAAAAGACAAAAAACACCATGTCACCTGTGGGCAAACACTTTTCATGAAGTGACCACTCCATATCTCACCTCTCCGACCTCGTTCTCCAAGGAAACCTACACAACACCTTCAAAATACGAGTGTGGGCCCCTAAATTCATAACTCTGATGGACTCTAAAAACAAGAGATTTAACAGACACTGCTTTTGTGGTCCATTACAACAATTTGTGACATACTACCCTGCCTACTAACCTTTAATTGCCCGTTTCATTTAAAGTGGTCTTCTAGAGAACTTGTGACCCCGTTATAGTTAACAATCTGTCCCACCTTGGATGTTCCGGTTACCTTCTTCAGACCTGCTCAAAAGCTTGTCCCATCTACGAACAGAAGTTGGCTCAATAAAAGATATTTCCTTGCCCACCTCGTCTACTTCTAATAAAGTCAGAAATCCCTTGAGTGCACCTCCCGTTGTGATGCATTGACACTTATGCTACAAGTCGGAACCCAGCAGGGCAGTTGTATGCAAAAATGTACAATGGTGGAAAAAGTGAACTCTGCACTCATCTCTGAGTGAGAGAAGTGGGCTGAGTGCAGTAGGAACCAGGAGCTCCAGTTCAGTATCTGCCACTAGCTCCCTCTTGGCAAGTCCCCTCCCCTCTCTGCCTGAGCTTTCCCATCGAGAAAGGGGACAGTAACACTTACTAACATCAGACTCAGTTTGTCAGAGCCAGATCTCAGCTGCAATAGCGTGAATAGCAAATAACCCTACTGGTATCAGTGTGGTTTCCCAGACTGACAACTGAGGTTGTGTTGGACTCGTAGAGCGTGTAAAGTGCTGCAGTGGGGACTAGTCTCTGTATTAGTAATGAATGAAATCTCTGAGGCCTGCGTGACGGTTCCCGAGGGGGAGGGAGTTTGCCCGGGGAGTGCTTTGGGCCAGTTGCAGTGATGAGGGGAAGATTCCAACCTCACTCAGGGTGGCTGAGAAGTCTTTGTCAATCTCCTTCAAAGCACAGCGGTTGGGATAGACGTACTGCTGAATCCCTCCACATAGAATTTGCTTTGCTTTGCCTGTGTTTGATGCATGGGAGACTGGGACAAAGTTCAATTTTCAGGGTCAGATCCTCAGAATGAGTAAGACAGCGTAAGACCCTTGAGGCCAATGGTGTCACACTGATTTACACCAGATGAGGATCTGGCCCTTAGGATAGTTGCAGCTGAAAATATTACTTTGAAAGTGTGCAGTTCACTGTAACGTTCCCCTTGAAGTCTTATCTGCTTATAAGAAAAACTGTACAAATATCTAGTTGGATTCAATTTACAACTATTCAATTTCCAGGCTAGTCACTAAAATAAAAATAATACAGCATTTGAAATAGGTCATCCAAGGGATAAAAAGAGCTAACTGTGAGAACAGTGCAAAGAAAGCCTTGCTCTGTACAGCTGCAGGGGAAGGACATAGGATTGTCACTGGAGATTATAACAAGCTTGTTATTTTTATTTTATTTTGTTTATTTGTAGTTTAGCAATGGACTACAGAGCCTGAGAAGCAACATCAGGGAAAGCTAGGAGTCTGATTCCAGAGAGTCACTTTAATACAAAAAGTTATTAGAAAATATTTTCTTTGTTTAAGGTCTCCCTTGACAAGTCTGAGAGAGAACTCAAGAACCCACCTTGTTTAAACCTGAAAATGGAACTGACGCATGCCCAGGGTTTAGAGGTTTGAGCCTGCTGGTTACAGTTTCAATTTAAGGAAAGGAAGAACTGGTCTGGAGAAGTGAGAATGACCTGAGTGTTAGCCCCAACTCAGCTCAAACTGAGCCCAAAATCTATGCAGAGTTACAAAGAGTTCTAACAGCTTTTTATTTTTTTGCCTTTAAAGAAAAAAATTCTTTTCACCCTTGCTCTTTCCAATTTTAGCCAGGACTGGAAGTGAAAATACTAAAATGCTGTGTGAAAAACTTCTCCTGGTAAAGTGGCAAAATTTTCAGCCAGATTTCTAGACCAATGTGTGTACTAAAATGCTTTAAGACCATGAGATAAAAGCAAAATATAACTGTTAGTAACTGAACAGAATTCTCTGTGCCTCCTGAGGTCCCTGCAGATGAACCATTTGGGGTGTCTAGGGATGGACTCAGGGAGGACACATACCATCTCCATAGTCCTCCCCATGATTCTGTGCTGCTGTTAAATGGGAAATGAGAAGAGGAGACCCAGAAACCAGAGTTACCTGTTCCAAGCAAACAAAGGCCCAAACTCAGCAAACCATCCCTTTTCAGTAAATCACTTCAGCCTGAGCTTAACTTTAAGCACATGTTCTAGACCATGGGTGGGCAAACTTTCTGGCCCGAGGGCCACATCGGGGTGCTAAACTGTATGGAGGGCCAGGTAGGGAAGGCTGTGCCTCCCCAAACAGCCTGACCCCCGCTCCCTCTCCCACTTCTCTCCCCCTGACTGCCCCCCTCAGAACTCCGACCCATCCAACCCCCCTGCTCCTTGTCCCCTGACCGCCCCCTCCCAGGACCCCCCCAAATCACCTCCCAGGACCTCACCCCTATCCAACCCCCCCTGCTCCCTGACTGCTGCCCGGGACCTCCTGCCCCTTATCCAACCCACACTGCCGCCGCACCACCATGCTGCTCAGAGCAGCAGGAGCTTGCAGCCCCACCGCCCGGCAGGAGCCAGCTGCGCTGCCCAGGCAGCGGACTAACTGTGAGGGGGAGGGACAGGGGGACAGCAGGGGAGGGACCAGGAGGCTAGCCTCCCAAGCCAGGGCCGAGCAGGACAGTCCCACGGGCCACATTTTGCCCACCTCTGTTCTAGATCCATTGACTTGAATTTAAATGCTGTGCTAACCTGAGGCCCTACAATATTTTATTTTTCTTTGATTTTCAGTTCAGACTAATCTTTTAAAGCTATACAGTGTCACCAGGATCACTGATATACCTTGAAGAAAATAACTATTATTTGTCTATTGGTTCTACACTCGGGGGACGGTGGTGAAATAAAACTGTTGGACCTGTTCACCACTCAGGATTCCAGGTTTTAAAATTAATTTGCTATTGTCAGGGATGAGACCAGATTAAGTACCCCAGACTGGCATCTGAACAAAAGTCAAGACATATTCCTGGTATTACAATTAACAATTCACTTTTCTTTAAAACTAGCCCATTGCAATACTTGGGTATTTCTTTTCACTCTTGTCTTCTTGCACATCAAACCAAGGCAAGTTACTATGGGACTGCAACCAAATAATTTATGTTTGCTTAAAGTAAATACTTTAAGCAACCACTGGATTGTTTTTTTGCTGCTCGTTGTGGACTCGGTTCATTTTCTCCACTTCACTGGTATGGTCAAACGGATTGAAATGCAGGGGACCTGCTGATGCCCCAGAGCAGAGTACAAATGGGCAGCCGCATCCAAATACAGTGCATAAACCAGGCAAATCATCCCATGTTAGCCTCAGGTCCTCTACCTTATCCCAGGGGATCAGCAAATGCGAGAATTAGCCACGCAGAAAGCCAACTGTTCGCTCCCCTAATGAAATGAGGCTGCATTCCTTCAGGGACAGAATGTTCACCATCACCAGAATCAGCAACATAAAGGGTCAGCAGGAGTGTTTGGTAGATAGGGAGACAGAGAAGTACAGTTATATGGCAACTAGGATTGCTGTGAGCAGGTGTTCTTCACAGTGAAGAAGTTTGAGAACAGGTTCCTGGTCACTTTGTGCATCTGGCCTGGATGGTGCATTCCAGGGAGAGGATGTTTGCACACCTTGAACACTCAGAAGTATGTGGGCACTGTGCTTACATTATGACAGACAACTTCATAATGGAACTTTGGACACTGAAGATGGTCCCATCCAGTCTAGCCCCCAGGGGCCAGTCCAGGACTGCACCCCACTATATATTCACCATTTAGAATAATGCAAACAATTCCCTTTGACTTTCCCAATGGGGCTGCGAGGGGACATGCTATGCTATGTTCCTATTGCGCTGACTTTCTGTGCACATTTGAGTGAGTATTATGGTGGGGGGGTGGGAAATCATCAAGAAAAGCAAATTTCAAAGTCACAGGAGTCAGTATCACCACAAACTCAATTTTTAATTTACACACATGGGTCTTTATACCAAAATTGCTTACAGGCTCATCCAATCTAGGGACATAATAGCTTGTGACTCATCTGACCAATCACAAAAGAGCAGAACAGCCTGAATATTGAATGTGTGTGTTCAATATATAGAATGAAAAAATCTGAATAGCTCTTCACAGAATGGATTGGAATGGCAAAGCACTCTACAACATGCCAGCCTACTCCCAGGATAGACACAGAAGCTAGATCAGCCACAGAGATTATTCACTCAGCAATGCCACCGCTGCTTTGGCCAGTCCAATACTGTATGTCCCAAACACTTGGGCTTCCACCAACTCCCTTGGGAGACGATTTAAGGTCTAACACATCATTCTGCTTTCCTGATCTTTTGCCCAACTTCACCTTTTCGTATTTTCACCTGTCTGTCTGCCTAAATACTGCTCACCCTTTCACACACACTTTTCAAATTCTTGTAAAGACAGTTGTCAATACATGTCATGGGGGAGTTCACGTAACTGTTGTCATACCTTTTATTAATTCCCTGCTAGGTCTGTCTGACCACAACTGCTGTGACAATGACTACAGCGGGCCTGGCTTGCTACTTGCTGACACCAGCCTATGAATGAGGAGTCAATCCTTTGACACCAGTGGAGATACACCAGTGTATAACTGGAGAAATTCTGGGCTTGTCTACACTGAGAAGCTAGTTTGCTTTAAATCCACAACCTACCTTAACCCAGAATACCTATTCCTGATTAACTCCCTGCATAGAAACTCTTATTCCAGAATAAGAGTGCCTTATTCCACATTATTAATTCACAGCCAAAGTGGATTAAGCTAATTCAGAATAAGGCACTTTTATTCTAGAATAAGAGCATCCACTCAGGGAATTAATCAGGAATAGTTTATCAGAAATAACTATCCTGGAATAACTCCCTGTGTAGACACACCCTAACAGACTATTTATCTCGGAACATGATGGGTAGGGTTTGGTGTGCAATTAATTGATTGTGTGTACATGTATGTACGTATGTATGTACTGTGACAAAGTTCCTTCTCTCCCTTGGTGGGTCCTGCGCTTTCTGGCAGATTTGCTCGCCTCAGATGTTCACAGCAGCCCGCAGTTTGACCGCTTTTGCTAGAGGCTCAAACCTGCCATTCACTCAGCTAACCTCATCACTGGCCAGCATAGGGGAAATGGAGAACAAACTCTGCAGTCTCTGTTGTCCCACCTAGTGGGTCAGGGACAGGCCAGATCCCTTTCCAAATTAGACCTTCCCCTCCGGTGTGTCTCATAGACCAGGTCAACTCCTGTGTCAAACAGGGAGTTGGGGGGAACCTGGACCCGCCCTCTGCACTGGGTTCCAGCCCAGGGCCCTGTGGATAGCAGCTGTCTACAACGTCTCCTGTAACAGCTGCGTGACAGCTACACCTCCCTGGGCCATTTCCCCTTGGCCTCCCCCCAGCACCTTCTTTATCCTCACCGCAGGATCTTCCTCCTGAAGCCTGATCACGCTTGTACTCCTCGGTCCTCCAGCAGCACGCCTTCTCACTCCCTGCTCCTTGCAGGCCCTCCACTAACTGATGAGAGATCCTTTTTAAAACAGGTGTCCTGATTAGCCTGCCTGCCATAATTGATTCTAGTAAGTTTTTAATTGGCTCCAGGTGTCTTAATTAGCTTGCCTGTCTTAACTGATTCTAGCAGTCCCTGCTCTAGTCACTCTGGGAACAGAAAACTATTCATCCAGTGGCCAGTATATTTGCCTTCTACCAGGAGCAATGGTCCTGGATCCCAATAAGACCAGGAGCAATGGACCTCCGGGCAGAGTTCCTCTGGGCGGCGTCCACTGACTCCCTTGACGCCTTTGAGGAGCGGTGGGCGCTGTCCGGTGTTCTCTGCTCGGTGTCCCCGTCCGGTTCCCTTCGTTTGACCCTTTGACCGCACTCCCGTCCCTGTTTTTTCATTAGTTGTCCCCCGTAATTAGTTGGCTCTCCAGGCCCTGTGGATCTCCCCCTTAGGCTTGGGGGGGCTCCTTTCGTAGTGGACGAGCTCTGCCCGCCACTTCCTGGATCCCAATAGACCAGGAGCAATGGTCCTGGATCCCAATAAGACCAGGAGCAATGGACCTCCGGGCAGAGTTCCTCTGGGCGGCGTCCACTGACTCCCTTGACGCCTTTGAGGAGCGGTGGGCTCTGTCCGGGGTTCCCTGCTCTGTGTCCCTGTCCGGTTCCCTTCGTTTGACCCTTTGACCGCACTCCCGCCCCTGTTGTTCATTAGTTGTCCCCCGTAATTACTTGGTTTTCCAGGTCCCGTGGATCTCCCGCTTAGGCTGGGGGGGGGGGGGTCCTTTAGCAGTGGGCGAGCTTCGCCCGCCCACTTCCTGGATCCCAATAAGACCAGGAGCAATGGACGCTGTCCGGGGTTCTCTGCTAAGATGTCCCTTTCTGGTTCCTTAGTTTTGTCCCTTTTACCCTCATGCCTGTTCCCATTATTGCCTTTGTTGTCCCCCAAACTTGGTTGGGTTCTGGGATCAGTAGTTCCTCCCTAGGCCAGGGGAGGAGCTTTTAGCAGTGGGCAAGCTAGTGCCTGCCCACGTCCCGGTGCTGACAAAGGACCAGACTCCTGCACCCAACTGGTCTGGGTCTGTCACAGTACATACGTGTGTGTACGCACAAACGCTTTCAGCTGTTAGTCACACTGCTAAGTCAAGTCCTCTCCTCCACGCAATAACCTTTTCACCGGCTCTGCAAAGACTCACATATTCAGCAGGCTGGAAATCAGACAGGGCGAATTCAGCAACTTTCACCTCCCACTTCCATCCTGAGCTAGTAACATGAGCAGAGCAAGTGCCTGTCTGGGGAAGATGCATTCTGAATCCTTACTGCCCACATTCCTCTCCACAGGTAGATGCCCTGACATCGGTGCTGTCTTTATTCAACTTTTTAAAAAAATCTGTGCTTTAGAGTGACACACAGAGGCATTTACAGTAAAAGGGGAAGAGGCAGAAGAAGAATAAACACACACATTCCGAAAGCCAAGTGCAAAAAGCTGAGAATTAAGCTAGTAGAAACTACAGCTGGAGACCTTGATTCACACTGAGTAGCTGAAGTCCTTGTCCTAACTGTGTTGAGGGAGGCTTGTTCTTCAGATAGCTATTGACCACTCGTGCATTTCCAGATCTATTTGAAAGTCTCAGTACGGTTTCAAAACAACCCTCCCAAAAGAAGTTGCTAGAAATGCAGAGCAGCCTCATAGGCAGTTGCAAACATGGCAGCTCCTATCCACCGGGTATAATTTTTAACAACCCTAACAAGCACCAGAATAAAGCAGAGAAAATGTCAGCCCTTTGTATGAGAGGCTTTTGAAACAGCCAAACTGATTCCAATTTGCTGGAGGCATTAAAATAGCATATGTCACAGCGGTAGGGAAGGGAGAGACTAAAAGTTGGCTACAAATGTGTCAGATAATGGAGCTGCTGTTACAGGGCCCCGAGAGCCCTGGCTGTTGCCCCATTTGCACACTCGCAGCCGCAGGTTTCTAGGATGCAGACACTCTCTCACCAGTGTAGGCCACATCTGGTTCGATCTGAGGAAATTGTTACTTATTTTAGCAGCCCTGCCGCAGTTCAGCTGATTTGCAAAAGGCAAGTCGCAACGTCAGCAGCTTCTATAAGAAGCACCAAGAGGCAAACTGACCTCCTGGAGTACAGGGGTGGGAGGATCCCCCCCGCCACACACTGCTTGGATGCAAGAGTCAGATCAGATCGCTACAGACCAGAGGAAACACACAGAGGTGCTTCCACACACAGCCAGCACCCTGTGCCCTGCTTCAGGAAGAGCGTCAGCAGTGCCAGGCCTGGGCATCACAAGGAGCAGAGCTCAGCCCCTGGTTGTTGTTGAGCTGCCTGAGATATTGCTCTGGGCTTTGCAGGACCTAATGTGGGCGGGGGGTCCCATGCAGCTCCCTCTCTATCATAGTCTGAGTCCCCTGACTCCATGGCATCTCTTCCCCACTGCTTGCCTGTGACTGCCCCCTCATGCTGCGGAGATCCCTCTCCCTGGACAGTAGTCGCTGGCTTCTGGGAAGCTGGGATGTGCAGCCGACAAGAATTCAGTCCCCTCTACAGCCTGTCAGTTCCAGCCACGGAAACATCCCATCCCACCATAGCAGGAAAGGGATGAGATGTGCTTGGAACCCTGAGCAATAAGGGTCAGGACTTCTCCTTACAGAGCAGGGGGAAAGCTCATATACAGCCTTTCATCTTGAAAGCCTGTTGTGTTGGAGAGGGATGGTGGCCATGTCACAGAGGCTACACAGGACCCCGACGTCTGGTGGCAAGAGGCCCTTCTACCTTAATTTTGGTTAATGATGCAGAGAAACTTGCAGCGCCTATGACAGAAGGCCCTCCTGCCTCTCCAAGGAGAAGCTGTGTCTGTGAAGACACAATTCCCTCCCAAGTCCTCCCCTGGTGCACATTTGCCCAACGAGCTGCAACTGGCAGCCACTCCCCGTCCAGACTGGCTGTAAAACTCATCCTTTGAGACTGATCATTTAATCAGATTTACAACAGAGCTGGAGTCTGGGTCTGCACCAGTTCCCCATGGCAACTAGCCTGGGAACAGGACTGAGCGAATGCACAGCACACAAAGAGAGCTCGTAGCGACAAGTGGTGGCGGGAGCTTTTGAGGCAATACAATGGCAGCAAAAGGTGACGTATGCCCAGAGAGCAGTAGAGAGCCATGACAGCACAGGATAATTGAACGTTGCCATCTCTTTCCAGGCCTGGCCTTTATCAGAAGCTTCTTCCTCTTCTTTAGCTCCGTGTTTCCCAAACTTGGGACGCCCCTTGTTCAGGGAAAGCCCCTGGTGGGCTGGGCCGGTTTGTTTACCTGCTGTGTCCGCAGGTTCGACCCTTAACAAGCGGCATCCCAAGATTGGGAAACACCACTGCTTTAGATGACTGTTATTGTTCTGCCAAAACAATCTCCTGACCTGGAAACTCAGCATTATTCCCACACCCAGCCCACCTCTTCTTCCTTGTATTGACTGGAAGGTTTTAGTTCAGGTACTGGAGAAGGGTTAATAAAGAACATTGCTCCTTCTCCAACTGGATAACTAGCTCCAGGCCTGGAGGTGCTGGTTACACACACCTTTGGCTAGTCATGGACCCTGGGACATATAATCACAGAGAAAGGGAAAGAGACAGCACTCAGCTACTGCCTTCTGAGACCTCATTCAGTCACCTACCCACACAAGCTACTAGCTCATTCCCCCGCCTCTCCATGAGCTAGTAGATGGATAGTATTGATGATGGCATTGATGATGGCAGGTCTGGCCATAAGGAGAGTTAGGCATAGGTGGTTAGAAAATGGTAAGTATTTTCAGTGAAAATTTTTGGAGGGAGAGGAGGTAAAAATTTCAAGGAAATTTTCCAGTTTTTTGAGGAAAACTGAAATAAACCCACGTTATTTTCAGTTTTCAATGAAAAAAAAAATTTTTTTTAACAAAACAGAAAGGCCATTATTTGACAAAACCAGTTCTACAGCTGGACAAGTCTTAAAAACCTGCTTCCATGAATATTCGTATGGAAATGCATTTGCTGAGGCTGCGTTCACACCTCTTTTGCATTGGCCTTCATTGATTATTCCAGCATTTGCATTTACTAGCAAGAACGGTAACAAATCAGCAAGCCCTAAGCCACCCTGGGATAATATTTACAACTCATAAAGGCCACTATTTGCACCTGATTCCATGAGTTATGCTTGTCCAGTCAGGGAAGAAGAACACTATCACATGCCCTATTTGTCAAGCCAAACTAGCCTGAACTTTGAATGTAAATATTCCCAGTGCACTGCCTGCAAACAACCTACGTGCTGAATCACTCCAAATATCAAATTAATTAACCGTGATCTGATTGAGAACAGAGAAAGAGGCAAGGTTTGTTGAATAAACCATGTGTACACATTAATCTCCAAGCTTTAACCTTAAAGAACATTGGCATTTTGAAACCAGAAATGGGATTTTTAATCTGACTGTGTCCCTTTAAGCATATGCAAAGTAAGAGACAGCTTGGGGCCTTCCACCCACATACCCTCCACAGCTCACAGCAGAGCTAGGGAAGCTAAACAAGGCCTGGCTCCTCCCCTCAGGTTCCAGCAGTAGGACCAGATGAAAAACACCTCCCTGTCCAATCCCCCTGTACAGAGACCTGGGGCCCCACAGACCACAGGGGCTCTGCATTCAATTAAGGGCAGTAGTATGTTGTATGAATCAAGGTTACAGTTCACCATGAAGGTATTAACCCTACACCATTGATAAATCCCAGCATGTATGGATTTATCATTCTAGACTGGGATGTTTCAACTATTCAACTTTTATCAAAAAAGATGCCCGGATAAGAAGGGTGCAAAAATTGGTTAAAAGCTTATCTCCTTAGAACGCAGTAGGATTTAGCTCCTTGCACAGTAAAAGCATTGCTAAATTGCAGGGTGGGAGAGGAGGAGCACAGAGAGCAGGAGACAGGGAGGCAGTATACAGTGGTGGTGGTGGGACTGGAGGCTAGTGAAAGAAAGCCAAGCTCTCAGACCTCAACCCTGAGATGGAGGGGCCACCTCTATGAGCCAGAGAGGGGTTCAGCCTCCATCAGCTGTCAGTCTTTCACCTCTGCTGAGTTGCCCACAAAGGGCCGGGGATTATCCATTGCGATGGCTGGATTTTGTGGTGTAGGAAGCACACTGATCCCTGTGAACACTGAGAGAGGCCACTGAAAAGCCTTCCCAGGGCAACAGCTTTTGCTCACTACTTCTCTTCACAGACTTGACCCAGGAGGAGTCTCAATTCATTCCTGCCATTTTTCCTCTTTGTGAAAATGAGGACATTCTGCCTTAGGGCAAAGCTGTGAATTCACCAGAGGCAGAAATCCAGCAACTCTGCTTTGCCACCTGGTGGCAGAAGTCTCTGAGGCCTGAAAAAAACCCCAAAAAACCCTGACTGGGTTGCAATTTTTTTTGATTGGCATTTTTGGTGACACCTTTCTGGTGTGTGTAGTGGTATTCAAAACTTTACACATGTAGCTCCCGTTACAGAAATGTGTTGTTCTGATATCAACCTTATTTTCCTTTCTTGTGGGAAGAGATGTATCCAGTCCCAAGAACCTGAGCCTTTCCCCTAGTCCCCTCATCCTAGAAATATGCCATGGCCATCAGGGTTATTACAGTGTGTCATAACAGGGTGTGACATCTTATATACCTGCCTCAGTTGTTCAGGCACCATGGTGATGGGCATGAGAGAGATGCATTTCCATTTTTAACCAAGAGTCCAAAGCATGTTTCATACAACATTTGTGGCTAATTACTTCGGTATTTCATTAAAGACCGTGAGGCGCTCAGATGCTACAGTAACAGGGGTCGTATAAGTACCTTAGATGGATACTGTGGTCTTTGAGATGTTTATCTAGTTTCAGTTATTTCTGTAACTTGTTTCAAACAGTGGATGGAGCCCCTCTCTTTCTCCTTCCTCCAATGCCAGTGCCTTTCCAGAAAGAAGGCTCACTTTATTGATAACATTATTGGCCCTTGGTTGTAACACTTTGTGCTATGTTAAATTACAGTGAAATGCTTCTGCGCCATGACTCTCCAAAGCCCATCTCACAAATACGAGGAAATTTTCCCATTCTCTCAGTGCCCTTTTCTATTACACAGAGCTAGATCTGAGCCACTCTATGTACTTCAAGTATAACCCGAACAAAGGGGTATTTGTTTCTGGCTCTGCACATATGCTGCATGTCCTCATAACTTCCACTGCACCCTGCAAAGTGGGCGGGGAACAGCATGAAAGTGGAAATTGTCTAATGCTGCCTTATCAGCCATATGCTTTAAAGACTAGTCTAAAAGAAAATGACATTTCTTGCCTGGAAAAATTCTATTCTCTCCTGGCTTCAAAGGCAGCAGGATCACAGATTTTTAAGAGTGCCGAGAAAGCAGCTATTATACCAAAAAAAATCTTGGCACGGACTGATCTGTGGCTGCCGTGTTTCTTCCACCATCATGGCTGCCAAGGAGGCTCAATGTAGATCTAAGATGGGCTGTTTCTGATTTTCCCTTTGCTGATATTCTCTTTGCTTCCATTCTAGGGGTCGAGAGGCAGATCTAGTCTAACCGAGGTTGTTGTTTTCCAGGGATAAGAATAAGATCGATTAAAACCATCCTGCATTTGATAAAAGAAAAGGAGTACTTGTGGCACCTTAGAGACTAACCAATTTATTTGAGCATGAGCTTTCGTGAGCTACAGCTCACTTCATGCATCCGATGAAGTGAGCTGTAGCTCACGAAAGCTCATGCTCAAATAAATTGGTTAGTCTCTAAGGTGCCACAAGTACTCCTTTTCTTTTTGCAAAGACAGACTAACACGGCTGTTACTCTGAAACCTGCATTTGATAGTATTTTTTGCAAGAAAATAGGCAAGGTACACACATTTGACTCATTAATATCTATCTCATTTGCAGCCACCCCATCTGCTATTTGCATGTGAGAAAGGAAAGCTCAGCACAGGGACTCAGACAAAGGCCTCTAGATCCTGTCTTTACTGAAAAGTCCATGTTCCAGCCCCAGGTTTAGTTCTGCTGCCTGCTACACCGATAGTTACCTAGGAAGCAGAGTGGGTTCCTTTGTGAAGGTTCCAGTCAGGGTCCCTGTAACTTGACCCCACCCTCAAGCAGAATCCTTCCTGCCAATTTGTATAGCTATTGATAGAGAAAAAACACAATGGTTTACAGAGCACAGGTGATTCCAGACAATAATATAGTAGAGACTGAGCAAATACACTTCAGTGTAAGACTGACAACAAAGAATGGAGGGTGGCTCGTGACCCATCTAACTCCCTGGAGGATGGTAATAGAACCACTGTCTTAGGTTATCCAGCACAGACAGACAGATGGACACACATTGCACTCAATGCTGGAGTCTATGGGGAGAACATCTGCCACTTACATAAGGCCTGTGGTACCAGACAGACGTCCTCTTCCTTTGGGACTGACTAACTTACAGTCTGCGATGCTGACTCCAGGACTGTAGAGCAATGGATAGGCCACTGCACTTAGGCAGATCTAGTGTTAACCCGGTTGCTGTTTCCAAGGGATTACTCACTGCATCAGATCTCAGAGCATCGAGTGGAGTCTGTGCTGATCCAGGTGAGTAGAACAGTCTCTTCTGCTCACCTGGCTCAGACACAGACCATTCTCCCCACCATTGGCTTAATAATTAAGAAGTTGTTCTTGCCAGGTTAAAGACAAACTTTTTTCCAGCACAGCCAGCTCCATTCACTTCTAATTGCACTCTAGATAAAAGATTAAGAGGAGGAAAGATCTCATTATCTGGGTGAGTTGAAGAGAATCCCCCTACCAGAAGGGCCAGTGCAGCTGTTCATGCCTCCACGGGTAGGGTTCCTACCTTTGAGATCTCCTCAAATCCTGATCCCTACCCTGGAGAATTAATTATCTGCTCCTTGTGTTCAGGCAGAAAATGAAAGATCTGATTTATTTGTATTAAGGCTGAAATTCTGACAAGGGTGAATTAGGTCTATCTCAGTGTTTAAATTCAGTTGCAACTCAGCATGGAATAGCTCTGATCTGCATGTGATCTATATGATATAGTTTGTACACACACACACACACACACATACACATACACACGACACAGTTCAGGGCAACTGCACCTGTATTCCCCTTCCATGGTCCAGCCAGGGCACCCATTTAAGCTTCCAGTTCCCCACTCCCTGCTGACTGGGAGATCTCCAGGCTGCACACTTCCCTGCCTACACTGCAAATTCCACAGCAAGTCAGGCCTGCTTTGCTTTTCTCCTCAGAGGCTATAAACAGCATAATTGCCTACAGTTATCACACAGCTCTTTCTAAGCAAGCACATTTATTCTTAAGGTGAAAGCATTACAGAGAAAACAAGAGGAAAAAAAATAAAAGAACCTACACGCATGCTACTAAGTTTACCAGAGATCACCCCAACTCCAACAAGGTGATCATCCTTCCAACCCTTCTCTAAGGAATGGGGCCCTCCCCTTGGACAGACATTCCTGTCTCTTTGCTGGATCAGAAAAGTGACCTAAGTCAGTTTAAACTCAGGCGGTTTATCCCAAAGTCCTTTCTTTGACTTTGGCCTCTGGAGAATCCAGTTTGGGCTAGCAAAGGCAAGCCTCCCCAGCAGGTGCTGGGTGCCTCTCTGGATAGGAGGTAACTGAATGAATTTGCCTAATCACCCCCTTGCTGTTCTGAGTCCCTCGAGGGTCTGTGGTTACCCTCTCCCATAGAATTACAGACAGGCCCTGGCTTACAATGATACATCAACTGAACACAGTAAGATCTCCCAAAGACATTACAGGACATTGCCATGTCTGTCACAGTTGCCTTGAAACCGAGAAAGAGGTCCATTTCAAGGGGCTAAGCCTGATCAGGGAAATCCTGTTGATTTGGCCAGGTCTGCAGGATGAAGAGCTGTAGGAGCTTGACATTGCTCTTAGTTCCATGGGCAACACCGAATGCTACGCCTGAGATGCCAGCTGCTGCAAGGCAGCCATGAAGATGCTGGTTTCAGGGCGCCCAGCAATGAACGTCCATGTATTGGAGGCAGCTGTGGCTCTGCTGCATGAAGCCCTGCCCCACTCAGAGAAAGGAGAAAATAAAGCCCAGCTAAAACAAATTCACCCTCAACTCAGCCTCCTGTGCCAGTCGGAGCTGAGAATGTGACGGAGCAGCTCTTCCAGATGAAGGAGCCCTGTGAGGCAGCTGCTCTGGCAGCCCAGGTTTGAGTCACGCAGAACTCAGCAAATGGGAGCTGAATAAAGAAAATAGAGAGACCTCAGAACACCCCTCAGGAGAAGACTCTCAGCCAAGTGGAAGGATGAAAAGTACAGGCCAGGCTGTCAACTTTGTTCTCACACAGATGAGCAGTTACTCACACAAATAACTTCAGTGAGCTACCTTGTGCGAGTGACTGCTCACTATTACTAGCAGCAGTAAGGGAGATCACAGGCTGGCTGTTAACTGGATTAATAAGAGATATAATTGTATTTCGTTCTTATTGTTATTTTGAGTGTGGGGTTTTTTTTAAAAAAAGAAAGTATACTTTTTAAAAGTGAGAGTTAATTACTATCCTAGGACTCAGTAGCTGTATGGTGGCATGCACACACACACCTCCTTAAGTAAATACTCCAAAAATGTCCTGTCCCTGCCTTGCATAAAAACCTGTAATGGATTAAGAAAAGGAGGACTTGTGGCACCTTAGAGACTAGCAAATTTATTTGAGCATAAGCTTTCGTGAGCTACAGCTCACTTCATCTAATGCATCCGCTGTAGCTCACAAAAGCTTATGCTCAAATAAATTTGTTAGTCTCTAAGGTACCACAAGTACTCCTTTTCTTTTTGCGGATACAGACTAACATGGCTGCTACTCTGAAACCTGTAATGGATTAGTCAGGGACTCGGTTTCTGTTCTTCCAAAATCCCAGTCCCAAGCCAAGTTGGTTAGAAAACAAAAACCTTCCCCTCCCCCAGTGGAAAAACGTGAAATCACTTTTTTTTATTTATTCAGAGAATATTCTTGGACAAAATTTCCTGGTGTCTCTAATCTCAAATAGAGTGGAGATTTTCTAGAGCATGAGAGGGACTGTCACATGGGCAGTCTATTTTGGTCAAAGAAATGCAAGGCCCATTATAGGAAGACGTAATTTGGGGTAATCTGCATGAGAGAGATGAGCTCTCTGATACTATACCCCACACAATTCAGAACACATGCTCATCTTCTCCAGTTAGGAATAATTCTTGACTTGGCTAAGAGATTCTGGAACAAATTCTCTGTGTGAAGCACAGTGAATTCGTGGCAGGAATCCCCTCCCAATCTCCTGCTAGCGCCAGTCAAAATTTTGAAGCAATTTCCCCCCTCTGTTAGCGATTTAAAGCCTTGACAGATTACCTAACTTAAAAAAGAATTTTCAACTGTACTTATAAAATATTTCATGGAAACACTTCTTAAATACATTACCACCTTCACTCCCCAGCCATGACAGTACTATTTGAAAGGATATGGCAGAGAAATGGCTCTCTCTCATTTAAACTCACATCTCTTGAAATTTCTGCTGCTCCAAGCTGATATTTATATTCTGTATCCACTTAAAAGGTGGGGGAAATAGGCAGATTTGGTATCAAATTTTGTTGTTTAAAAACTTGCGGAAATAAATACTTTGATCTAATCACATGTAAATTATGTGTCACTGCTAAAATATGGAACTGCATGTAAATCTCATATACAAAAGAAGCCATCACCATCTCCATGTAGAATGAAAAGAAATGTGGAATTTTAAAACCAGGGCGTTCAACTTTATTCACATTACAGCTTTAGTTTATATTCATAAACAAAAAATGCACTCACAGCAAAATAACTCTAAAGAAACTGGACTAAAGCCCTGATTCAGCAAAGCACATGCTTAACATTAAGCAGGCATTTAAGTCTATTCAGCAAAGCACTTAGGCATGTGCTTAAGTCCCACTGAAGAAAAGTGAAGTTATGTGCTCTTAAAGGAAGCATTTAAGTGCCTTGCAGAATTGGGGCCTAAATTTGGTGTCTCTGGTCTAATAAGACACTGATGCTCATCTAACTAATCCAGCCTTACTGGGCCAGTAAAACTGGTCTAGGAATCTCATTAGATTTCCAGTATTTTCTGCTTCCAATCAGGACCAAACCAGGAAGGACAGATGTATTAAAATGAAGCACAGTCTATTTGTAAAATGTTAGATGAATGTTTGCAAACATAAATAAACCTCCACAACACAAGGTTGGGGTTTGTGGTTCAGCTAAAAAGTTGGGCAAGGGATTGGAGCAGTTCTTCATTTTACCTGAATCATTTTGTCCAGCCCTAGACCAAGCCCTGTGAATTCAAGAAATCCATTACATGTATTATCCTCTGCAAGCCAACGTAGCAGAGCTCCTGGAGAGCACCACTGTACTTCAGAGAAGATGGGATCATCTCAGCAGCAGGAGGTGCAATAGCACGAACCACTGAGGATCTCAGGGTACTTGGAGAGAGGTGGGCTGACATTTTTCTCTCTTTGAAATGGTGCTTAGATTGTGGAGAGATCCAAATCATATCTTCCTCTCCTGCTGATGGGGCTGGCAGCCTAGCACACAGCACTTCATGGGATCCAATACTTGTTCCCTCCTCCCTGCTCGGTAGGGGTGTGGAGGAAACTCCCATTAACAGCAGTGAGTTACATGTGGAAACGTCCTCAGTCCCTGTGCAAACAGAGAAGGGGTCTGTCTGGGCAACTGAAATTGCTGTGACAACCCCAGGCCACTAAAGTGGATCTCCTCCCCTTCGGAGCAGTGGTGAATGCATCATGTTTGCTTTGCAGGAGGCAGTTTTAAGTACTGGTTTCTGGTACTAAGGTGGCTGGGGCTACTTTGTATCGAGAGTATTGACCTAAGGCTTAGGGAATCTACAGTGTCATGTCAGAACACTTACAGCTTTCTCAGCTCACTGATCAGTGACAGAGCTGTTACAGGCCATCCAGTCAATGAATCCATGGCTCTGTGTGTGTGTGTGTGTGTGTGTCCATCTGTCCCTAGCCTGTAATGATCCAAAAAGATTGTATCTTGGGGAAAGTCATTACTAATAATTCACAGCATAGAATAAAGAACAATATTTCTGGATGCAGGAAACATGAGGATGGTAAAAGCTGACTATAATAAAAATAGTAGGGGAATCGTTTTCAAAACACTATTAACCGGAGAAAACCAGTTCTTCAGTTCTTTCCTTCCAACAACAACATCTGTCATCAAAGCAGAGTGAAAACAAGAGCTTTGAAAAGAGATTAATCTCAGCTCAATGGCCACATCACAAAACCCATAAGCACAAGTACTGAGTCTAAGGCTTGAAGGGACATCCAAACCAACTCATCTTTCATCCCTCGAGGTGGTCCCGGTAGGATATGGGGAGTGCCCCACATCTGAGCCATTCTTTTTAGGTGACAAATACAAGGAACTGTCCTGGACTGATGTGTCAGTTTAGGGGGGTTTGGAACAAACTGATAAATTAAACAATAAGAAGTCACCAGGACCAGATGCTATTCACCCAATGGTTCTGAAGGAACTCAAATATGAAACTGCAGAACTACTATCTGTGGAAATGTAACCTATCACTTAAATCAGTCTCTGTACCAGGTGACTGGAGAGCAGCAAATGTAAAAAGGCTCCAGAGGCAATCCTGGCAATTACGGGCCAGAAGTCTAACTTCGGTACTGGGCAAATTGGCTGAAACAATAGCAAGAACACAAAATTATCAGACACGATCTGTTGGGGAAAAGTCAATATGGCTTTTGTAAAGGGAAATCATGCCTCACTAATCTATTAGAATTCTTAGAGGATGTCAATAAGCATCTGGGTAAGGGTGATCCAATGGATATAGTGTACTTAGACTTTCAGAAAGCCTTTGACAAGATCTTTCACCAAAGATTGTTAAGCAAATTAAACAGTCATGGGATAAGAGGGAAGGGCTTCTCATAGATCAGTAGCTGGTTCAAAGACAAGAAACAAAGGATAGAAATAAAATGGTCAGTTTTCTCAATGGAGAGAGGTAAATAGTGGGGTTCCCCAAGGCTCTGTAGTGGGACCTGTGCTGTTGAACATATTCATAAATGATCTGGAAAAAAGGGGTAAACAGTGAGGTGGCAAAATTGCATACGATACAAAATTACTCAAGTCAGTTAAGTCCCATGCTGACTGCGAAGTCTTACAAAGGGATCTCACGAAACAGGGTGACTGAGCAACAATATGGCAGATGAAATTCAATGTTGATAAGTGCAAAATAATGCACACTGGAAAAAATAATCCTGACTATACATACAAAATGATGGAGCCTAAAATTAGCTGTTACCCACTCAAAGAGATCTTGGAGTCATTGTGGAAAGTTCTCTGAAAACATCTGTTCAATGTGCAGTGGCATCAAAAAAGCAAACAGAATGTTAGGAACCATTAGGAAAGAGAGGGATAATAAAGTCAGAAAATATAATGCCACTATATAAATCCATGGTATGCCACACTTAATACTGTGTGCAGTTTTGGTCCCCCCATCTCAAAAAAGATCTATTAGGATTGGAAAAGGTGCAGAGAAAGGCAACAAAAATGATGAGGGGTATGGAACAGCTTCCCTACGAGGAGAGATTAAAAAGACTGCGACTGTTCAGCTTTGCAGAAAGACAATAAATGCGGAATACGCTAGAGGTCTATAAAATCACACATGGTCTGGAGAAAAAGCGTTATTTATCCCTTCACACAACACAAGAACTCGAGGTCACTCAATGACATTAACAAGCAGCAGGTTTAAAACTAAACAAAAGGAAGTACTTCTTCATAGAAACATAAAGTCAACCTCAGAAACCTGTAGCTATGGGATGCTGTGAAGGCCAAAGTGTAACGGGGTTCAAAAAGAATGAGAAGTTCCTGGAGAATAGGTCCAACAATGGCTATTAGCCAAGATGGTCAGGGATGCAACCCCATGCTCCAGATATTCCAAAACCGCAAACTGCCAGAACCTGGAACTGGCAGACAAAAGATGGGTCACTCAAAATTGCTTAAGATCTGATATCAGGAATCATAACATTCAAAAACCGGTAGGAGAACATGCCAACCTCTCTGGCCACTCAGTAAAAGACTTAAAGGTGGCAATTTTGCAACGGAAAAGCTTCAAAAACAAACTCCAACAAGAAACTGCTGAGCTTGAATTAATATGCAAACTAGATACCATTAACTTGGGTTTGAATAGAGACTGGGAGTGGCTAGGTCATTTCACATATTGAATCTATTTCCCCATGTTAAGTATCCTCACACCTTCTTGTCAACTGTCTAAATGGGCCATCTTGATTATCACTACAAAAGTTTTTTTTCTCCTGCTGATAATAGCTCATCTTAATTAATTAGCCTCTTACAGTTTGTATGGCAACTTCCACCTTCTCTGTATGTATATATATCTTCTTACTATATGTTCCATTCTTTGCATCTGATGAAGTGGGCTGTAGCCCACGAAAGCTTATGCTCTAATAAATTTGTTAATCTCTAAGGTGCCACAAGTACTCCTGTTCTTTTTGTGGATACAGACTAACACGGCTGCTACTCTGAAACCTGTCAAAATTGCTCTGTCCTGTTCAGTCTCTCTGAAACATGACATTGGCCACTGTCGGAGACAAGATACTGGGCTAGACAGACTTTTGGTGTGACCCAGTTCTTGTGTTCTTATGTCGGAAATTATTCCCACTGGTGAGCGGGAGTGTGTGGGGAGGGACCTTACGGTGCTACCACCTGGACTGATCCTGTCCTCAAGATAAATGGAACTGCCCATTTAGGTTGTAAGCTCTTCAGGACAAAGACGGTCTATGACCCTGGGTTTGTGCCATGCCTACCACTCTGGGGCCCTATTCTCAGCTGGTCCCTAGGCACTACCGTGATAAACACAATTAATAATAATAATAATAAATATTATTCTCCAGCAGAGAAATCCACTTTTTTGAAACCAAGAGGAGGAAGAGACAGACAGATTAATATTCTGGATAATAGCCTGTCCCTTCTGCAAAACTGTGATTCCAGCAGGAAGAAAACTCAGAATTTTTTGACATCCCAGATGACTCGATGCTATTCTCCCTACCTGAAGGCCCAAAAGTCCCTTGATAACATTAACTTAGCCATTTCCCAGCAATCTTCTTATCTGAGACTGCAACAAGACTCCCCCTTTCAGGATGACTCGTGGCATCACTGAAAAGCATGCAGGAAGAGATCGGCACTCGCTCGCTCTGCACATTAGGTGACTTCACTCTATTTGCCATATGCTTTTGCAATAGGTTCCTTTCATCAGCTGCCTTTGAGGTTCTTTGAAAAATGGAAATAATTAGGCACGTGTATTTTCACTGGCACAGGGATGCTGAAGCCTGATCTGAAAGGTTTCACCATTGCAGGGAAATAATAGGCCCAATTAAGTGTACTTTATTTATTCTGTGAAGTTCAAACACCACAGCTTTGGGGACAAGAATCTTATGCAGAGCAGGAGTGTGGGTTTATACAAGATCAGGGGTTAAAAATAATCTGCTTGGATTTACAGAACAACAACAAACCAAAAAAAAAACAATGGACAGTCAAAGGGTAAAAGTTGCATTATGTGAAATTCACCCCTATGCAGAGGGCCAGCAAAAAAATCTAGGCACCTTTTCAGTCCTGTTTCTACTAATGCTAGGGCCAGAGTTGCAAGAAGAATCATGGGGTTCCAGTCTGTTGGTTTCATTTGTGTGCTTATTAATTTAACAGACAGCTAAAGAGATGGATGGAGCTGTAACAAAAACCTCATTGACTCCAGGGGGAGCAGAATCAGGCCCTTAATTATCACTCATGAGTTCTTGGTCAGCTGATACTTCCAAGAACTTTCTAAAGTTTCAAAGGAAAAAAAATCTCATCAGTGCATTTTAATTGTACACAGGTGAAAGGCACCATGTCATCTGGCTTGGGCTTGAGGGGAGGGAGCAGTTGTATTCTGTGGGACCAGTGCAAAAGGGCTGATGCTGCATTAGAACACACAGAGAAATCAAAGCCAAATAGAATTCTTAACCTACAGCAAACCACTATTAAAAACTGGAGAGGATGCCCTGAAAATAATTAAAGTGATGCAAGAGAAATCAACATGCTCCTGTGCTTACAGGTCTCAGGTCTCCAGGGGCCAGCTCCTGTCTCTGCTGCCTGCAGTGGCTTCCTACCCATACGTTTGGACAAAAGGCACTTTATTACAGTAATTTATCACCCCATAAAAGTGGCTCTCTTGCACTGCCGAATAATTTTGAAAGAAATATGTTTTAAAAATTAAAAATGCAGTTCGTGTATGCACACTCAGGTCTGCTGGGAGACATCTTTGCAACTACTGTAACTGCCTGGGTAGTTTTAATACCTCTACCTTCCATTATTTAAAGTATGATGATATTTTTTCCTTCTCTGAGCTTTGTCAGCTATAAATAAAAGATAAGGGTTGAACTGTATAGGGTATCAGTAAGCACTTCCATTATTGATACTTAATGTTACTCCGAGAGGGGATGGCGGGGAACTCACTGCTTCTCGTTCACACCTAAATCCTTGGGCATGGGCTTGGAAAAGCTGAGGGTATAAAATTAAGAGGTCATTTCTCCACTTCTGTTTCCATTTTCTCCTCCATGTGGCACATCCCAAGGCACAAACAATGCACTTTCCAGCTCCCCTAATGAACCATTTAGCTAATGCAAACACTGGGAGAACCAGGGAAAGGCTTTTGCTGGATGGCCCCCAGACTGATCAGCAAGACTCCCTCCTGCCCGTCCCCAGGCCTGGGAGGGTGCTCAGACAAAGGCCTGGTTTCAGAGTAGCAGCCGTGTTAGTCTGTATTCGCAAAAAGAAAAGGAGTACTAGTGGCACCTTAGAGTAAATAAATTGGTCAGACAAAGGCCTGAAGCTGGGGCTGCATTCACGGGACACACAAGATTTATTCACAACCCCCCTCCTACTTTCTGGGAAGGAAGAAGGGTCCTTTTCTGTGTCAAATCTGAGCCACTGGCTCCTCAGCTGCTATAGCAAAAAGAGCACATTTTCCTGGTGTTCTGCGGCATAAGGGTGTGCGTACTTTATTAGCATTGTCGTGTAAATCGCTAGCTCCTCCAAAGGCAATTAGCTCAACAACAACAAAAGGCAAAAAGGGACCCAACCACAATGGGCTTATTTAACAAATAATTCACCAGACAGGCGCAGTAAGGAAGGGGCGGTTTAGGCTTCTTTGATTTGGTTTTAGCAAAAAGGGCTCTTAAAAAAAAAAGAAAGAAAAGTGCCTCAGATTTTCCACAGGCTCCAGAGCCCTGATCAGTCCTCTCTGTGGCTTCCATTGCCCCCTCCAGCCGCCCCCCCCCATCAGCCCCAATCCATGTGGGTTATGGGATTTGGGGAATTTGCCCCAGTGCAGCCACATCAGTGCAAACCCTTAGTGCAGACATGGTGCTCTGGTGGGAAGCAGGGTTTGGATCTGTGCAGCTTACTCCAGAGAGTTCCCAGAGTTCGTGGCACCCAGTGCAAGCCCCACTTTGCACTGGTTCAGCCCATTTGATCTGGTTAAACCAGGGCAAATTTCCCCAATGTGGACAGACTCTTTAGCTGTGCAAGACCACCTCCGCCCTACAGAATCCTCAAACTCCTCCCTGCACCAGAGTTGCAAAGGGGCAGAGACTGTGACCTTTAGTGCCACCTAGCCTAATGGGATGAGGGGCCAAGGCCCACTAGTGGGGCAGTATGGGGCAAACTGGCACTGTGCCTGCCATTCCCTTAGATGGGGCTGTCACTCTGGCCCCAGCCCTCAATTCGTTACAAAAAAACAAACAAACCAGTCTGGACATATACAGCAAACACTTTTCCTTGCAGGGAAGCATGAAGGACTGAAGAGAAAGCCTTTGTAAGGGATGGCATCAGATGCACTCCACACTGGCTCTTCAAAGCTATCTAATTCTGCCCCCCCCCCCCCCCCCAATGTGAGTCAGGAGTGACTCCCTCAAAGTCACTTATAGCCCAATGTCAAACTTGGGTGAGCTCTGATTCAGGGCCTGCCCTCAACGAGTCTCCTGAGCCAAAGCTGAAACAAGCTGATATGAGGCAAGAAATCATGTCCTCCTAGTGTCTATTATTAAATGTAACCCTTCACATAAAAATCTCCCCTCAATTTAAGTACCACCGGAGGGGGGTTTTAAGTGCAACTGGACAGTTTTGCTTAATCATTACATCCTGGCATCTTTGTAGCTGAGCACAGAGAGCACAGGATGACTAGGTACCCTGGAAACATTTATTAAGTCAACTCTACAGTAACTTCTATATACCAACATTTGACAACTGAACTGGTGAGGCCATTGTAGGCTCGGCTCCCCCTTCACATCCCTGGTTTTCTACCTTCCTCCAGAGCTGGAAGGGATTGCATCAGCCATTCATGCCTACTGTACACTAATCACAGATCTGCAACTAACCCTGATGTCTCTTCAAACCACAGGATGACAGAATTAGCACATTACTCATGTCACCCTTTTTGCAACAGATCATCCTGGGGATGTGCCTATCTTCAAATTCTAAGAAGCAACTTCAGGATTCAGAGAATGAGCAAAAGTGAGTCATGCTCAGAGGTTTCTTTTGCTGCTTTTGTTCACCCAGCATTAACAGAAAGATAAGCTCGAATCTCTCCGAGTGCACAGACCTTTAAAGGACGAACAGACATTGAGGCCATTTGCTTTTGGATGTCGGGCTGAGCAAACCTCAGACAGGAGCACAGAGTTGCAGGCTGCGGTTAGGCTGAATCAGACTACATTTAAAAATGGAACAGTCTGTTAAGGGAGTCTAAGGCATTGAGGACCCATTGAAAGCAATGAGGAGGGGCTCTGCGTCATTCTGCCATCACAGGGAGAGCCCCTGGGTTATTCCACAAACATGGGAGACTCCCTTGCCACTTGGCACATGCTTAGGGTGACCAGACAGCAAGTGTGAAAAATCGGGACAGGAGGTGGGGGTGGGGGGAGGGTAATAGGAACCTATATAAGAAAAAGACCCAAAAATCAGGACTGCTAGTCACCCTACACATGCTCAAAGTGTCAAGTGAATGACACGTGTCCAGCAATGTGGCCTAAGTGGACTTGATGCTCAGATAATACCGCGAGTAGAAATGCCTAGACAGACATGTCCATGATACAGATGGTGTTGCTAACCTGACGATTGTGAGCTTGGAAACTTGTGGTACAATTCTAGGCCTCCATGGGAAAACAGTGCACTGGATTTAGCTGTCCAGAACTGCACGTTCCCGTGAGTCCCTAAAGCCCCCTGTCTTGCCCAATGGAACATGCAGTCATATTGGCTGCTTAGGGATTAGTTTGCAGTCAATTCTATAAGCTTTTGCTGAGTGAGGTTCTTTAAGTAATCCCCATCATTGGTGCAGCATCACAAGCACTTTACATACATGCCACAGTCACACTTTAGATTATGGTTCCACTAATGCATGGCTTATGAAGGATTAATAATTAACTGCTGTAATACGCCTGTTACACGCATGAACAATATGTGTTTTAGATGGTTATAAACACATCAGAAGACGTTTTTATAGATTGTTATAAGCCATGGTTATCTGCAACCTATTGCCCTGGTGGACTCTATAATAAATGATTAACCACTTATTAAAAACAGCTACTAACATTTTATTCACCCTTTATAAATTATTTCTAAATGAAGCCTTACCACAAAGCGTGACCCATGCCATCTCACATCTGTTCTTTCTCCCCATGCCACTGTGGCATTGAGTGGTATGTCACCGCAGGAGCTGAAGCACAATTGAAGGCCAATTGTGGACGTTAGCATCACATATTGCATATCCTTATGGCCAGTCTGTCCCACACTGCACAGAGGTTTCACGCAAGTACCATGCTTTAATTTTTCCCAAGGGTTGTATAGCTGGGCGGACCATCAAAGTCAAGTCCGATCACTCTCTAGGGAACAGCTGAAACTGTTCCCCAGTTTTGTTGCATAGAGTAAACCCTGAGCAGGTCTTTTTTCCCAGAAGGTAATTTTTGTAAAGAGGTCTTGGGCGCCTTGTACCATTCTGGCACCTTAGAGACTAACCAATTTATTTGAGCATGAGCTTTCGTGAGCTCATGCTCAAATAAATTGGTTAGTCTCTAAGGTGCCACAAGGACTCCTTTTCTTTTTGCGAATACAGACTAACACGGCTGTTACTCTGAAACTTGTACCATTCTGTCCCTGAGAATGTATTCTCTTAATAGTACTATTCCTTCAGTTGGATCTGGATTTAGATAGACATATGGTGGTTGGGAAGTCATGCAAAAGACCCTGCCCTGCGCACACACTATTAGCCTTGCTAATTACTCCCTGCAGCACTTACCACTGGGTACAAGAGGCTTTCAGAACTGAAGTGCTTCAAGGACTCTGCTTCCTTCACTGAAGTTTGGCTGCTTCTTCACAACCCACTACTTGAAGCTCTCTCTGTCTGTGGCAGCTCTCTCACACAGATGCAAAACTCGATCCATTCCAGGAGGGTTTGTGACCAACAAAGGGGTGTGATTTTGTAAGTGGTGTACTGTTGAGAGCCAACAAGACAGTTTACTTGAGAAACAGTGTTCAGAAACAGCAGAAAGTACCTGCTCAGCAAAAAGCATTAGGAAGGACAAAGCCATTAGCACCACTGAAGAGCTATAAATAAAGGTACTTGGGAAATAAAATCTCTTAGCACCACAGGAATACACTGGGGTACGAAAACTTTCAGATACATGTAAGGGTCTAAAGTGTTGAAAGACAGGTGCTATCCCTTCAGAATAGGAACATCTGGCATTCCCCTCTTCCCCGCTGCCTGTCCCACCTCCACTACCGCTTCATGGTATGGTCTTGAGCCTTCCACTTATGGTCTGATTTTCAAAGGTGCTGAGCACCGATAGCTCCTGCTGAGCTCCCACCATTTCCATGGACTTTCTACCTCAGAGTCAGCCCATTAACCTCTCTGCCTTATTTGCCCAATTTATGAAATGCAAAAAACCCCATACCAAGCTCCCAGAAGTTCTGTTCGGTTTTAATGGGTTAACTTTGAAGATGTTCTGTGCTATATAATTGCTGAGCATCATTACTCCAGTCCGCCCAGGCTCACACAGAATGTTTGGGAACCTTTCCGTGACCCTGGGGTAAGTTTCAAGCCTGTAACATAACCTGATGAGTTTCATTTTTCATAGCTCCACCTAAGGCAATATATAATTAATAAGTAACACATAAATCTTGTTTTCCTTTGGGGGTGGCACACTGTGCATGTGTGTGTATGTGGTGGGGGTTCCCTAATACTTTCTACCAGAAACATAAGGATTAAAATGCCAAGTGGCAGGGGCAGAAGCACCAAGTCTGAGACGCAGCAATGCTCGGCACAAGGGATAAAATCTCTGCTCTGCTGGTATGTATCCAGGAACATAGGAATTGCAGTATTAGATCAGACAAGGGTTTCTCTACTCCAGCATCCTGCCTTGAACAGCCACCAGTAGCAGCTGTTTCAGAGGAAGGAGCAACAAACCTTGCATCTATGCAATAAACTGACCACAGTGAAAATTTCTTTCCCAGTAGCTGGAGATTGGCTTATGTCTCAAAGCAAAGAAGGTTATGTCCCTTCCAAAACCATTTTGCTCATGTGCCTGTCGAGGGTGGACCGAGCCAGAAGGAGGAAATCTTGGACAAGGATGTGGAGGGGTAGGGGGACCCAGAGGCAGAGGACAACTCAGAGTGGAACAGGGCGTTGACTGACTCCCTCACTTCATGGGAATCTGCCTCAGATCTCCAGGAGACTCTCATGGAGATACTGGGCAATCCGCTGCCACAGGTTCTTTGGCAGAGCTGCTTTGTTTCTTGCCCCATTAAGGGTAACTTTCCTGCAGCGCTCTGCCGTCACTGAGTGGGGGTGGGAAGAGACCATTACTGCACACAGGCGAGTCTCATAAGGGCCAGGGCGGAAGCCGCAGTCTTGGAGAAGACCCTCCCTTGATTCCCTGCTCACCCTCAGTAGTTAGATATCTTCCATAATGAAGACAGTCTGTGGAAAATGTGTGGACAGTAATGATTATAAGGCCCCCCTTACCGTGCTGGCTCTCCCCAAGAGCCATGTGCCCAGTGTACAGTACAGTCCTGGAACACAGATTTCCCCTGCCCCTGGTTATTCAGCATTTTGGGGGTCTTGTGGCTCATGTGTGCTTGCCTAGGGTCAGCCAGTTAGTGACAGGTATGTGAATAGTGGCTGTGTTTTAAATCAGGGAATCAGTGGTCTGTGTGTTGCAAACAATATCGCTTTCATAAAATGTTGCATTTTGGCTTCACAGATATGACCGTGGGAGCCCAGCCTCCCTCTTTGTTATCGCCAGCTGAACTGCTGCGCAGAATTAGAAAGCGGCCACGAAGAACTAAAGAGGACTTTCTGCGTGATGTCATGATGCACTCCATGGCTGAAAAACAAGAATTGAAGGAGTGGCGGGACAGCAAGAAGAGGGACCGAAAGGAGAATGAGGTGCACCAGAACGAAGCTACGGAGCAGCTCTTAAAAGTTATGGAGCGCCAAGTGGACACGCTCCCGGCGCTAATAGCACTGCAAACCGAGCAGCTCTGCGCCCGCCCTCCCTTGCAGCCGCTGTCGCAAAACTCTTTGCCATACTCCACCCAGACTCTACCAACACACTCTTATCAACCTCCTAGCTGCAGCCTATACCCGCTGCATTCCACTCCTGCCCCGTCACCGTCCAGCCCTGCAGACTCCCAGTACCCACTGCACTCAACACCTGTCCCGCTGCAGTTTGGCCCTGCTATAGTACAGTACCCGCTGCACTGTACTCTAAGGGACAAGGTTGCATGATACCTGGACATACACAAATCTTTAACCTTTCCAGGACCCCACCTCCTCCTGGGACCTCCCTTCCCCCCATCCCCTACAGTGCTGATGTGTTTTTTTGTTTGTCTCTCTTCTCCCATTGTTTTTTAATAAAAGAATTGTGTTGGGTTAAAAGCAAACAGAGCCCTGCAAAGCAACAGGCAATTTTCTGAAACCTTCCTAGGGCCACGCCTGCACCAATCACCACCCCCTCCTAGCATTACAAGCGCTGCACTCCCGAGCATAGCAACAAATATTAGCAGATTTCAGCTTCAAATTGCTGCTTCAAGGCATCCCTGATCCTTATGGCCCCGCGCTGCACCCCTCTGATAGCCCTGATCTCTGTTCACATTCAGCCTCCAGGCACTGAGCCTCAGCGGTCCAGCCCTGAGTGAAAAACTTTCACCCTTCCCTTCACAACTATTAGGGAACGTACAGCACATGGCTATAAGCATAGGAATATTGTCATCGGCTAGCTCTAGCTTCCCATAGAGGCAGCAGCAGCGGGCCTTTAAATGGCCAAAACCACACTCAACAGTCATTCTGCACTTGCTCAGCCTGTTGTTAAACAGCTCCTTGCTGCTGTCAAGGTGCCCCATGTATGGCTTCATAAGCCACAGCATTAAGGAGTAGGCAGGTTCTCCCAGGATCACAACGGGCATTTCGATTTCCCTTCAGTGATCGTCTGGTCCGGGAAGAAAGTCCCTGCTTGTAGCTTCCTGAACAGGCCAGTGTTCCGAAGGATGCGTGCATCATGCACCTTTCCGGACCAGCCTGCGTTAATGTCAGTGAAACATCCACGGTGATCCACAAGCGCCTGGGGAATCATAGAGAAATACCCCTTCCGATTAATGTACTTGGTGGCTAGGTGGTCTGGGTTCAGAATTGGAATATGTGCACCATCTAACACCCCTCCACAGATAGGAAAGCCCATTTGTGCAAAGCTATCTACAATGTCACACATGTTGCCCAGAGTCACGGTCTTTCGGAGCAGGATGCAATTAATGGCCCTGCATGCTTCTGTCAATATGAGTCCAACAGTCGACTTTCTCACTCTGAACTGGTTAGCGACTGATCGGTAGCAGTCTGGAGTAGACGGCTTCCACAGTGCAATTGCCAAGTACTTCTCCAACGATAGGGCAACTCTCATTCTTGTGTCCTTGCACCACAGGGCTGGGGCGAGCTCATCACACAGTCCCATGAATGTGGCTTTCCTCATCCGAAAGTTCTGCAGCCACTGCTCGTCATCCCAGACATGCATGACGATGTGATCCCACCACTCAGTGCTTGTTTCCCCGAGACCAAAAGCAGCGTTCCACTGTGGTCAGTATCTCTGTGCATGCCACAAGCAATCTCATGTCGTAGCTACTACGTGTGGCGAGATCAATGTCACACTCCTCTTGCTTTTGTAGTTTAAGGAATAACTCCACTGCCACTCGTCACGTGTTAGTGAGAGCGAGCAGCACAGGGGTCAACAGTGCGGGATCCATTCCTCCAGACTGAAGAGGCAGAGCGCTCAGTACACAAACCTTTGAAAGATGGCGCCAAATGCAGACAGAAGTACAGGGATTACTGGGATGAGAAGCAACGCATCAAGGGGCATTGGGACAGGACCCAGGATGCCCTATGACCCCCTCTGCCTTCCCACAACTCTTAGCAGTGGAAGAGGAAGAGATGCTCTGTGGGATAACTGCCCAGAGTGCACTGCTCCGAATACCGCTGCAAGTGTGAACACGCTATTGTGTGGGCAGCTGACAGTGTGAACACGCAACAGCGGTTTCCCTTCAGCGCTCTCTGAGCAGCACTGTAACTGCCAGTGTAGACATACCCTCAGTCTTTAAGACAGAATATTTGTACTTCATCCATACTTTTTTTTTTAAAACAGCTAGTTTTCCAATGTGTGTGCGCGCGCATAGGGCTCAGACAAGAGGGAAAGTTGTGAGGTGCTTTCTAAAGCACAAATTATTTTAAATTATATTTCATAGATATAGCCCTGAATACTTTATACACAACTTTAATTAAAAAAAAACAACACACACACACAGGTCTCACCAGTTTGGCCTCATATTCTTCACACCCCATGTGCCATTTGTCCCTTTAAAATATAGAAAGTACTCTTTTCTCCCTCAAAAGTCCAAAGGAGGCAGGCCTTGGAAAGGCTCTTTCCTGCCCAGACTGGGTCCAAGGGCTCTACACTGTACTTTCTGAACTAAGCTATCAATGTATGTTCTGAACGAGTTCATTGTTTACAGAATCAGTGAAATTTTTTTCTACCCTTTGTTCCTCTCAATTCTTGGCACTTCCATGAATTATGAAAAGCTGAAGAATTTGCAACTTGCCAGCAACTGATAAAGATAAAATTTTCATCTTTCATGTGCTGTTTGTCAGAGCCACACTCGTCCATTCTTCCACCGAAGAATTTGTACGCCTTATCTTGAGCAACATCTGGGCTTCTAGCATGTTCTCTTGGCATGCAAGTTGGCTCAGGATTCCACAGCAGACCAGGGCTGGGTGCTCTGCATCCAAGATGTAAATTTGCTATACAGGTCTCCATTCTCCCTGGGCAATAGATCTTGTATTACATCACAATTCAATGTGATGTGTGTTTCCCCTTTTATTTATTTCAACATATACTTGTCTATTTTCACCCCCTCACCCCAATTTTCCAGTTTATTTCATCCAGGAAAATAATTGGCATGTCAAGTGTCTGAACTAGCTGTTATGAGTCCCTGCTGCCCTCGGCTCCCTGTTGTTCAGTCCTTTGCAGCACTGGAGATTTTTGTTTGTTTCCTTGTTCTCTCCTGACAATGCAGTTTTCCTGTGAATGTAAAACTGGTTTGTTTCAGCTGTGTTGGAGTGAGTGCAGTTCCCCACAGAGCAGGGCACAGCACTGTAGGGTTGTGTGTTACACGAGACATTAGGGCCTGATTTTCAGAAACGCTGAGCACTCACAGCTCCGGTTAAAGTCAATGGACCAGCTGGTGCTCTGCATCTCTAACAAGCTGCACGCATGTGCACAATCTCTAAAGAGGAGCTCTACTCTGAAAAGCAGCTCTGTAAGAACGGCATTGAGGGTTTCAGTTTTATTCCCTCTTATAGACTCCATGCCCAACTTCGCCCTGTTTACAGGCTGTGAGGGTCTTTCTTGCTGCCGGTCATGCTGAGATTTGCCAAACCAAGCTGGGCCACTTCTGTCTTTGACATCATCACCAGCCAGAGAGTCCCCGTGAATCTTAGCTGGCCCTTCTGTCAATTGAGGCAAAATAGAGGCCGGCATGCTCCCCTGCATCTCTAGTGGCCCACAGGGCTAACATGAGGTACAAACAAACAAAATCAACCTAGTCCTTTGCAGTAGAGTCAATGCAGAGGGAGCACACAGCTCAGGTCAGAAGCAGATCATTTGGAGGTTTCAGAGGAGCAGCCGTGTTAGTCTGTATCCGCAAAAAGAAAAGGAGTACTTGTGGCACCTTAGAGACTAACCAATTTATTTGAGCATAAGCTTTCGTGAGCTACAGCTACAGCTCACGAAAGCTCATGCTCAAATAAATTGGTTAGTCTCTAAGGTGCCACTAGTACTCCTTTGGATCATTTGGAGTTACTTTTCTGGCCTTACTGTCAGACTCAGGGTTAGATCCACAGCTGGTATAAAACAGGGTTATTCCACTGAAGTCAACAAAGTGGCACAGGTTTACAGCAGCTGAGGACCTGCCCTGGAGCCCCGTGCCTCCTTTTGCCAGTGACAAGGCAAGTGTTGCTTTCATGATTGGCAGCTGCTTAACCCACAGCATTTCAAAGCAAAGGGAAGCACACAAAATAACGCAGGCAGGTCAGCCCGGATTTTGCTTGAATAAGAAGGCGATTAGCAGAAAGACAGACTGGTGCAAGCCATTGCATGATGTCAATGCATTGTCCCATATCTTGAAGTTTAGCAGCAGCCGTTTCTCCTCCTGTTTCTATTCAAATATCCTTATGAACAGACAGCCAATGATAAAGAGGAAAACATGGCTGTGAATGGCTCTGCTCTGACAGACTCTGTAATGGGAGCTGCAGACCCCAGCTGCGTGCACTGTAAAATTCTCTTTGACACTAGCACAGCCTGTGTTCTGCTCAAAGCCCTGGAAAGTTTTCAGAATTTTTCAGACAGTATCATATTAAGTTACCCAAAGTATTTTCAAAGAGGGTGTTCGCTTGCCTAAAATTTTGTTAGCGTTAATAAAAAGTGGCAGAATTGGACAGAAAGCAAAGCATATGCACTTGTGAAAAGAAAAAGTGGCCACTCAACAAAAATGTGACCCAATGGAGGACAAAGCAATAGGAAAGAGTCTGAAATGTCTGCAGTGTGGAGATGGGAGGAGGAGGGGCAGTGCAGAGTGTGAGGAGGAAGCTGGGGCAGGGTGAGGGCTCAGTCATTCAAAAGCCGTCCTTTGTTCCTTCTGACCACTGCCATTTCTTAGGATAGGTCTATACTGTGATTAAAAACCCTTTGGGCTAGCCGGGTTCGGGCTAAGGGGCTCTTTAATTGCAGTATGACATTCCGGCTCAGGCTGCAGCCCAAGGTCTGGGACCCTCCCAGCTCACAGGCCTGACCTAATTTGTTTATTTAGATTTAAATAACTCCAATTAGTTATGGGTGCACCGACAATTAAACTCAATGCTCATCGGAATGGCCACGTACACGGGCCCCGTAAGTAAAGTAACCCCAGCTGTATTTTAAAGAAAGGTTTTGGAACCATGCTTGCTCTGACTAAGGAGGGAAGCTGCAGGAAGGGCTGGCTGCGCTCAGTGTGAACCCATTTGAGAAGCTAGGCACACACTTGGGGCAGCTCTCCCATCCCACCACTGCAAGTGGCTACACTCCATTTTTAGTGCACTAGCTCAGTCAGAGCTAGCATGGGTATGACTCCTTGAGCTAGCAGTCCCCCTCCCACCCTGCTCCACTCAGACATATCCTCAAATCGCTGAGCCCCAGCTCCCCATCCTCCTTTCGTCTGAGCTATCTTGTGAAATTGTACATTTTCTGGGACAGGGACTGTCTCTTAGTTTTTGTACATGCAGTGGCTGCCTAGCACAAGGGCCAAGATATTGGTTGGGGCCTTCAGCATACTAAAGCCATACACATGATAACAGTAATAAGCAGAGCCTGTTTTAAGATGAAAGATGAAAGGACCGATAGCACTCAGATACCACAGGCCTGATCCAAAGCCTTTTTAACCTTTCTATTGGACTTCAATGGGCTTCAGATCAGGCCCTACGAACCGTCTATTTTGTCTGACCGTAGTCACTGTACAGAGCAGCAGACTAGGAATGTACTTGCCCCTAAAGGTGGTCTCTACAGAACAGGGCTGAGATGCACTGGCAGGGAAGTTTGCCCGGTCCTCAACCAGACTGTACCTGCTCTCTAGGATTGACAGTCTGGCACCTTTCAGCAGCACTAAATAAAAGCTGGTGGGGAGAGGAGGAGGGGGTTCTTTTATTTTACTTTAAAGAGCCAGAGACCAGAATTAAATTTTATGTTACTTTTAAAGTCAAACACACATTTGCAACACCGAGCCAAGTCAAATGCTAAATTAGCACCATCAGCTAAAAAGAAAACTATAATTTAATTACTGGTGAGAACATTTTTTTGAGTTTCTTAAAGTTACTTCATTTCTAGATACACAAATGGGACTATGAAGATTTGCTAATTTTCTGAGTTTTAGTTTATTTGTGAGGTGCTAACAACACTTTTCTGCCCTGAAAAACTTTTCTTCATCTGCTCTTGTTACAGAGGGACCTTTAGAAAGTTGCCGGAAGTATTCGTGGGCAGTAAATCCAGTGTTGCAGTATGCCAGTCATATTATTCCCCTTACTATCATTATTTGTGAGCCCCCAAAAGGCTGCCTGGCACTTCGCAGAGACAAGAAAGAAAAAGTCCCTACCCTGAAGGGCTTAACTAAACTAGACATGCATGAGGAACTGAGACACAGAGAGCTTAATTTAGGGCATCTAAATGGGAGCTGAGCTTTTTTTAAAATCTGGCCTTATGCCACTTATGTAAGGTGACACAAAAATTCTGACAAAGCCAGAAGTTGAATCTAGATCTTCTGAAACCCAAGACAATGCCTTAACCACAAGAACTGCCCTGCTACTCACAGTGAGTAGATCTGCAGGGTACGAAGGTTCATACTAATTTTAAGAACTCCCACTACCTATTTGCTGTAGAAATGTAGCATTTGCAAAAACCCTTCAGTGATACTAGAACTGGAAAACCAGCCACCCGTCTTTTCTTAATTTATTTTAGTGTCACCACCGCCCTCTACTGATTGGAATCAGAACTGGTTAAGTATGTGCCCTGGGAACTATACAGCTAACAGATACCAGGAATTCTGCTCTAGTTGATGGGGTAAGGACCAGTGCTTCTGGAGCAGAAAGATCTGCGTGCCCTGTCTTCTGAGACCATGAAGTTCCAAGAGGTCATGCTCTGTAGCACAGTCACAACGGTGAGGTTGCCTGAATAGCCACAATTTGTGATTGTGTATTACATGTTTTACACACACACACACACACACTTAAAAACCATCCTCATAACTTTAAAAAGCCACTATTTGCTACCCGTGTAGCCTAGAAATGCTAACAAACACTAATGTACAGCAGTATGAACAAGGCTGCCCTAATAATGTGCCTCTCTGGATTCTTGTCATGCTGCCCTAGTGATATTCAGCTCAGTAATGAAAGTGGCGGGAATCCTAAGAAAGGAAGAACAGAGAAAATAGCAAACAAGCTTGGAATAATGCAGAGTTGCCATGAAGAGTCACAGTTTCACTTACAGGAATTTAGAGAAGTTTGATTTTTCCCCTTACCTCCCCATGGTCCTCCTTGTTGTAGCAGGAGCAGCAGAGTCAGTCAATGGGAGCAAACAGAGTGGAGGCTATTGGTGCACAGCTGAGCACGGCTTCCTAAAAGGTTGTAGAGGACTTTCCATCATCGGGCTCAAATCGAAGTCACACTTCATCTATCAGATCTGGCTTCTCCAGCCTTGGGAATTAGAAGGCTGTTGATATCATCAGGGGGAACAGGGACATCACTTCACAGCTCAGAGCCATCCTTATTTAGGATGGGATTGTCAAAGGGTGGTAGGGTGGGCTGGGGAGGCGTCTACCTCCTGGGACCTGAGAAGAGCCTATACAAATGACTCAAGAAGATACAATGCAGTTGGAAGTGGCAAGGTAGATAAAGACACAGGTGGGAGGTGAGGAGGCCATGAGACAAGGCACCAGGGAAGGAGCCCACACTCTGCAGAGGAGCAAGGCTGAGTCTCCCCAGGAAACTTGTCTCTGGGGGATACTGCAGTGTGGGTGAAAAAAGGGATGGAAGGACAAAGCAAAAGAGGTGGGACTTTTCATTGTGGAGGAAGAAGGGGAGAGGTGAGGAATAGCACAGGCTTTCCGCTCCCCCCCAGCCCCAGCTCTGATAATGCATCTCAGGCCTCTCCTCCATCCAGGGGCTCTGGGACTACAGTGCACCATGGCTTGAAGTAATAGCCGCAACCAAATGCACAGCTTCCATCATACAACAGCATTTACACTTTGGTTCAATGGCTTCCAGCCCCCCTGCCTCCACCAGGCCTCTCTTCCAGTCCTGCCCTCCACCACCTCCCCACATACAGAGCACTCCCCCAGACACGTCCTACTAGCCCAGTCCTGCAGTTCCTTATTTGCGCCTTTTGCTGAATATACTGTGCAGATTTATACTGGCTGATTTATAGACTCCATAAAAACTAGCTGCATAGCATATAACAGGCAGTGGAATCAGGCTAATGCATACAGGTGAGGCACATTATCCTGACTCAAGCTACAGCCAGAAGGGGACAAGACCCCAAGATCTTGGATTCCTCTGTGCAAACCTGGACAGGAAGGAACAGAGTCTGGGAGAGAGAATTATGGGATTTTGATCTCAGCCGTTTCCTTTTTGTTGTTGTTGTTGTTGGAGGTAGATAAAAGGGACCTGAGCAGGACTCTCGGCACCAGGGAGTGAGATACTAGAGAGATACAGCAACCTGCTCATTCCACTTCCCACTGTAAAAACAAAGCAACTGTCAAAAGGCAGCAGGGATGGGACAGGTAGGAACCTTCTATCCACCCTTCCTCCAAAATACTGGTGCTTTGGATACAATGGAATCCAGGTCTGAACCAGAAATTATCTCTGCTTGGGGGCCAACTGCAGAAGGAAGGGGCAAAGTAGGTGTCCAAGGTACCATTACGCTAGCCTCACTCCTGCTGCAGACATGGCGCTAGCTACTAATGGACGTGACCCGGACAGAAGATATGGGCCAAGGGGCAGGATTCAGTCCCAGATCCAGAGCCCTGCCCCCTTTTAAACTGGAGCATCTGTGACCCCAGCACCCTAGTTTAAGCCCATCTCTGATGATAAGTGAAATGAGATGGGGGAGGGGTGCAACTAACGGACATGCATATCCCTCTGCCCTGCAGACAGAGCCAAAACCAGGAGGTCAGAAGCTAGCTCAGTGTCACAACTGCAGAGCGCTGAACACCAGAACATGTTCAGGTACAAGCCTTGGAGCCTCTGCTTCAAGATGGCCCTGTGTGCTCCCCTCTCCCCTGCTCCATCATGCTTCCCCTCCAGCAGGTTAGATGGTGGGAGACCTGGGAGGCTGCAGTGTTCCTTTGTCCATGGGGGCCTGTGTAAGCTAGTTACCTCAGGGCACAGATTCTGCGACCCACTTCCAAACCAAGCCCTTGCATCCTTTCTGAGGACCTGGGTGGGAGATAAGGACTCCTCAGTCTGCCTGGGAGGGGAAACCATTACTCTAAAGGGATAACAGGAAGCACGGGAGTGGCCTGCTACAGCAGCGAGCAAGGAGGGAAGTGGATTACAGCAGAGGAAACAGAGCAGCTTTCTGTTTTAGTGCAAAGGCAATGATTTATTTGAATAAAAGTAGGGCTTTCTTCCTATCTTCTTTCCTGCCCCTCTCAGCGTTGGCAGACTCACATGGCTATATTCTGTTTGCACAAGGCAAAGGGCCCAGCCGCACCAGCACGGTCTGCTGTTGCCAGAGCTCAGCGTACACACCAGTTCCTCCAGCATTTTCCAGTCTATCACCAGACTACAGTCCCTCCCCCAGCTTTGTCCAGGGGGACCTTTGCACTCAGTGCTCTCAGCAGAACACCCCCACGGCAAGGACATGAGCAACACACCTGATTCTGAGCTGCCCTGGCCCATGTGTCAGAGCAACACACCTGATTCTGGGCTGCCCTGGCCCATGTGCGATGATTTATACTCGTGCAAACTCAATGCACAATGTGACCAGGACACTAGGCATGCAGCAGAAATGATGAGATGAGGGGCAGGGCAGTAGTGAATCAGACCTACTGAGGATATTAACATCTTCAGCCCAGGGCCATTTTGAGGCAGGCTAAAGTGAGACCTGCCTGGTGCCTAGGCCTCTTCCACTGGGGTGAATTCCACCCTTACCGGTTCCTTCTTGCACAATCACCTGATGGACTTCATGATCCAAAGAATTCAGCCACCCTATCTCAGTTATAATTCATTCCATGAGGTCAAGACGGCTGGATTTGTGTGTCTAACGGGACAAAGCTATAGCAGCAGAGGAATATGTGAAGGCTATTTCCTACAGACGCTCCCTAATTCCTGTTTTAGTGATTTGTGAGATTATTTTTTAAATCTTGGCATTTGTTTGGAGTCCTCTGTAATAGACACAGATAATGTTTAATTTACTTTAATTAAAGATATTGGGGTTTAGTGGGTTTTCTGTCAGTTCCCATAACTCATTTTGATGGGAACCCATTGGATTTTAATGGGAAACCTATTAGATGAACATATTGCGATCTTTAATGAAGCTGATGTGCGATTATACAGGGAACCACCTAAAGGTAATTAAAACCTATTGAGGCCACTAAGGAATAAAGTGAAATGAAGTTAGTCTTGTTTAAGACAATTAATGTAGACAATGATCTGAGAACAAATTAAATGATCCTTGATGACGAGAAGCTGCGCAGGTGGCTACCCCAGAAAATATAGGACACACGAGCAAGGCTTTTGAAGAAAAAAATCCCCATAATAATGGAAATATATTTGTTTATATTACAAGTCAGGCCTTCCCAGGGAAGCTTAACCTTTTCCTTCCCTGGATGGCATCAGTTCCTGATCCACCCACCCACTTCATTTAGAACACACTCAGGGTTTCAGGAGAGGGTTTGCAGCCAGGTAACAGTAAGCACAGAAGCTGATAAAGGAGTATTGCCAAGTGGGGAATGCACAGAACTGGAAGGTAGGAGGGCTTGAGTGAGACGCGAGTGGTGCCTGGGCCTTTGGCTGGCACTCTGCACAAGGGCCTGGAATTGCACCCGCTGTGACAGATAATAAACGTGACTTTGCAGCGTCTCAAAATGCTCAAGAGTAAGTGATGGCTGGTCTCCCTGCACCCAGGTTCCACTGGGGAGCGTGTGCATGGATCGCCGAGGTCAGCATCTGCCCTTGTCATCTCCAAACTCTCTGCCTACACAATGCCGCTGCAGCCGCTCTGCAGTGTTCTTGCGTTTTGCAGCAGTCTCAGCAGGTGACATTGCATGCGTGACAAAGAATATATATTTTAACCTCCGGGAGGCTTTTTCTGGCAGTGGTTTTGCACCGAGGGTCTGTCTACTCTGCAGCAAGTGTAAACTTACCAGAGCTAGCTTTGATCTAGCCAGCTTGAACAAAAATATCTGTGACGCTGATTGACAACACGTGGCAGCACGGGCTAGCTCCTTGGGTAAGGACCCGGGGGCCTGGATGGGGTTGTGCAGCCCCTGCTGCGGCCTGCAGCGCCGCTGCCCCCCGGCTATTGTTTAGGGATCTAGCTCAACTGAAGCTCACCCAGGCCTTAATCACACCTCTGACTGCAGCACAGATGTGCCCAGAGAGAAGGGCAAGCTGGACCTGCTGCCCAGATTCAGGACAGGGCACGTGAAGCGGTAATAGCGAGGGGCAAACTCTCACCCTAACAAACCACATGAAGTCAGACATTCTCCCAGGATGATTATTAAGAGCTTCAAGCAGACTGCAAACCATTGCACCAAACCACACCCAGCCACTACCGTAAGTCAGATGACTAACATAGACCCAAGAGTGCTGTCGGTCACCTGCATGACACCAGGACATACCATGCTTTGATGCAGAAAGGTCCAAGCAGTAACATAATTAACTGTAGGTATTGTCCACTAATGTTGTTTCTCAACAAATCTGATCTGATCCCTATTCACCAGCCTCGACAACCAGGCTGCCTCCCCGTCCTCTGGCGGAGGTGTTAGCCAAGATTTTAGAATTCAACAATGAAACGGGTCTGCAACTAAAACATTTATCTGGCAGTTTTCCCTCTTTAAGTCAAAGTGTTATGTTGGCACGCTGCACTGTAGGTGGCGATTTGCCAGAGGAAAGCATGTGCTGGAAAACCTTGCTCAATATTACAGCAATCTCGTGCTTGTGTGTCTCAGACAACTCCAGGAGGAGCATGCCAGCAGGGCTAACAGCAGCCAGCCAGCCCCCCAGGCAAGTGGTGAACAAGGCTCAAGGGTGGCTCAGAGCAATCAAAAAGCAAGGGGCTGCCTAAAGCCACTCTCCATGCAGCAAGGCGGGTGCTGGGAATAAAATCCAGCAGTGTGAGTGACACGCAGTGTTTCCACTGGTCTGCATTAGTATTATGGGCACCGCAAAAAAAGCGAGATTTGTAGGGGATATCGAGGCATGTTATCTATTCACAATTATTTCCCCAAGATTGGCTACAAGTTGCTTGGGAGCAGCCCAGATTTCAGACAGTTCTGCTGGGCTATTTAGTTGCGGGTGGATAGTGCCTGAGAGGTTAGGAGAGATTTACATGGAACACATGACTTGTGAAGACACCCTGCCCAAAGATGAATAGTCACCGTCTTCCCCACTAGGCAAGGCAAGTGGAGCCTGGGTTCAGAGGTCAGGATGCTCTTGACCTGCTCTGTGGCATTGTCCTATTAGTAGCCGTTAGAGCTCAGGTAATCAAGCTCTGGCGTGAGCATCATGCTTCCGCCTGTACACAGAGGGTGTCGTGGCTTCTCTAAGATCAGTTCCAGCGAAGTCAAGGAAGAAGTTAGGATGAAAACAGGAGGATGAAAAAGGGAATTATTGTATAAAGCAAACAAAATCAACCACCACCTTTCACATCCCCAGTGAGTCAGGTCCCTGAGGTCTCAGTCCAGGACCCTGGTGGTTTCAATAGAATGGGCATGCACCATGAAGAGTCCTGAGAGCTCTGCTTTTCTTTATGCCTAGTGCTGGCAGGTGAGGGAGACTGGGAGGTGCAACAGATAACACATCGTCTTAAACCATAGCAGGAATTCAAACAATGGTAACAAGCGCTTCCCATAAATACAGTGCTGAAGTTCAGGGCGTTTGAGTCCTATAGAAAGCAGAGTCCTGTGAACAGGGTCTCTCTCCCTTGGGAATGCCCTGAGCCTTACTAGAAATCTAGACAATCTTCTGGGGTACTTGTAAAAGGAAATTCTCCATCACTTGCAGTCTTTACAGAGGTTGGGTGTCTCTTTCTAAAGGAAACGCTCTAGTTCAAACACAAGTTATTGGGGTCAAAGCAGGAATTACTGGGTGAAATTCAATGGCCCATGTTATGCAACAGGTCAAACTGGGGATCTTAAAGGTCCCATATGGCCTCTCAGTCTACAAATCTACAAAAAGTAGTGCAGCGCAGTTACAGGGCAGTGGGGAGCCTTAGAAATAGAGGTTGCTCAGGAACAGGGACACACTGGTCAGATCACAGTGATCAGTCCATATTCAATCCAACAGGAGCTAAAGTATAATTTTTTAAAGGCATTTTTCATTTTCAAGCTATTTTCCAACCACAGAATGCGTGCCCATAAATGCCCAGCTATGTCAAACATCAAATAAAAGCCCTGGATTAAGTTGCCATTCCTTTTCTCATTACATTTGCAAAATTAAAGATGTCTACAGTCATAGCCTAGGGCTTCAAGCATATATTTACACACACAAAAATCAAGACCAGACATTCATGAAGGAGAGTCATACAGCTGATCCCTAAATCCAGTCAACAATGGCAGCGAGCAGCTTCTCTACCTTAATTGACTTCCGTCCCTGTGCGACAGCTAGAGAAACAGAGTCTTTCTTAAAGCCCAGCTAGTTAATAGAAGGTAAAACTGAGCAATACCTTCTGCTCCAGCTGGAGAACATTGCCTGATTGCAGCTGTACTGGGGAAGAGTCAGGATTGGGATTGTTATTAAGTGGGAGTTGGTGCCACGTGTGAGAAGCACAGTTTTAAGTCTGTGTTTCCGGCCCTCAAGTTTGGGTTGTGTTTTTAAACTCCAATATTCAGGGGAGCTATTATGCACTCACACCAGTTTATAGGCGCATACAACCTTAACTTCGCTGTAACAAAGCTTTTTGAAGCAAGCTGGTATGAAAGATGTTATATAAATACAAACTTTGACTGTTTACTGGTGCAGACTCTAGGATAAATATGCAGCATTCACAGAGCTCAGCCAAGAAAAGCAGGCTGGCTGGTCTAACCTGGGCACTTATAACACAGTGCAGCTAGAGCAGAAATGATTTCCAAGTAAAAGATTCACAGAAATTGGTTTGGGTTTTCTAGGATCGTCATCTTCTAGGTCTTGCTGTTCTTAAAAATACCAACTGAGCAGACTTCACACAGGAAGCCTCAGTGCTGGGCAGCTAATGTTCCTGCACGACCACCTGCAAGCAATAAAGCCGCTGCTCTCTTGAGTAGCACAGAAGCAAATCCTGGAATCTAGCACATCTCAGTGGAAGTCAGCAGAAAAGCCCCAGTGTCACAGCTCCCCAGACCAGTATAGCAACTGCTCCAGCTATCAGTGAGAGCTTGATGAGCCGTTTAGTGTCACAGATATTAGGAAAAGGCAAAACCACCTAGAGAAAAGGGTCAGAGAGTGAAATTATTGTGCGGTGGGTGTGCCACAGGAACCCGTTTCACCGGCATTGTGTTTGTTTGTTTTTTTTCTTTTTGAAAGAGTGCAAGGATTAGCACTAGGGGGAAAGCAATGCAGCTATGATTAATATTTCACCCTTAATAATCTTTTGTAGGTCTAGCTGCTTCAACCTCGCTGACGTCAGGAACTGTTGGGTATCGGTTTGTCATGTAGAGCGCATAGTTTTACAAGTTTGCTTGGGGAAAAGAAAACCTAAAATATGATGTATGTGCCAGTAATGCACAGAGTGGTCCTTCTGCCACGCTTCAAAATACATCCGTCCCAATATAACCAAATGCAAGGTATGTGCCCACAAACCTCCCAAGACATCAGAGCCTGATTCCTATTTTCCTAACTGCTGCCTCCTACATGCTAATAAAGTCACTTCTGGGTGGGGGGGGAGAAGATCTTGTCATTTTGTTTTTTGGCCTTTGGAAAAGCACCAGATGCCACCAAAGGGCAGGTACAGGATTTGAAAATATTTCTCAGATGGAGGACTTCCCTTCTCCCCTCCTCACCTCCCTCAAAAAGTTTTATTCTCTTTTCTCCTCCCCACAACCTTTGAAAATCCTTTGATTTTAATGCCCTGCTTCCCCTCTGACTAGTTCAGTAACTCATTTACCTTCAACATTTTTACAGGTATTATAGGAAACCTAACAATCAGTTTCATACAACATTGGGAGCGCCTCAAAGTTACTTTACATGTACTGTACTCCTACTACGGGACTCCTGAGCAGCATTTCAAGTTTTGGAGCTGCATGTGGATAATTCAAGCAGAGCAGAGGCGTAGAGACATGGCAAAATTGGAATGCAGAAGGGGAGGGGAAACTGGAGCAATTGTTTTTTGTCCCTTATTTTGTAGCTAATCTCCACTAGACAGTCGTTGATCAAAGTTATAAGGAGGATCTGAAACCATCAGCCAGAGTGAATTGATAGCACAGAATCCATGTAGCAATTTCCTCTACATGATGCCAATCTAACATATATAAATATGGGGTATACTAAAATTATTTTTGGATGGATTTTTTTGATGTGTGCTGAGTACAAGGGAATTACACTTAGCCTGCAAGAACCATTTCAAACCAGTCCAAGCTGGATGAGCCCACAATGGACCTTCCCGGCTACTAGTATCAAGCCAGAACTATTTCCAGCCTTGTACGACCATCCCGACCAGCCCCTACTCTCCAGAGACACTACTCCTCTCCACCAGTATATCACATTAGCACTGCAATTGCCTATTTTCATCCTGATCCCCACACTTACTCCTGGCTCTAAATTGTTCTTTATAAAGAGATCTGCAGGGACCTTGTTATTTTTATTGTTGCAATAAGGCAGATCTACAGGAGAGAAGGAAAAAGTGTTTAGAAAGGTAGCAGGGCCCGGAAGGTTGTCTGCATGTCAGTAAGGGCCTTGCTGCAGAGGCCAGGTGACCCAGGTGCTTGCTTAGGTGAGCGCTAATCAGCTCAGCTTGCAAAATGTGCATCAGAAAATAAAATACAGACGCCGCCTAATGTAAGGGTTAACCTGCTCTGAGATCTCCTTCTCCCAGCGGAGGCAGAGCAGTGATTTACAATCTCCTCAAATAGAGTCCTGAAGTGATGATCCTGGCCCTCTGCTCCTCCGGGGTTGGGTGCCTTAGATAGAGGGGAAAGAGTGCGCCCACACACTGAGCAGATCCAGAGAGGGCTTCTTGCTTAGAGGAGCTTCCCAACATACTATTCTTGTATCCCAGGTGACAAGCTCTTTAAATCAAGGCACTGCAAGTTGACAGTATAGAACGATGAACTTTACCGATCATGTCAACACTGCCAGGCTGTGTGCACAGCACCCACTAGACTCCCAAATTCCTGTCCTAGGATGCACTAGACTGAGTTTACCACCTGGGAAAGGCCCTCTGGAACCCATTTCTTTGGTTGTTCAAAAAGCTGTGGTCAATAATCTGGAGGGGAAGCCCCTAAAAAATGGTGTCTCCAGCAGGATTGCTCACATGCCACTGATTGCCTGTTTAGACTCAACTCTTCCCAGGCAGAGCCCTAAATAAAGCCCATTGTCCTTCCAGCTGGAGAAAACTAAAGGGGTTAATATTTTATGTAACACTGGGAAACAGTATGACATATTAGCAGGGGGAAAGGTGTTGTGCAAGCGGGTATGGAAAAGTCCAGCTTGAAGAGATTGCAATGCAAACCTACAAAGCCTGCAAACCCTGCTTTTTTAAACAGAAGGCAGGATCACTGCTACTGCAGGTGATGCAAGGCACTCAGCATTCTCCTACAGGTGAAGAGTGCATGGCCTTTAACATACTCCCAGCATGGAGAGTGAGATACTGAGACTCATACTTGCATGGCAATGCAAAACATGACCACCAGCCCACCAGATCCATCTGTCAAAACTCAAACAGGATAAAGTTTTTCCAAAAAAAGCTAGAGACAGACAAGACTATCGTTGGATGGTGCAGAATTTTAGTCATATATTGACCCATGAGAAATGCTGATCCACTGGCAGAGCCAATGGAGTTGCTGAAACAAATTGACCAGCTACTGAGTTAATTGGTGATAATGTCTCAATGAAAACAGGGTCCTCAACACTTTGTACACTAGAAGGGCATGGTCTGGATGTGGATCTATTTCCAAATCATTAATTAATAATGTTGAATTAGAAAGTGTTAAGGGCAGGGGGGGAAAAATCAGTCAGAAATGGGACAGCAAGTGTCGGAGACCCACAGGACTTGTGCCCAAACTAAAACCAAACACTGGCTTTGAGTGGGATGTGTTTAGGCATGCCCATTCTTGGGGCACCAAGCCTCTTGCTGAGTGGAGCTGGCTGAAACATTTTCAGCTCAACCGCTTTCCATCAGAAATTGCAGTATCGTCAAAATGTAAATCTTACATGGGAACATATTGATTTCAACAAAACTTCAGAGGGAAAAGTTTTGAAACAATTCATTTAGACTTTCTCATTTCATTCTAAGAAAAGGAGTACTTGTGGCACCTTAGAGACTAACCAATTTATTTAAGCATAAGCTTTCGTGAGCTACAGCTCACTTCATCGGATGAAATGTGGAAATGTGCTGGTGGTGTGGAAGAGGTGAACCTCTCCAGGACCTTGGGTGTATGCAGCGACAGCAGATCAAGGAGCTGTGCACTAGCTACGCGCCAATGTTCTCAGCCACCCCAGGACTGACTGAATGGGCATACCACTCCATTGACGCAGGTAATGCTCACCCAATTAAGGTCCAACCTTACCGGGTGTCTCCTCAAGCTAAAACTGCTATAGAACGGGAGATCCAGGATATGTTACAGATGGGTGTAATCCGCCCCTCTGGAAGTGCATGGGCCTCTCCAGTGGTTCTAGTTCCCAAACCAGATGGGGAAATACGTTTTTGCATGGACTACCGTAAGCTAAATGCTGTAACTCGCCCAGACAACTATCCAATGCCCCGCACAGATGAACTATTAGAGAAACTGGGACGGGCCCAGTTCATCTCTACCTTGGACTTAGCCAAGGGGTACTGGCAGGTACCGCTAGATGAATCTGCCAAGGAAAGGTCAGCCTTCACCACACATCTCGGGCTGTATGAATTTAATGTACTCCCTTTCGGGCTGCGAAATGCACCTGCCACCTTCCAAAGACTTGTAGATGGTCTCCTAGCGGGATTAGGAGAATATGCAGTCGCCTACCTTGACGATGTGGCCATATTTTCGTATTCCTGGGCAGACCACCTGGAACATCTACAAAAAGTCCTTGAGCGCATAAGGGAGGCAGGACTAACTGTTAAGGCTAAGAAGTGTCAAATAGGCCTAAACAGAGTGACTTACCTTGGACACCAGGTGGGTCAAGGAACTATCAGCCCCCTACAGGCCAAAGTGGATGCTATCCAAAAGTGGCCTGTCCCAAAGTCAAAGAAACAGGTTCAATCCTTCTTAGGCTTGGCCCGGTTATTACAGACGATTTGTACTGCAATACAGCCAAATCGCCGCCCCACTGACAGACCTAACCAAACAGAAACAGCCAAATGCTGTTCAGTGGACCGAAAAGTGTCAGAAGGCCTTTAACAAGCTTAAAGCGACACTCATGTCTGACCCTGTACTAAGGGCCCCAGACTTTGACAAACCGTTCCTAGTAACCACAGATGTGTCCGAGCATGGTGTGGGAGCAGTTTTAATGCAGAAAGGACCTGATCAAGAATTCCACCCTGTAGTGTTTCTCAGCAAAAAACTGTCTGAGAGGGAAAGCAACTGGTCAGTCACTGAAAAAGAATGTTATGCCATTGTCTACGCTCTGGAAAAGCTATGCCCATATGTTTGGGGACGGCGTTTCCACCTGCAAACCGACCATGCTGCACTGAAGTGGCTTCACACCGTCAAAGAAACTAACAAAAAACTTCTTCGGTGGAGTTTAGCTCTCCAAGATTTTGATTTCGATATCCAACACATCTCAGGAGCTTCTAACAAAGTGGCTGATGCACTCTCCCGTGAAAGTTTCCCAGAATCAACTGGTTAAAATCATCCTTGAGATGTAGAAAATATTGTTAGTCTTTATGTACTTGGTATTATATTTAGAGATGCATGTGCTTTATTAACTCTGTTTTTCCTAGAGCTCCAGGAAGAAATCCCAGCCAGTGTTTCACCCTAGCTGAGATTCGGGGGGCGTGTCATAAATATAAAGGGAAGGGTAAACCCCTTTGAAATCCCTCCTGGCCAGGGGAAAGCTCCTCTCACCTGCAAAGGGTTAAGAATCTAAAGGTAACTTCGCTGGCACCTGACCAAAATGACCAATGAGGAGACAAGATACTTTCAAAAGCTGGGAGGAGGGAGAGAAACAAAGGGTCTCTGTCTGTCTATATGCTGTCTCTGCTGGGGATAGACCAGGAATGGAGTCTTAGAACTTTTAGTAAGTAATCTAGCTAGGTATGTGTTAGATTATGATTTCTTTAAATGGCTGAGAAAAGAATTGTGCTGAATAGAATAACTATTTCTGTCTGTGTATCTTTTTTGTAACTTAAGGTTTTGCCTAGAGGGATTCTCTGTTTTGAATCTAATTACCCTGTAAGGTATCTACCATCCTGATTTTACAGAGGTGATTTCTTTACTTCTATTTACTTCTATTTCTATTAAAAGTCTTCTTGTAAGAAAACTGAATGCTTTTTCATTGTTCTCAGATCCAAGGGTTTGGGTTTGTGGTCACCTATGCAAATTGGTGAGGCTTTTTATCCAACATTTCCCAGGAAAGGGGGGGGGGGTGCAAATGTTGGGAGGATTGTTCATTGTTCTTAAGATCCAAGGGTCTGGGTCTGTAGTCACCTAGGCAAATTGGTGAGGCTTTTTACCAAACCTTGTCCAGGAAGTGGGGTGCAAGGTTTTGGGAAGTATTTTTGGGGGAAAGACGTTTCCAAACAGCTCTTCCCCAGTAACCAGTATTTGTTTGGTGGTGGTAGCGGCCAATCCAAGGACAAAGGGTGGAATATTTTGTACCTTGGGGAAGTTTTGACCTAAGCTGGTAAAGATAAGCTTAGGTGGTTTTTCATGCAGGTCCCCACATCTGTACCCTAGCGTTCAGAGTGGGGCTGTAGCTCACGAAAGCTTATGGCTCAAATAAATGTGTTAGTCTCTAAGGTGCCACAAGTACTCCTTTTCTTTTTGCGAATACAGACTAACACGGCTGTTACTCTGAAACCTGTCATTTCATTCTGACTCTCTCATTTTACATATATTATTAATTTTATAATATTCATATTTGGTATAGTGTTTTCACATGATCAGTGTGAAATGTTTTGATAAGCTCATTTCAACGTTTCTGAATGTTTCATTCAGTAAAATAGTTCAAGATTTCATCCTTTTGTCATAATTTGGGCCCAAAACAAAATGCAGTAATTTTAATATGCGGTAATACCGTAATTTCCTGAAGAATGTAAAGTCTGACCAGTTCTGTTGCTGAGACACTAAAAAGCTAGTGTCTCGAGAGGAGATTGTGCTGCAGCAGCAGCTTAGACAGGAGAGTGCACGGTGCTAACCAATGAGGCTTATATAGAAACTAGAGCTCCAGCAAACAGTTCATCTCCCTGGTGAACGACCAAGCTTGGTAGCTCACTGCTGTTTGCTTTGCAGCTCCCTTGTCATTGCCGCAAGGCCAAAACACACATATCCAGTTCCCTCACCATTGCTGCAAGACTTAATACCCCTTCCAGGTTCTCTCTTGGCATGGAGAATTCATGAGCTTGGTTCAAGCAGTGAATGAAGCTTTTCATGTCGCGGGCCCATCACTTTCAGCAAAATGACACCTCGTTCTTCACAGCATCTCCTGGGTGCACTGGATTGACAGGACAAGCTCTCCGACACATCTCCGTGCAACCCAGAAGGGCTGGTCTTGGAAATTAGCATTGAGTCATTCTGCCGCCATTATCTCAGAGCTTCTTTTAAGATCTTAAAAGGCAGCGATTGATCTGCCCATTGCAATGGGCCTGACTAATATTTCATTACCTATCCCCACTAAAAATGTTGTTTGATTTAGGTTCAAAGAGCTCATTATTTAGTTTTTCCCAGACAGGAAAAAAAAAGTATCAAATTCAGAAGAAGAAACTATCAAATGCTGAGCTAATTACAATTCACCAAGTTTCAGTTGGGGTACAACTGAATCGGAGATCTTGCTCATTACCAGTTATATAACATAAATTTCCACTGCACTGCTAATTAGTGCCAAAAAAATAACCTAAGGAATTCATACTGGATAAAACTACAAGCGCACGTGCAGGACAAGAAACAGATAGCTAAGGAACCAGTCTACTGAAACTGTCCTCGTCTGAGAATTTCCAGTGATTCATGAACCGCAGAAGGTTCTGATATTCAGAAAGGATAGAAGTTTTAGCAGAAACTTAGCTAGAAAAATCTCAGGAACAGACTCCCTTTTTTAAATTAAATTCAGGGTCCTTACAGGAGTACTGGGCTGCTAAAACCCTTTCCTCTGTACTCAAGGGGACATTCTGACCATGAGCAGGAGAGAGAGACAGACAGACAGACAGAAGTTTGGCAATGGCTCAGAGACTATCCACAGACCTATGGGGCTGACCTCAGCTGGTATGAATTATCATAGCTCCATGGAGTTATAATTTACCCCAGATGAAGGTCTATAAACTCCAAGGTTGTTACCCAGGCTTCTTCTAGGTGCATAAAACTACAAGGGTTTTCTTCCCAAGCTGTGACGTATGACCATTAAAGTAATCTTACCTCTTCTACAATGGCCTCATCTTGGCCAGTGCTGCCATTCCAGCACGTAAACCTTTGGTTCTGAGGCAGAAGTGCAGGTGCAAGGGCTGGGTTTTATTGTGTGTGTGTGTTCTTGAGTTTGTGCTTATTCAACAAGTTGGCTGAACTGTTTTGAACCTTTAAGTTGAATGTTTTGATGGAATGTTCAGAATAATTCTGATTTCCATCCATATGAAATTCATACATCCCTACTTTTAAAAAATACTTCTGCAGTTTTTAAACTTGTCCAGTTGTTGTCTCCTCCAATGAGGAATAAAACAAGTATAAATGAAGTATACATTCTGTAAGACCTCTTCCAGCAGCTCGGCAAGAAATACAACCAATTGGGATGCATTAAAACCAATGATAGCCCCAGAGTGTTTAAAGAGAAGTCAGATACCAATAACCAAATATGTTGCTGTAAAATTTATTGGTCTGTCTGGATCAAACTATATTTGCCATCTTAGTGCAGCCAGGAAACGATCTCCCGTTCCTCTGAACCTGAATGCCTTGTGCCTCATTACGCGCCGTTCCTCCCAAATCTAGTGAAATCTGCAACTACGAAATCTTTCTATGTTCTCAGCCAAGTCTTTCGTATAGTAGAACAATCAGAAAGACCAGGACGTGCCAGTGCAGCCTCCTACAGTACACGCTCCTTTATTAAATTGCCTTTCATCTTCAAAGGCTTCTATTTATGCCTCCTTTCCCCACTCCACTCCTGTCCTCTGGCCAATTTTCAGTCAGCCAGCCAATTCTTCCCCTTCCCCACTCCCCACCTTTAGACATTAACCTCCGACGTGGGACCCTGTCAAACACCGTCTGAAGATCCAAGCCTCTCCTGGCTGCTGCTTTGCCTCTTGTCTACACTGACAGGAATGTGTGTTCTAAAAAAGACATTTCCAAAAGTTAGTGAGGCAGAAAAAGTCCTTTCCGGAAGCCACACTGGCTATCTTTGGTCAAGCTGTGCTTTTCTCAACATGCCACCTTTAATCTATTAAAACATTTTCTAAGACTTCCCTTCACCTGAAGGGAAATGAACTTGTCTGCAAGACCCTGGTGCATGTCTAGGTCGATCCTTAAATAATGGTGGGAGGTTGGACGCCTTCCACCTTTGAGGAATCTCCTGCAAAATACTCCAGCTTTGTGAAGTGCCTGCAAAAACCTTTCCAATTTAGAGCTGCAGTTCCTTTAACCTTTCTAATAAGAGAACCATAGGATAGGAGGGATTGGTCCCAACCCTACGCTACATGCTCTCCAGCTCTGGTCCCTGCAAGCTTCATTTTCTATGCTCTCTTCTTTTGAGGACTAAAGTTTGGTTTCCACCTTCCTACTTAAAACTTTGGTCCAGGTGTCTCTTCTCCAGTTCAGACGTATTCTACCTGCTGATAGCTCAGCCTAACATTTCCATTTGCCTCTTTCACATTTGTCTCTTCCATGTCCACTACATTAAAAAAAATGGTAGCTTACATCTTTGCAGCTGGGCCTTTCCTTCCTGCTGAAATGTAGACGCCGCCAGCACTCTCTCCTCTAACTCAGCTCCATTGCTAAAATGTCCCCAATTATCAAAGAATCCCATATATCCTGCTCTGCGTGAGCAACCCTACACCATTATCCTGCTGCTCAATTCATAGCCTCTACCTAGGACAGGCAGTAAACCTGTCTGAACAGACCACTTTACATTCACATTGACTCTCCCTGGTCTCCAGAGGAGATATCTGAAGCCTCAGCTTCACTATCTCCTTTGCCTGGTGTCATTCATACTGATGTGCGCACACACAGAATGGCTTCACTCCTTGCATGCTCGATGAAGAGATGAAGTACCAATCTCATACTGTATCCACAGCCACATAAACAGGCATTTCCCCAGGCCAGTTATGTTGCCTTGCATTATTAGAAATAGCTGACACACACATTCAAAGGACTACAGATGGGCTAGCTACAATATAATATGCAGGGGGCTTGTAATTTCTTTATCCTCTATGTAGCTGTATTTCTTTCTGTCAAAAGAGCTGCATCTTTTACACTGTAAGGAACAAGATCAGAACTTTTTTGGTCTAAGTTTGGACTCACTGATGGGGCCGAGCAGGCAGGGGGTAAATGATCAGCCAAGAATAATGTGTGTTTCTAGAGCAGAGAGTAACTCCTTCTCTAACTGCCAAGTAAATATGTAGAGGCCTAAGATTTATTAAACTGGGGAGAAAATGAAAACCATTCCACTCAGGCCACTCCAGCCCCACTGCTATTTGCATACTACACCTTGGGTATCAGCCCTTCCCCTTGACTTCAGCGGTTTCATTGTTTTGGTTTCAATCCATCCACTGCAGTGCTAATTCCTGGCCAGGATCTTTTCCAACCTTTTGGATGAAGACTGTGTAACAGCAACAGCTCTGATGTCAGCTGGTGGAGTGGAGCAGCCACAGATAAAGTCATACAGAAGTCTGCCTCCCCCAGGTTTTAAAGCTAACAAGAAAACAAATATGGTTTTGCCCCAACTGCTGGGAGGGAGGGGGTTGTGGGGGAGGGATGGGAGAGAAGGGGCACAGCCCAAAGGTATGAAGCAGCTCCATAGAGCTCTCCTGTTTTAAAGGCTGTTTCCAGAGCAAGTCACTGTTCTCCTTCGGTCTCCCTGCATTCCCCCGAAAGCCTCTTTGGTCCTGCAGCCCCAACTCCACACTGCACATTTTCAAGGGGTCGAAGCAGGGTTTTATCTCCTTGCTTGCTGGAAGCAAGTCAGGCTTCTGCCTCCTATCACAAATGCTGTGTACTAATGGAGCACTTGCTGTTTGGGTATCTCATAGTGCCATACAAACCTTACTGCATTAAACTCTGTGTGGCGGATGGCGAAAACAGAAAGATGATGGGACTTATCCAGAGTTACACAGAGTCCATGGTGCAGAACTCAGAGCCCAGTGCAGAACTCAGAGCATGTGCCTCCCAGCCCTGCAGCATAACCATCAGACCATCCCCACCCTCCTTGTATAAAAGGACTGTTCCAGCTACTTGCTTCTTGCAAATTCCCTTCCCTTGCCTCCCTGCCCCAACCCCCAAAGCTACCCAAGGTCACAGCTACTGAGTTACAAGCCTCAAAAGAGGCTTTGTTTGTTTCAAAAAAGCAGGGAAGTGGACAAGACAGAGTCAGTCAATGTTATCACAACTAATGCAGCTCATTAGAATAGTTTTAAACTCAAAGCAAATGAATATCTAATGAGATTTCCCCCCAGGTGTAATTAGCTATAAGCTTTACATTGCTCTAAAAATACCCTCAATTTTTTTGAAAACTAAATGCAGATAACTGGAAGCTCTAGTTGCACTTAATGAAGAGAACAAAGCATATTGAAAAGTAAGAATATTTTAATTGTGTTTATTTAGCCTTCAGCAAAGGAGCCAAGACATTTTCACAATCATCAAATTAATTCTGAACTGCTTCCATAAAAGTTGTCCAGTTAGCAGTTACATCCATGCTGATCACATACAGTGGGCTATTTACTAATCAGTCAATTGACTAAACGAGGCATTATTCAAGGAAATGAACCCATCTCTTTACCAAGCCTTTTATTCTTTCTGGGGCTGTTCAGTGTAAAAGAGTTTATGAAGCCAAGAAGAAACACTGCAATTATGATTAGAGAAAATAATGATATTTACCTATCTCCCTTTCTGTCCCCATTCCCTCCTGCTCCCTTGAAAAGGCGTGGAATAAATATTAGTTTTTCTTCAAAACTCTAAATTATTAAAGTGACATTTTTCAGAGTAGCAGCCGTGTTAGTTTGTATTCGCAAAAAGAAAAGGAGTACTTGTGGCACCTTAGAGACTAACAAATTTATTTGAGCATAAGCTTTCGTGAGCTACAGCTCACTTCATCAGATGCATTCAGTGGAAAATACAGTGGGGAGATTTATATACATAGAGAACATAAAACAATGGGTGTTACCATACACACTGTAATGAGAGTGATCACTTAAGGTGAGCTATTACCAGCGGGGGGGGGACGGGGGACGACGGGGACCTTTTGTAGTGATAATCAAGGTGAGCCATTTCTAGCAGTTGACAAGAATGTCTGAGGAACAGTGGGGAGTGGAGGGGGGAATAAACATGGGGAAATAGTTTTACTTTGTGTAATGACCTATCCACTCCCAGGCTCTATTCAAGCCTAAATTAATTGTATCCAGTTTGCAAATTAATTCCAATTCAGCCGTCTCTTGTTGGAGTCTGTTTTTGAAGTTTTTTTTGTTGAAGAATTGCAACATTTAGGTCTATAATCGAGTGACCAAAGAGATTGAAGTGTTCTCCAACTGGTTTTTGAATGTTATAATTCTTGACGTCTGATTTGTGTCCATTTATTCTTTTACGTAGAGACTGTCCAGTTTGACCAATGTACATGCAGCCTGGACCAGTCCACACAAGAGATCCACTTCCTGGACACTATGGTGCTAATAAGCGATGGTCACATAAACACCACCCTATACCGGAAACCTACTGAGCACTATTCCTACCTACATGCCTCCAGCTTTCATCCAGACCACACCAGACAATCCATTGTCTACAGCTAAGCTCTACGATACAACCACATTTGCTCCAACTCCTCAGACAGAGACAAACACCTACAAGATCTCTATCAAGCATTCTTACAACTACAATACCCACCTGCTGAAGTGAAGAAACAGATTGACAGAGCCGGAAGAGTACCCAGAAGTCACCTGCTACAGGACAGGCCCAACAAAGAAAATAACAGAATGCCACTAGCCATCACCTTCAGCCCCCAGCTAAAACCTCTCCAACGCATCATCAAAGACCTACAACCTATCCTAAAGGACAACCCATCACTCTCACAGATCTTGGGAGACAGGCCAGTCCTTGCTTACAGACAGCCCCCTAACCTGAAGCAAATACTCACCAGCAACCACACACCACACCACAGAACCACTAACCCAGGAATCTATCCTTGCAACAAAGCCCGTTGCCAACTGTGTCTATATATCTATTCAGGGGACACCATCACAGGGCCTAATAACATCAGCCACACTATCAGAGGCTCGTTCACCTACACATCCACCAATGTGATATATGCCATCATGTGCCAGCAATGCCCCTCTGCCATGTACATTGGTCAAACTGGACAGTCTCTACGTAAAAGAATAAATGGACACAAATCAGACATCAAGAATTATAACATTCAAAAACCAGTTGGAGAACACTTCAATCTCTTTGGTCACTCGATTACAGACCTAAAAGTTGCAATTCTCCAACAAAAAACTTCAAAAACAGACTCCAACGAGGGTGCTGAATTGGAATTAATTTGCAAACTGGATACAATTGACTTAGGCTTGAATAGAGACTGGGAGTGGATGGGTCATTACACAAAGTAAACTATTTCCTCATGTTTATTCCCCCCCCTCCACCCCTCACTGTTCCTCAGACATTCTAGTCAACTGCTGGAAATGGCCCACCTTGATTATCACTACAAAAGGTTTTTACCTACGTTCTCCTGCTGGTAATTGCTCACCTTAAGTGAAAAGAAAAGGAGTACTTGTGGCACCTTAGAGACTAACCAATTTATTTGAGCATAAGCTTTCGTGAGCTACAGCTCACTTCATCGGATGCATACTGTGGATGCATACACACAGTATGCAACCGATCAAGTGAGCTGTAGCTCACAAAAGCTTATGCTCAAATAAATTGATTAGTCTCTAAGGTGCCACAAGTACTCCTTTTCTTTTTGCGAATACAGACTAACACGGCTGTTACTCTGAAACCTGTCACCTTAAGTGATCACTCTCGTTACAGTGTGTATGGTAACACCCATTGTTTCATGTTCTCTATGTATATAAATCTCCCCACTGTATTTTCCACTGAATGCATCCGATGAAGTGAGCTGTAGCTCAAGAAAGCTTATGCTCAAATAAATTTGTTAGTCTCTAAGGTGCCACAAGTATTCCTTTTCTTAAAGTGACATTAACTTTCATATTCACTGCAAATGAATTGGTAAAATGACTAATATTACTAAATAATTTTGGATGATTGATTTAATTCTGTAACAATCAGCCCAGAGCTGTCCAAATCCCTTGGAGGATGATAGATTGCAGTTTTGTACATATATTGTGCTTCCCCAACCAGAGTCGCAGAGACATTTTTGGGGCCCGGGGGGCAAAGATCTGAAACTGAGGCCCACTACCCTTCCCGCCCCCCCCAAAAAAAGTGTTACCACTTAGGCTGGGGGCAGGGAAGGTGTGTAAGAAAGCAAGCCTGCCCTACACTTATCCCACAGTGGTGGCTCCTGTCCCACAGGGCTGAGCCCAACTCCCTGTTCCAGGCATTATGACCTGGCACACCAGGTCACAATGCCACTCAGTTTGGGATCCCTCTCAAATAGGGCAGTGGGGAGTTAGGGCAAACTGCTCACACACACACTCTCTGCAGCTCTGCCCCCACGAGATCATGGGAGCCAAATCCTGGTCCTGATGAAGTCAGCAAGTTTTGTAGAACACTCACTATCCACTCATGAATGTGAGCACCCCTGCGGCTGTCTCAGTTGTGTGTTTGAGGTCTAATCCAGCACTTCATGGGCTGTGGGTACCCACTTGTATTCAGGTGCCTACAAATGAGTCTCCTTTACCCAGGGCTGGAGTCACCAACTAAAAAAACAAAAGTCACTGTACATGATAGAGAATAGACCATTGGATCACTGCAGCAGCACTGAGAGACAAAGGGGTCTAAAGATTAGTCAGTCCCAAAATATTGCAGCCCTTTCACACAATTAGCTCCCAGTGGAGTCAATGGGAGGCCAGCATATGGGGTCCTGTACAATGCCCCTTAAAAATCAATATACAGACTCCCATTGGCTTCAGTGAACATTGGATCAGGCCCACGTAGGGTCTGCAGAGACCAGGTAGTAGAATCCACCCCTTTCAAAGGGTTTTCTATTCTACATTCCTAAACTTGAAAGGAATAAGGGAGAGCACCAGGTCCAGGTTAAATAATTTAGTTATTAAATTACTGCCTCACCTGCGCATAAGCTGTATTTTTAATGCTGCCATTTACTTCCCTCTAACCTAGGTAAGGAATGCACTGCAAATTCCCTATTGCTACTCTCTCTCCATCCCTGCACAGGATGCTGGGATTCTATTAATGCATGCAGGGTGACCAGAACAATGGAAACCACTCAGGAAAGCAAAATCTGTGTATTGATGCTGGTGGGTTTTTAATTTCAAACGATTACCAGAAGGAGCAAGGGACAGAGGAACTCAGACAGAGTCTAGATAATGGAAAACATACGGGACCGTAACTTTGGTCAGATTATTATTATTTAAATATTTCCTAAAAAGATTCAAAGTACCATCAATATTACAATGAGGTAGGCTCCTTGGTATCTATAATGGGTCAGCCATGTTGTGTCTGGATAATGGGATGGCTGCTTTTTGTGGACAGCATGTAAGAACTTCACTCACTTGGCCCTCAATGACCATGAAATATCAGTACAGAATGAGGGCTCCTGGCAGCTCTCCCTTACGCTTCTGCTGGTGCTACTCCATAAAATGTTCCTGAGAATTTGGTCTTGGCCAGGAATCAGAATAACTGGAGCAGCTCATCTCTTCACAGGGCTCCAGGTAGTCAGATCCCATCGATGTCCTTGAGCCTCTATGCCTGGATTGCTGCCTTCCTCCAAAGCTCTGCCAAGGAGAGTTAATTAATTCTGACCATTCCTAATAGTCTTCTAGGTCAGAAATTGGTGATTCAGCTTCATTAATTTGATTTCTAATGTTTTCATCCTTTGCACTCTCTGCCCGATTAGCTTCTTGAAATTTAGTTTCAGTAAGTGGGATGAGCAAGGCAGAAACTTCCAAAGAGATTTTCCTCATGGACACTTGGAGGGCGAGTCAGTGAGCTGCCCTCTTGGACATGGGGGGTGGGGGGGAAGGAGTGCTTAGGGATTTAATTTGATTTCACGAGCTGCTTGATGGGTTTTGATGACATAGGTACGGCTGCAATCTGGGTTGCTCGGCAGGCAAAAGGCTTGGATTGCCTTTTTGCTCAGACTGGTGTAAATCGGGAGTAACTCCACTGAAGGCAATGGAGTCACTTACACCAGAGTCAAACCAGCTGGGGAGGAAAATCAGGCACACAGTGCGTTTGAAAAGAGGAAACTGCATGAATCCCTGAATCCCCCCTCGCCCCACTACCTTTTAAATAAAGATTTGTATTGATTCACATAGATATGAGCACAGATTATATTATACATAAACGTAGCTTACTTCCCCAGACGTATATCCATGCCGTGCTAGTGAGGCAGCAAAGCAAATGATCTCAGCTGCACAATCAAAGGATTCTTATCTTCCTACTCTCCAAATGCTCCTCTTCCTCTAGTTTTACATGTTTAAATGTGTCATTGCTATAAAATACCCTACAAAGGGAGTTATGTGAGAGGAAAGTGAATTTACTTTCTTACCCAGGAGATTAAGACCTGCTGTACAGGAATTCTCTGTACAGTCATTTAATTTATTGTATTTTTGATCAGGGAACTTTTTCCACATGTACTAAAGGCATGGGCAACACCTCTGATTTCCAGACAAGCAGATGTTAATGTGACCTGTTCCTATTTGACAGTCTGGAGGATGTCTGGAGGATCTATTCATAGATTACAAGGCCAGAAGTGGCCGTTGTGCTCACCTAGCTTTCTGGGTTTCTTTTCTATTCCACTGAATAGCCTGCCCTGCCTTCAGTAGAAGGTAGGACCCTAGTATTCTAATAAATAGGACAGGGACAAGCACAAAAAAAATTGCCTACTGAACTGCCATCCAGACACCCTACAACCATGAGTTCCCAATGATGATCTGCACACTTTTGTAGATGATGACAGGGAATCATAGAATCATAGAATCATAGAATATCAGGGTTGGAAGTGACCTCAGGAGGTCATCTAGTCCAACCCCCTGCTCAAAAGCAGGACCCATCCCCAATTAAATCATCCCAGCCAGGGCTTTGTCAAGCCTGACCTTAAAAACTTCTAAGGAAGGAGATTCCACCACCTCCCTAGGCAACGCATTCCAGTGTTTCACCACCCTCCTAGTGAAAAAGTTTTTCCTAATATCCAACCTAAACCTCCCCCACTGCAACTTGAGACCATTACTCCTTGTTCTGTCCTCTTCTACCACTGAGAATAGTCTAGAACCAGTTCAGCTCAGTTCAGCTCAGATTGGAACTTGGATCCTCGAGGTCTCTAGGCAAATGTGATGTGGAAGAACTGAGCTCATTTCCACTGGTGGTTATTCTTCACAGATTTTGCAAAACTTTGCATTAAAACTATTCTGTACTTTTCTTTTTTATCCATGCTTGGGCATTGGTTATTCTCTGGTACTGAGACAGAACCGAGCTCTTGGTGCACCAGAAGTCTTTAGATCTTTTTTCCTCATCTTAACTTTTATAACTACTACACAGACTGTCAGAATAACGAGGAGTTTGCTGTTTAGCTTTACAGAAAGCTGCCTAACCTAGAACATTTCTCATCTTCCATTCACCACAAATCCGGTCTATACTTCTAGGTTATTTTAATTAGATCGTACAATAAAATGTGAAAGGCAAGGTCTTTTCAACAAAATCATGTTTCAACAAGCATGAGCTTACACAATAAAAACCATACACTTTAGGACACAAGGTACCAATTTAGAGCTAAATCAGGTCCTCTCCGGGACAAGAAAGAAGATGGAAGGAGCTGGACTGCATTCCCCAACCTCATTTCCACATGGACCACCAAATACATGGTAACCACTTTCAGTTATTACTGACCTAGGCCATTTTTAACCCAATGACCTGGAAATGAAAGGGTCTGCATTTTATTTCCACTCCCCAGAGCAATCCAGAGCTGGGTGCTCCCCCTACTGCTAACAGAGAACGAATACTTCCCACACATATGGCATTGTATAAATAAGAATGCCCTGAGTTCAGAGGACACCCGAGATGTTGCACTACGTTGAGTTGCCAAGGTACATGGTAACAGAGTAAGGATCCCTTCTACTTATAAAAAACAAACAGTCATTTCAGTTGTGTTCAATGCCCCACACTGGGCAGACGAGAGGGAATCAATATTAGTCAAATGCAAAGAACAACATTTTATTTTCAAGTTGCGAAGAGAGTTTGATGAGAAAGTCAGAGGAAAACTAGAAACAATTCTGGGGCTGTTAAATTCTCATACGGGGAAGCTTGTTTTCATTCTCCATCCATGTTGGAGAAGTACCTCTATATTTAGCTGAATTAACCTGAAAACTCATTGTGAACCTCAGCCTAAGCCACTGACTTTTCATTTCGGTTTGCCTCAGGGAGTTTCATGTGGTTTCAACATAAAACCACAAAGCAGCCCAAGTCTGGGAATATTCTACTGAACCTGGGCTGTGTTTACAGGGTTGTGGAGAAAGCCAAAAGAGGTCACGTCACACCTGGTTTGTGGGTTTCATTGAAATCACACCTCACAGTTCTAGCTACAAAAAAAACCACCACACCAAAAACATTTTTGCAGCCAAAAGGATATATTGGGGTAAAAATATTTTCTAGGAAATTAGTTGAAACACACCATACACAGAGCACAACGCAACCTGAGAGAGGGGACGAACCCACAGCTGCGGCTCACAAATGAAACGGCCATCTCTGCAGCTCAGCTTTTCATGTCACAAGAGCTCGAGTGTTCTCACTGCTCAGACATGTGCAACCTGGACCCGTTGCTGGGCTTATTGTTTGCTCGCAAAAGGCCCATTTAAAGCAAACCAGGCAAGGTCTGAGTGGGGAGAAAGGACAATGGGCAGCCTCTCTCATTCACCACCAGAGGCCTAGGAAATATTTGCTACTCCAGGAGAGCAGCAGCAGTCTCTTTTCAAAGCTCCCTTTGCTGGATGCTGAGTGACAGCTGAATCACACTGCTGCTTTCCAAGAGCCAGATCTCACTAGCATTGCCAAGAGTGGCCCGTTGTATTCAGAGCCCCGACACAGCTGCAGTTACTGGGAGGTCCTGCCATTGTCCTGCCCCAGCAGAAAGATACGTCTCTCCTCCCTTTATAGACTTCGATCACAGCCCGATACTGACAGACTGATTAAAAATATCAGCATCAAGCAGATGTGAAGGGAGAGCACTCTCTGACCTTGATTCACCTACCACGTGGGGTCAACACCGGTTGGAGAATAGCTTCGTAAAAGACAGTCTTCAGGGGGCTGAGACTTGGCCATTTTAAACACTGTTAGCCTGAAACTGCATCCCAAATCGGATAAACTCAGCCATGGCCCAGGGTAGGCAAGGAAGAAACTCTTCCAGGAAGACCACCAGGTAAAGGACTCTGTATTCTAGACATTTAGTGCGGCTCCTATTCACGCTCCAAGAGTTCACTGTACTCACCCACCCCCAAAACTCTCATTCACCCCCCTCCTGCACATTAACTGTTTTGTTATCAAAGTCACGGGTTTTAAAGTGACAATCTGAGATAGTTTGGGCCCACAATTTAGGCTTTGGGTAAAATGTTTACAAAACCCTAAAAACAAACAGAAGTGTCTCCAGGAAATATAACCAAAGAGAAAAGCAAGCAGTCTTTGGTTTTGATGCAACATTCCTCTGCATGTTTGCAACCCAGCTATGGCCCCCCTGTGCTAGTGCATGGGAGCATGGAAGTGAAACTGACAAGAAAACAAACATGAAACTAACTAGCCTGGTGTCACTGTCCAAAATAAACAAGGTACAAAGAGGAAGAGGGAACTCTGGAGGGGAGACTGGGAGGAAGTGCGGGAGGAGTCCATGTATGTTCAGAAAGGAATTTGAAAGGAAATTTTGTCCCAACTGTGTCTGTGATACTTCTGCATTCATGCATTCTGCATGCTAGAGTGGCAGAGATTCATGAGCAGGAATACTCACATTTTAAGCTTGAATAGTCACCAAAAGTGAATAAAATCTTGTGACTGTAACAATCTAAAATTTGCACTGTGTCAGTACACACATTGTGCAGTCAGGAAACTGACATGTGACTTGTGCCATTAATAGGGCTGTTGATTAAATCACAGTTTTAATTGCATTGTTAAACAATAGAATACCAATTGAAATTTATTAAATATTGGTGGATTTTTTCTGCATTTTCAAAGATATTAATTTCAATTACAAACACAGAATACAAAGTGTACAGTGCTCACTTTATATTATTTTTGATTACAAATATTTGCACTCTTTATCGTGAAAATGCAACACACAAATGTAGATTTTTTTTGTTACATAAGTGCACTCAAAAACAAAACAATGCAAAACTTTAGCGCTTACAAGTCCACTCAGTCCTACTTAGAATCATAGAATATCAGGGTTGGAAGGGCCCTCAGGAGATCATCTAGTCCAACCCCCTGCTCAAAGCAGGACCAATCCCCAATTTTTGCCCCAGATCCCTAAATGGCCCCCTCAAGGATTGAACTCACAGCCCTGGGTTTAGCAGGCCAATGCTCGGTCAGCTAATTGCTAAGACAAACAAGTTTGTTTACATTTATGGGAGATAATACTGCCCGCTTATTTACAATGTCACCAGAGGGTGAGAACAGGCATTTTCATGGCACTTTTGTAGCCGGCATTGCAAGGCCACCATTCCAGAGGACATGCTTCCATAAGGACTACTCTTGTTAAAAAAAATAATGCGTCAATTAAATGTATGACCGAACTCCTTGGGGGAGAACTGTACGTCCCCTGCTCTGTTTTCCCCGCATTCTGCCATGGATTTCATGTTCTAGCTGTCTCGGAGGATGACCTAGCACATGTTCATTTTAAGAATACTTTCACTACAGATGTCACAAAATGCAAAGAAGGTACCAATGTGAGATTTCTAAAGATAGCTACAGCACTCGACCCAAGGTTTAAGAATCTGAAGTGCCTTCCTAAATCTGAGAGGGACGAGGTGTGGAGCATGCTTTCAGAAGACTTAAGAGAGCAACATCCGATGCGGAAACTACAGAACCCGAACCAGAAAAAAGAAAATCAACCTTCTACTGGTGGCATCTGACTCAGATAATGAAAATGAACCTGTTGGTCCACACTGCTTTGGATGGTTATCGAGCAGAACCCGTCATCAGTATGGATGCATGTCCCCTGGAATGGTGGTTAAAGCATGAAGGGACATATGAATCTCTAGCACATCTGGCATGTAGCCGGCGTCACAAGATATTTACAACAGTGCCATAAGAACACCTGTTCTCACTTGCAGGTGACATTGTGAACAAGAAGCAGGCAGCATCATCTCCTGCAGATGTAAACAGACTTGTTTGTCTGAGCGATTGGCTGAAGAAGAAATAGGACTGAATGGACTTGTAGACTCTAAAGCAGCGGTGGCCAAACTGTGGCTCTTCAGAGGTGAATATGCTGCTCCTTGTCTAGGCACCAACTGTCCAATGTGCTGGGGGTGCCCACTGCTCAACCCCTGGCTCTGCTCCAGGCCCCAGCCCCACTCAGCTCCTTCCCCCAAGTCTATCCCTTCCCCTGAGTCTGCCGTGCCCTTGCTCCTCCTCCTCCCCCCAAGCCTCCTGCACACCACAAAACAGCTGATCACAGTGGGCGGGAGGCGCAGGGATGGAGGGTTAGGTGCTGATTGGCGGTGCTGCTGGTGGGTGGGAGACACTGGGGGCGGGGGCTGCTGATGTGTTACTGTGGCTCTTTGACAATGCACATTGGTAAATTCTGGTTCCTTCTCAGGCTCAGGTTGACCACCCCTGCTCTAAAGTTTTATGTTGTTTTATTTTTGAATGCAGTTATTTTTTTTGTACATAATTCTACATTTGTAAGTTCAACTTTCAGGATAAAGAGATTGCACTACAGTACTTGTATGAAGTGAATTGAAAAATACTATTTCTTTTGTTTTTTACAGTGCAAATATTTGTAATAAAAATAAATATAAAGTGAGCACTGTACACTTTGTATTCTGTGTTATAATTGAAGTCAGTATCTTTGAAAATGTAGAAAACATCCAAAAATATTTAAATAAATGGTATTCTATTATTGTTTAACAGTGCGATTAGTCGAGATTAATTTTCTTTAATCGCTTGACAGCTCTAGCCATTAACCTATGCAACAGCTGTTAGGGCCGGGATGTATGCAGCAGGGCCTAATGAATAGTGTCCGGCGGGGGGCTGGGTCCCCATGTCAGCCAGGGGTCAGAACCGGAGGTCAGGCACGGAGAGTTAGATACCAGGAAATAGGCTGAGTCAGGAAATTAGGTCATCAGGATCAGGAGACGAGGTGGGTAGTGCTGGGTGAACAGTCAGGAGCAGGATGGAACCCAGTTGTACAGATAACTTCCTGTGCAGTCTCCTGGTTTAAGTAGGGTGACTAGGCCAATCTCTCCAGTGTTCCCCCAGTTGGAGCTCAGGGGTGGAGCCTTCTCTCTGAGCTGGCCTTCAAAGAGTCTCAGCTCTAGCTCATGCCAGTGAGCTGTTGTGGGGCGAGTTGGCGCTGATGACCCCTGTGGAGCCAGGTTTGAGACCACAGGTCATGACAGCAGCTTACCTATGGGCACAGAGTGCAGGGATCTGAAGAAAGGACCAAATTAAATGGTTGATCCTTGGACGCAATGTAATAGAAAAGGAGGGGAGAGGAGAAATACAGGTCCATCACTAAGGTAGGTGCTGTAATCCAGGGGAAATTTCATGTTGTTTGGGAACCACAGCAGCAGTCCTAAGGAGGGGACCAGACTCCTGAATATGGAACAGGCATGCAGCTTCCTTCCACAGTATGTCAAACAGCCAGCCAGACCAGAGACCATTCTGCATCCAGTAGCTGGATGTGAGCCAGCTGTACTAAATAAAGTTGGAAATACCTAAACTGTAGTGATGATAATTTCTCATCAGGTTGGAAATGCAGAGGAGGGTCAGAAGTAAGGGCAGTGACACAAATCTATTAGAGCTGAGAACGGCTGACGTTGAAGGGATCTGAAACAAAGCTGAAGGAAATTGGCTGGGATTCAATATAGCCTGAGAAACGCACAATGGGAAGGGTTTAAAATACAGTCAGGGAGTAATTGCATTAAAATAATTCCACTTTTGCAATCTTTTTTTCAAAAAAGCGGAAAGAATTCTTTCCACACTCTTGGTCAATCGGTGGTAAAAACCAGGAATGTTCAGAAGGAAACAGTGTTGCAACCCACCCTAAGTGACAATGGTACAAAGACACTGGAGCCACAAAATGTCATCAATCCAGAGAGTAGCCGGCCATGGGGTGAAGTAGATCAGGCGCTGAGGGAGTGAAAGGCACTCGTGGAACTGCAGGGGGAAGTGGTCTTTAGGCAACGTACACCTAGCACTTTGAGTGTTGAGAAGAGAAATAACCACTCAGGTCAAAAAGCCCCTGGATGAAAGGCCAGTGCCGCCACTGACAGACTAAACTGGACGGAATGGGGAACTTCTTACCCACGCTTCAAACAAGTTAAGTGCCATTACAGAGAGCACAACTGGGCTATTGAAACCACAGTCTGAGAGACAATGGGAGGGAAGGAGGCACTATAAAACTTAAAACCAAAGCAGATTCTTCCCAGAACTGTAACCCACGAAAGCTTATGCTCTAATAAATTTGTTAGTCTCTAAGGAGCCACAAGTCCTCCTGTTCTTTTTCCCAGAACTGGCTCCCAGAGGCATTGCAAACTGAAGGGAAAAACAAGAGGGTAAAAATAGATTCGACTCTGATCCACAGTAATTGCACAACAGGGATAATACGAAGCCGAGAGATGGAGATAATAAAGCATCAGAGTTTTCAAAGTGAAGACTGTGACCGCTGACAAATCAAAGCAGGGGGAGGGGCGCAATTCTGAGAGAGCGAACAGGCTGGGCTGGCAAATTGGGGAGCTGGTTTCCTTAAAACTGCTTCAACATAAGCCAGGAAGGGCCCTCTCTCAAGGGGATGGGGTGTTCACGACTATTATTACTCCTGACAAACAGGGCCCACTCACTCGCAGGGTGCCATCTGGTCCAGGCACACTATGAATGTTACATGGCTTAAAGCTAGACTCTTGTAAGTTCTCTAAAATCCAAACAGTTACTCTGATTGCTTTGAAATTGTGTGCCCCTCATGGGGATGCAAGATAGCACCAGTGACCCAAATTAGGAGACATTTGAGCAAGGGGTTCTCAAGTTACAGCTCCCCCCACAAAAATCCCTAGTTTCCTTCTGCTGCCTGGTACTATTAAACTGAGAGGTACTAAATGACTTGCGTCACAGACCTTATTGAGATGGATGGCTGTGAACTCGTCCATCAATTAACATCACTAAAGCTAATACGTCTACCCTACCACTTATGTCAGCACATCTTATGTCACATAGGGGTGTGAAAAAACAGACCCCTGAGCAACACACATTTCACCAACATAAGTGGTAGTGTGCACAGGCGGTCTTGGCAGGAGAACTACCGTCGCTCGTGGAGGTGGTCTTATGTCGGCGGCAGAGGCTCTCTCCCATCGGCCTAGAGCGGCTACACGAGCGGCCTTGCAGCGGCGCAGCTGCATCGGTGCAGCCGTGCCCTTGTAAGCTCGCGAGTGCAGACATGGCCTAAGTTAGGTGTGTGTGTGTTTGTGTTTTCACACCCCGACCGCTGAAAGTGCAGCGTAGACATGGCCTATCTACCTCTGACCAACAAAAGTTTTACCCATGAAAAGCACCAGCGTGGACAGCACTGTGCCGGCAGGAGACGCTCTCCCACCAGCAAAGCTACTGCCCCTTGTTGGGGGTGGTTTTATTTTGTCGGCATAGAGCAGCTATACTGAGTAACTTACAGCAGCACGGCTTCTGCTGCGGTCAGGTGTACTGTGTAGACACAGCCATAATCACAGGTGACAAAAGGAGTTTTGGGCCCACTGGCTGGAAGTTGATATAATTTGAGAGTCACAGCTGGCAGGTTTTTGGGAGTTCGGGAACGGGTGTGGGTGGGAATTAAACATGGGAATGCTTCCTGGGAGGGGAAGAGAGCGTGGGGTTGCAGTGTGGGGAGGGGGATGTGTGAGATGGGTGGTAGGGGAGGAGAGAGGTTGGGGCTCAAGTGAAGGACACTTGGGAGTTAGGGGCTGTGAAGCGGTGGGACAGTGGGAGGAGAGTAGCAGAGGGACTGGGGAGAATAGAAATAGGGACACCTGTCAGCCCCACATTCTCTCCTCCTGTGCGCACACCCAGAGCTGGGGGACTCTTGCCCTCTGGACATCTCTGAGCCCCTCTTGCTGTCCCCCATTGTGCAGGATTTGGGGGAGAGGGGCCTGTGCCCATCTACAGAGGTTGGACGCCTCCTCCCTATCCCTTTCATAGGAGGAAAGTTAGAAAGGGGCTTGCCCTTCGGCGAGAGTCCCCAGGTTGGGGAGCTGAGAACAGGTACATTTAATGCATGTCACACTCTCTAAAGCAGGTTTCAGAGTAACAGCCGTGTTAGTCTGTATTCGCAAAAAGAAAAGGAGGACTTGTGGCACCTTAGAGATGAAACAATTTATCTGAGCATAAGCTTTCGTGAGCTACAGCTCACTTCACTGAATGCATCCATGAAGTGGGCTGTAGCTCACGAAAGCTTATGCTCAAATAAATTGGTTAGTCTCTAAGGTGCCACAAGTCCTCCTTTTCTCTAAAGCAGGGGTCTCCAAACTTTTTGAATCGTGCACCCCCAGGGCCAGCTCTGGGGAAGCAAAAAAACGAGAGGGAGCGGGGCGAGCCGAGCCGCCGCCGGCCGGCCGCCGAAGCATCAAAGGTCCAAGAGTCCTCCTGCCACCGGGCCAGTGGCGCTCGTCCTGCCGCGCACTGCCAGGGATGGTTTTGCGCACCCCGCATTGGAGACCAGGGCTCTAAAGTACTCAGGAGAGGGATGGGAACACTCACTGAGATGAATGGAGCAGTTCACTGGGCTCAGAGCTATTGTTTCAGGCTGTATGCATCTCCGTGAGGTGTTCCCATTCAGCTGAGAGCGTCACATTGAGATAATGGGCCACTTCAGACCTCTCGGAGCCTGCTATGCTGCAGATGGATGTGTAGAGGGGCCCTTTCCCTCCTAACCCTTCCTGTTTAAAGGATGATGCTTCTAAGTGCTAAATCCACATTTTTGCATGGCTTTTCTTGAAATTTGCTATGCCCCATGCGAGTACAGAGTAAGGCTAGTGAATCAAATTTGGAGTCATTTGAGCCAGGGTTTCTGGAGATAAAAGCCCTGGAAGAAAATCCCCAGAACCTTGAAAAATGGAGTACTTGTGGCACCTCAGAGACTAACTAACACGGCTGTTACTCTGAAACTTGAAAAATGGCTGTTTGTTTTGCGGCGGGGGGAAGGGGGAGTTGCGCAGAAGCTAGAGATCAAACTATTGTTGTGATGCATGTCACAATGGTCTCAACTGGTCAGTTTTTACCCAAGGTAGTGCCTGACACGCACTAAGTCTGTGGGGGTCTCAAATTGTGAACAGTATTTAAGAACACTTTCACTTCTTCACTTGCACAGATGTGCAGTCTGGAAGGATTACACATGTGCCCCTAAAGAATAAAAAATGCAAGAAGGTTTCTATGCAACGACTTTACAGGTGCCTGGCAGGTTGAGGGACTATGCCAACAGCATTGCCTCTGGTGAATGCCCCACCACTGACACTTCTAATCCAAACTTTTGGACACCTGTGCAATAAAGTTTTAATAACTCATGTTGCTTGCTACAAGTTGTCTGTTATAACAACATGCTTTTATTTTATGGGGAGGTTTACTGTGAACACAAAAGCAAAAGTGAGCAGCCATTCTAATCAACATTCTTGTTATATTGGGTGGGGAGGAGGCAAAGAAAGAGGACTGTGGGTGGGAGCAGGGATGGGCAGATACCAGGCAGGGAGAGGAGTTGTGGCAGTGGAGGGATTGAGAAGTTAGGATGGGTAGTAGGCAAACCTTGGACTGGATGTTTGAGAAAACATTGAGGTTTGGAACAGACAGCGCAGGTACCTTGACTGCTGAGGGAAAAGAAATGTGTGTGCTGCCAGAGTTGCCAGCTTGAGGATTCTGGGGGATTCCTGAATCATGGGGTTGCAAACATCTATGGGAGAGCAAGGAAGAAGTACGCCACAACATGGGGATTGCTGAATACAGGCGGATTTGGCTCAGATTGCAGACTGTCAGACAGGATATGTACAATTGCTTAATTAACTCCTAACAACAAATCTTTTCCCGTTTAAAAAAAAAGCTAGGAAATTTAATGGCAAAAAACTATGTTAATGCAACCTGAAGGTTGATTGGTGGTATGCTGTCCCCTTGCAAAACACAAGTTGAGCTAAACTCAAACTTCTGAAAACCAGGAAATGCAGTTAAGGTTGCCCATACAACCCTAACTCTACCCTCTTTCCACAATGCCCCGCTACATACCATTACCGCACACAATTTACTCTGACAACCCCACAGTTACTGAATTGTACAAACTCTTCAGCTCCTTTTACAGCCCATTCACTCACCCACAGGATTCCATCTAACACTTTTAAAGAACAAAAAGGAGAGTGTGTGTGTGGGGGGAGGAAGGTTGCAGGTGTCCAAAGCCTTGAAGGTTGGCTTCCCAGTGGAGAAGTCAGTGACACAGCAGCTAGGCATGTTTTAAGAGTAGCTTGTTTTATTTACTCCACCAGGCCTGGAACAGAAGCAGTGTTGCCAACCTCAAATGTTCAAAAATCATGAGTCAGACCCCCCCAAAATCATGAGATTGGCTTAAAAAAATCATGATTTAAAAAGTAATAAATTTGAATTTTTCCTTCTCTGCCTTCTGGTTTCTGAGCCATCACACTGCATTTATTTCACGTTTTCAAACTTTCCCCCATAACCACAAGGACTAAAATCCTCCTTTTTTTTAAAATGAATGATGAGATTTCATGAGAATCTCTTTCTTCCAGCAGCTGGGGCTTGAAGAAAATCACCAAACATCACAGGTGTTGGCAGCACTACAGAGAGGATGCAGGCGATCCCCCCCACCACCACTACTTTCCCACAGAGCATCTCTGCCCTACTGTTATGCCGGGAGGTGGAGGAGACAGCTTGTTTGCAGCTTTTAATTGGACTATTGCTTTTATTTAATGAGGCCAAGATACAAAGTAGCCAGGAAAAATAAGTGGGGGGGAAAGAACTCCTAATAAACATGAGCCAGTTTTAGGGCTAGAAAATTCACTTGTATGGTCCGGTAATTTGGGGTTTATCTTCTAGAGACCCAGCAAGTACAGAGACCCCTGTGCACCCTTCCCCAACAAAAGTCTTCCTGTATCAGCAGCAGGGAAAGGTAGGCCTACCTCTGAACATTTGAGCATTGAATCGTGCTGGGTTTATATCTCTGAGTAAAGCCATACGTCTTTTCTCTCTGATTAACACATTTCTAATGGAATCCAGGAAAGCCTGAGTGGGTGATGGGGGTGGCAGGAGAGGAGATGATGTCGTTTTGATTGGAGCCCTGGCATCCATCAAAACATTGCAATCTGATCAGACTTTCTGTGGCCGTCATTAGACAGATTTTTTTAAAAAGCAGTTCAAAACTCTGCACTGTATCCGAGCCAAATGAGAAACCAGGGAAGTCTGGGGGCACCCGGACCCTGCAGACATGAGGGAGAGCTTGGGGTGGGGACGGCTGCAGGTGGCATGTGTGCCTTCGGAGTAGAGGGAAAGCTGATGAAGGCCAGTGGAGTTGAATCAGACTTGGATGGGGCTGCTGGGGAAGATGCAGGTCAGCTTCTTAGGGACTGAATGCCCAGGGAGGCTGCTGGGCTAGTCTGCCTACAGCTGATTTTAATTCCTTTAGACACTGCAGGCCTGTTGGCTAATAAGTCACACATTTTCAGGGTGGTAAGGAAAGGATCCCTCATGATTTAGGGCTTGTCTACACTGTGACGTTGTCGACATAACTTGTGTCTTTCACGGGTACTTAAAAAAGCCTCCCCCCCGCGAAAGACAAAAGTTTTGCCGACGCAAGCAGCCGTGTGAATGCAGCTTTGTTGGCCGGAGCAGTCTCCTGCCAACAAAACGAACGCCGCTTGTGGGGCTAGAAGTATTTTGTGGGCAAAAGTGCTGACAAAATACCAAAGGAGAGCATTCACACACACTGACTGTTAGCGACAAGGCTGTGTCAATGCAGCCTTGTCGCTAAAAGCTGCGTAGTGTAGACAAGCCCCCGTTAAGGTGTCATTTTATGGCTGCGGTGTCAGAGCCTTCCAATGGCAAAGTCCCAAGGAACAACCAGTTAGGCAGCAAGGCACTGCCTGGTCTGTAGTGCAGTCTATGGACTAGTGTATACACAATGCCACTGAGCCTTCCTGGATAGAGTCACAACTGCTCCTCTGTGTTCCATAACGAAACCCACTGGTGCGAATAGCAGAAGGAGATCCCCCCTCTCCCTTGTGTAGCTACGGCCCATTCTTTTACAACAGGCGGTGTGGGCTTTACCTCTGCGGGGCCCAATCATTTCGAAGAGGCCAGAGCACGCACCAGAACATGCAAGGCATCCTAGCAGCCCTGACGGCGTTGCAATGAAATCCAGCATGTTGCTACTTAATCGCAACTTGAATCCCAAAGTGCTTTAGGGAGAACCTTTGCCCCTCGCACTTTACGCACTCTGGCAGCGTAAAGTTGCCTTCAAGCGAATGCATGCATATAGAGCAGCATAAAGGAGCCCTACTGAAAGTGAGAATCAGGCCTATAAACTGATTGTATGAACCATACAGAGGAATGATTGGAATTGCTGCCATCCCTGGGGCAAAATTTAGCAGCTGTTTCACAGCACACAGCAACTCTGCACAAACCACCACAGAGGGAATTTGAGAGAGAGAGCATGTGAGAGGACACTGGGCTGAAATAGCCCTGGCTTTGTGACAAGTGCCCTAGGAACCTTAGGGGTATGTCTACGCAGCCCGTGCCAGCGAGCCCCCCAGCCCACTTTGACAGATGGGCTAGCAGGGCTCACATGAGCGCTCTGAAAACAACCTGTGTGGACAGAGCTTTGAAGTTGCAGCTTGGGATGGAGCTTGGGGTCAGCAGCCCACTCCCTCCACAGGCTTTAGCGACCACAGCTCAAGAGCTGGGTTTTACGTCTCAGGTAAAAGTTGGTTCCTGTAACAGCCCAGCATCCCCTCCCACCACACTCCAGCATTGGCCAAGTTATGACTCACGGGGCAGAGCAACACTTACTGACCCAGGACCGCTGCCTGTGTGAGCAAAGCCTGTCCTGGAGATCTCCCCGCTGTGATGACGAGCAATCCTGCCTAGCTTGAGATCTGCTCGGCTCACAGCACAAGGTGATCTGGCTGGAGGCATATGCCCATAAAGACAGTCAAATGCATACACAGGCAAACAGTGCGTTTTGTGGCCACCAGACTTTTTCTTTTTTTTAAACAAATGTTTTTCCCCCCCAAACTGCTTCTCTTTGCTGCAGGGAAGGACAAGGAAATGGAGACACATGGTACAAGTTTGCATCTTGAGAACGTTTGTCTTAAATGTTGCTAACAAAAAGAAAGAAGAGACCTTAACTGCATGGTCACAAATCTACACCTTATGGTGTATCACAGAGAAAGTGAGGGTTTTGGGCACAGAGACTTGAGAAGCCTGGGCCAGTTTGCTTTCCACCTTCCACAAGCATTTCTAAGCAGATGTCATTGCAGCACCTAGACACTGTAGATGGGCTATAGGACAGAGTAGGATCTAGCCAAAAGGGACAGTCAATGCTCTGTCTGACTCTTTGAGCTAAGTGGTGGTTTCAGCCCTTAAAGGGCACAGCCAGGTTCGCAGCTTCGGCACTTCAGAGCATGTGATGGGCAAGAGGCTTCACCAGGAGACAGAGCCTTCTGTTCTCCTTTGCCTTCCCTGCCACCAGAGATTGCTAGACTTGCCCCACCCCAGCACTGCATGGTGCAAGGCAGTAACAGCAGTCGTCAACACCCTCTCTCAGCGCCAAGCGTTGCCCTTTGGGCCCCACTACTTACTCCGAGGAGGCTAGGTTGTTTCATATTTAAAACATGGGGCGTTTGCTTTTTCAGGAGATTTCATGAGGGTTTTAGACACATCCCGCCTCCTGAACGGAGCCCCTGGATAGGGCTGCTGCTGCTCTTGGCCCCACTGCATCCTCTCCTGGAGGGCCCCGTTCGTTGGTGTCAGTTGCCTGGAGTGCTGCCTGCTGCAGCAACTACTTCAACTCCCCAGTAAATATTGCAAGTGCTTCTTGAAGGCAGTTTCATGAGTTAAAATCCACCAGCCTCGTCCTGGGATAACACAGAATCATAGAATCATAGAATATCAGGGTTGGAAGGGACCTCAGGAGGTCATCTAGTCCAACCCCCTGCTCAAAGCAGGACTAATCCCCAATTAAATCATCCCAGCCAGGGCTTTGTCAAGCCTGACCTTAAAAACTTCTAAGGAAGGAGATTCTACCACCTCCCTAGGTAACGCATTCCAGTGTTTCACCACCCTCCTAGTGAAAAAGTTTTTCCTAATATCCAACCTAAACCTCCCCCACTGCAGCTTGAGACCATTACTCCTTGTCCTGTCCTCTTCTACCACTGAGAATAGTCTAGAACCATCCTCTCTGGAACCACCTCTCAGGTAGTTGAAAGCAGCTATCAAATCCCCCCTCATTCTTCTCTTCTGCAGACTAAACAATCCCAGTTCCCTCAGCCTCTCCTCATAAGTCATGTGTTCCAGACCCCTAATCATTTTTGTTGCCCTTCGCTGGACTCTCCAATTTATCCACATCCTTCTTGTAGTGTGGGGCCCAAAACTGGACACAGTACTCCAGATGAGGCCTCACCAATGTCGAATAGAGGGGGACGATCACGTCCCTCGATCTGCTCGCTATGCCCCTACTTATACATCCCAAAATGCCATTGGCCTTCTTGGCAACAAGGGCACACTGCTGACTTATATCCAGCTTCTTGTCCACTGTCACCCCTAGGTCCTTTTCCGCAGACTGCTGCCTAGCCATTCGGTCCCTAGTCTGTAGCTATGCATTGGGTTCTTCCGTCCTAAGTGCAGGACTCTGCACTTATCCTTATTGAACCTCATCAGATTTCTTTTGGCCCAATCCTCCAATTTGTCTAGGTCCCTCTGTATCCTATCCCTGCCCTCCAGCGTATCTACCACTCCTCCTAGTTTAGTATCATCCGCAAATTTGCTGAGGGTGCAATCCACACCATCCTCCAGATCATTTATGAAGATATTGAACAAAACCGGCCCCAGGACCGACCCTTGGGGCACTCCACTTGATACCGGCTGCCAACTAGACATGGAGCCATTGATCACTACCCGTTGAGCCCGACAATCTAGCCAGCTTTCTACCCACCTTATAGTGCATTCATCCAGCCCATACTTCTTTAACTTGCTGACAAGAATACTGTGGGAGACCGTGTCAAAAGCTTTGCTAAAGTCAAGAAACAAGCTACCTCTGGCTGTAAAGAGCTGAGCAGAAGAGAGAACTGTAGCAAAAAGTGTCACTGTTCTTAGCAAATTTGGCACTTCAAGGAAGAATGGGACTTTCATCTCTCCCTTTCCACTATAACATGATGAGAGAAACATTAAATATCAGTAAGATACTAAGCTGGCTGAAAAGGACAAAACAAATCCTCACAGACTGTTGTTGCTTGGTAAGTGACGTGCCTCTTTGGGCTGAGTCATCACCTGTAGGCAAGCTTTGATTCATACATGAGATCACGGAAGTGAAAGTCAGTCAAAGAGACTTCTGCCGGTACCTGGGACAGGTCTGATCTGCTATCATCACAAGCAGGAGCAGCTTCCATTAATGCCCAATAGGACATGAAGCAGAGATGGGTTGGTGGATTTGATCTGATCACTTTCCTCTCCCCCCGCCCCCCTGCCACAAAAAATTCTCTCTTCTACAGATCACATAACCCCTTGTGTTTCCGTACACACAGTCTGCAGATATCAGTGTGCAGCAGCCATTTCAAATAAAGGATCAGAGTTACACCCCCCACGATGTGAGAGACAGAGTGAGAGCGATTTGGGAACATTTCTTTGGTAGGAAGTTTGGACAGCCAGAGCACTTTGTTCTTATCTGTGTCGTTCTTGTCCACTAAGCCAGATAAGAAGGGAAGAAAATATCCCACAACAGGCAGCCGCATGCTGAGAACCTGCAGCTCTGAGGTTTTGGCTCAATGTAAGGAAAACACTACTCAGATCAGGAAGCAAACCTCAAAATCCTTCCTCCTACCCCCAGCAGAGTTTGTGATGCTGAGCCGGCCCCCTCACCCCTGGAACTAGGATAAGCCTACACAAACACCCCTGCAAGCTGGAGGAAGGTAGGCATTCAGAATCTGAACCCTGACCCAGTGCTGCATCTCACAGCCGGCCACTGTCTCTACTGATCTGAACCCAAACCCTGGATGCAAACCTTTCCAAACTTTGGGTAGGTTCAAGTTTTCTGGCTTGGGCCTATTTCTGCCCTGAAATGACCTCGTATGTAATGCTGCCACCCTGTCAGCGACATGACAGCCATGGGAAAGCTTAAAACACAGCCAGCTCTAACAGGGGCTTACTCAGGATCTAATAAGAAACACAGCAGCCACTAGATGGCAAACTCAGAGCCAGAACGGAATATCATTGACCTTAATAGGATTCCCAAAAGCCAAAAATAAATAAAATAAAATAAAAAAAACAAAATAAAGATTTAGGGGCAAATAGGCAAATCACCCACAGTCTCATCCCTGGCTGGGCTCAATCTTTTTGTGCCTGTGCTGTGTCCTCACCTACTGCACAGAAATTAGCAGTAGCGACCGTTGTCTGTGCTGCAGTAACCCCTCCTCAAGCGTTCGAGGCAGGATTGAAACAATACAGACACAGTTGTGTCTGAAGGGACAAAATAAAACTGCAAACACAATTCAAGGAGAAAAACGTTACCTAAGCCAGCTAGAACTGCAGCTGCAAGTAGCATGGCTAAGAGGCACAGATTGCAAACGATGTATTATTCATTGTTATCATTGTGAGCCTCTAGCAGATCTAGATTTATGCAGTTCCGGCTGGGGGAGGTGGGACTAGTATGCAAATCACTAATATCTGGAAATGGAGTCTTACAAATTAGCTTCATGTTTATGAAAAGCCATGCACTGCATGATATCTAATGCTTTACACAAACCACAATCTTTTGTATTGTCTGTGTTTGTTAGGGGTCAGTCCTTGAACAAACAAACATCGAAGCTAGTCCATTCCTAATATTCCTCACTCACTGCAGTGTATGGATAGTTCTTCTGAAAGTAAGAGTGAGAATGTTCTCCAGGAGCTGGAGTCACAGGCAAAGAAGCAAATATCCTTAGCGATGCGTGTAGGTGTTGCAGACAAAAACAAGGTTGGGTCATATTGCACCAGAGTTCAGCAGTGATGCAGGGTATGGCTTCGTTTCCGCCCCATTCATCATCAGGTCAATATGACAAGCAGTGGCTGATTATTCAAGTTCTCTGTAGTGTTTACTGAAATGCACGGGCAGCAAAGCCACCAACCTGGGGGTGATTTTACTGAAAAACTTCAACTTTGTCATTTTGCAATGACCAGAAAGGATCCCTGAATGGAAAAAACAGCAAATGCCCATCATAATATTACTGTACAGACTCCAAAGGGCAACCTGCTACTACTATCATGTGACAATACAGGACACGAAAACCTCTAGGCCAATGTCACTGCCATTTGTTTTGCTGTAGCAAAGAATTGATCGAAACAATCTTCATTTTTGAGCCAGGCTTAGAAGTTCATTTTCATCATTTCTGTACAGTTGTTTGCCATAAACAAGGCAGATATAGTACTCTGCAGTCCAGTTTTCACACTGGTCATCTTACCCAAAGTTCCTTCAAGGATGCAAGCAAAATGATAAACTCTGACTCCTGCAAGGCATTACAGAGAATATTTGCATTTTCTGCTGAGGTTCAGACTTTTAAATCCACCAGAATATCCAATATATATAAAACAAAACATAGTGCATTGTCTAGATCAATGCTCTGAGTGTCTCTAAATACGCAGAGCTGTTCATCAGGAGCACTCTTGACAGGAAGCAGGTTACTCCTTGGTCTTGGTTATTGATAAATGTTGGGCTTTTTGTCATTAAAAATAAAAAATTACCAATTGCAGGAGCCTTGCTAGATTTGCTGATCACCATTGGAGCCCAAATCCAGATACCCTGAGATCCACGCCTGTGATTCATAACTCTACCGATACTCTTGTCGTTTCCATGGTACCAACTTGTGCAAGCTGGAGAAAGCCCTCTTTCTCCATTATTGTGCAACCATCTTAAACAACTGCCATATTGTTCCTTCCCCCCCACTCTCTATTGTTTCTCTAAATTCACACTCACAGATTTTGATTTATTGATACATCTCATTAGGGTGTACTTTATTTCTTGACCAATATATTCATTCATTGGACTTTGAGTAGTTCTGCTGGAGTGCTCTGCTGTCTATTTCATGGACCATATTTTAGATTTTCAAACTCCCTCCCATCAGTGTCAACTAATGCGTATAAATCTCGCACACGATTCCATCCCTCTGAGCACAGTCCTGCTCTCAGACAGAACTGTCACCTCAGTGACCACAACACAGTGTTCTCCATGGACCTCTGGAGCAGATGTTGCCTCTACAATTTTACAGAAATTCTCTCTATTCCTCTCAATCCCATTACACTTCATCAGGCTAAGTTGCCTGTAACTAGCACCCACCAGGAAATCCTTCGCCTGTCTGGCGTGCTGTTCGCAATGCTCTCCTTTGCTGTGTGTACACAGCACTTTGCTGAAGTTTCTTATTGGCTCTCTCACTAATCTCTCTGATTTTTGTGCATCTCTTGCCTGCTGTCCCTGTGCTTGCTTGCAGCACATCAAAGGGAGCTGCATTACCCTGCTTTTGAAGGGGCTCATGACAAAGATGAGGGTTGGTTATGACCCATTGGAGATTGTTCGAGTCACAATCCAAACTCCCGTCATTCCCAAATTCAATGGAGTTTGGATGAGAAAAAAATGCAAAGTATGATGAAACTATGAGCTAATGATGAGTGCTGCATCTTGAGAACGTTTGTCTTAAATGTTGCTAACAAAAAGAAAGAAGAGACCTTAACTGCTGTTAAGGTGCTGTTAAGGCCACAGCACTTACCTGGGAGCCTGGAGGCCTGAGTTCTAGTCCCTGCTTAGCCACTAGCCTGTTGTGGGATGGTGGGTGAGTCACTTCCCATCTCTGTGACTCTGTTTCCCCTCCTGCCCTTTGTCTTGTCTGTGTAGACTCTAGGCTCTCTCTTACCATGTGCTTGTACACCCAGCACCCTGCAATCTCCACTGCGGCTTTAATAAACATCATGGAAACAACTGATACAAAACAAAGGTGTAAGCAAATGAGAAGATACTCAGTGCCTGATCCAGAGTCCATTGAAGTTAATGTGAATCTCCTCATTTTCTTGAATGCACTGATCAGGCCATCAGGAGGTCACAACAGCTGAGAACACTTAATGACTTTACAGATTAGTCTTGTTAATGGCAACAACGGATCAAATGACCAGCAGTGTCAACAACAACAGGCTAAAGGGCTGAACGAATTACAGTAGTGATAGACCCATGACCCTTGGACCAGTGTTTTTGAAACCGTCAGGAATCCATCATCCATCCTAACATCCAGAGTTACAAAGAGGGGATTAACACAGAACATCAGTGTCCAGGTACACTGATGGTCCCAGAGACTCCTGGCAAAACCAAGGGTTCATCCTCCCAGGGCACAGGGAAAACAATGCAGTCATTAATTCCCCGATAATTTGTTTGTCTGTCATGCTGAAAATGTTGCAACAATAAAGGTTTAACTCTGCAGTCTCTCTTCACAGTTTTGGGCTGGAGCGGAAGCCTAGTTCCAATGATCCCATAACATTAAAGGAGCTGTCAGGCAGCAAACCATCTAGCCGCTAAAGAGGATACTGAATATCTAACTCATCAGTTACAGCTCAGATGTGTGTGAGTGTGTCAACAGCAGATTTTGTGAAAGCCAGCCTGAGCTAGAGCCAGGAAGCAGCCCCTCAGAAAGGTTGATGTGCTGTAGTGAACTGACACAGCAGGTAGGTCCAGCTTGCTGAAGAGTGCACGGGGCCTTGCTAACAGCGTACAGCCCAGCACAATTAGACGCAAGTGAAGTTTTGCGTCATCTTTATAAGAGGAATTCATGCTCTCTTGATCTCTCAGTAGCAGGAAGGGACTCCTATGTCTTACTCAGTTTCAGCTGGGGCACTCTAGGCTAGCAAGGAAAAACAACATGGCATAACTTAACTGAAGCTTTCCTTAGGAAGGACATCTGGCTACCAGTCTCAGGAAGATACCAGTCCTGCATCCAGGTCTACATAGCGCAGCTCAACAAGCAACTCGAAGCAATTTCCAAATGCTTAAATTCCTTTTTTGGAAATGATGACGGGAATAAGCTAAGGGATGATTAGGCCTTCAGAGTTATTATGGCCCAGGAAGGCCAAGGCCTCTGTAAATCTTTCTGCAAAGCTATTAGAGATTTCATTTTTATTTCAGACATTGATGGGTTATCATGCTATGGACAACGTGCCCTTATCTGGGGCGTGAAGAAGATACGTGACACCTTCTTAAAAGGGACTGGCACAATTCAGTTGCTTCATAGTGGAGTTGGGCGTCTAATAAAGGTGATTGGAACAATACTCCATACATATGGGGATACTTAGGGATGATCCCTAAAAACAGGAGGTGACCTAACAAAGCAGAGGTTCACCAGGATAATCTCCACAATCTCATTGCCATTGCTTCACTAGCTGCAGAGACGGGCCACACACCTTACAGGGTTGGAATATACAAAGCACAGTCCCTGCCCCAAAGAGATTACAACCCAAGGCTGAAATTCATCCCTGTGCATAGGGCCAGCTCAAGGTCCACGCACTACACAAGTCCCAATTAAGACTTCAAATTAGGGCTTAAATAATGTACGGGACCTGTGTTGCTCCTGACTTTCACCCACTTTGATTAGGTTCATATTTTCCCCTACACAATCCCTTGAGATAGGATATATTTATAGCAGCAATTAAATGAATATAAATATTATGAGCCAAATTCTTTGCTGATATAAAGAGGTATAACGCCACTGAAATCAGTGGAACTGCAGCTGCAATCTAAATACTCCTACTTCCACCCTCCTTTCCTCCCGTTAGATGACCGCGTTTTTCATTCCCCAGAGAGAGTCCTAACATTGTTTACACCCCAGAAGCATCGAATCCTTTGCTCCCTTGGAAGCCATTCAGAGCTGTGATACAAAAGCACTGGAGGGGATTTCTTGCTTCTACTGAAAGAAGAAGCTAAATCCCAGAAGGTAAAACAAGAGCTATTAGTTTTAGAAAAGCCATTTAATGGTGCAACTTGCTCACAAGACATGGTAACTCATATGATGCCCGTTCAATTCAAAGAGCACTTGTTGCATGCAAGACATATTCAGCAGCTGCTAAGGAGGCAAAAAGAAAAGGAGTACTTGTGGCACCTTAGAGACTAACCAATTTATTTGAGCATAAGCTTTCGTGAGCTACAGCTCACTTCATCGGATGCATACTGTGGAAACCGCAGAAGACACTATATACACAGAGACCATGAAACAATACCTCCTCCCACCCCACTCTCCTGCTGGTAATAGCTTAACTAAAGGAGGCAAAGATGATCAAATCAGTGGGGGTGGGAAGTGATTATGCACAGGCTCATTAGGGGAGTAGCCACCAACACCAAGACTATTCTGGCTATAAAACTGTAATTGGGAAATTACTAGAGAACCATAAAAATTAATGGCAGATTCTATGACTCTGATAGAGATGAATTTTATACCATGCACATGAGCAGACTGACAGCAAGGTGCAGGGTTTCTTAAGAAGGGAAGAGCTTAGGGGGTGAGAAGAAGAAGAATGTAAATCCCCAGCAGGTTTACTTATGTCCAGACTTTAAAAGGGGGTGAAGAGGGAAGTAGTACTATTTAGTACAGCACGGTCCTGCACTAATCCAGGATCAATTGCCTACGGAAGCACAACAGAATAGAATGCATAGAAACCCCAACACAGCTGTGTCACACTCACCACTGAGCAGGCCAAAGAAATTGGTACACTCTTCTCAGAAGACTAGAATGTATTTTGAGATGCTTGAAGATTCGAGTCTGTGTGGCGTGTACACTCTAAGACTCGGATGACTTTTATATGCCTCTGTATTGCATCTGCATGCTTCTAAGAACTTTCCTGTGTAAAGAGTTCAACAGTTATTTTTGTTTTTAGAGCATCTGCAACCTGTAACAGAGGGGACACATGCATACGCAGCACTCTCTCTGGGGACTAGACTTTTGTTCTTTCTTGCTATGATTTACCTAAATCCAAAACACAAGTCATTTTATGCTGTGCTCTTTGCATAAGGAAGTATCACACACAAATGTTTATTTGCCTGTGAACCCTATGATCTTCGACATAGATCGATATTAAATCCCTCCACACTTATTTTCACTGCCTAGTTCAATTGAACTTTGGAATTCCAGGGTATCCTGAGAGAGTGCTGAACAGCTGCAAACTAACCAAGAGATCACATTCCCACAGATGGTATTAAAATCCAAAGCCCTTCATGTTTGTGGGATGTGTACAGGGCAAATGAGAACTTACACTGCCTCCGAACAAAATGTCAAAATCCTTGTGAGCAGAATTATATATATTATTGTTCTTTGATTTAATGGAGTTTGCTTTTAAATGCTATCTTACAACTTCCATTTGGGGAAGTGCTTGCATGAAGACGCGACCAGTTTCTGTGCAGAGATCAGAGCTTATAAACTTTTATTAGCCCTCCCCACTAAGTGATCAGTTAAACAGAAGATTTGGAGCACTGTTTTCAACGCTGATCTAACTGATGTCCAAAGGAATACTGTGCACCAGACTACATAGCGGTCTGAGCACAGGACTAGGAGCCAGGAACTCGAGTTCTAGTTGTACTCTAGATTATTAATTATGCTCAGCCAAATTTCCCCATCATTTACAATTCCATATTTCAAAGATAGTGTTACCAGAGCAGGGCTGCAATGTGGCTAGTAAGATAAAAGGCTGCCAATAAGAGTAATCTTATGAAGAAAGCAAACAGTGCGGCAAAAATGCTGATGCTATATACAGTATCTTCATCATCCCTGCAAACAATGGTACCACAAAAGCTGCTATAAAGTCCAGTGATACCAAGAGACCCAAGGACCCAGCATCTGTGCCTAACCAAAGTTCGCTGCAGATGCTGGCGACCAGTCTGTGAGTGCTGTGCTGACTTGCAGAATTTACAGTAGGAAGGCAGTGACCTTTCCACATACACCAGTCCGACGAAAAGCAAAGGTTAAAAAATGAAGCATCTTCAGATCTGAAGGAGAGCTGTTTCAGCAAAGGGGTTACCGAAGGCGGCACCCAGGAGCTCCAGTTTTTGCCGTGCAGGAAGACCGCATGTACAGCCTGTGACAAATCCCTGCTTAGTTCAGATGGACCTCTTTTCAATTAGCGAAAACTCAGCAGGTGTTGCTACATGGTGCAAGAGTGTATTCTCTTGTACGTGACCAAGGAGCCCAGCCTGTTTCTGCTGAAATTTAGCTTGTGCACATCGATGGGGCCAGCTTTTGTTCCATTCTACAAGCGAGCCCAGCAGTATGTATGGCAGCAGGGCAGCAAGCAAAGCTCATAGAATGGCACTGATCAAGGTGGCAGCACATCAAAGTAACCAAGCTAATGAGCAAGCAGGCTTTGGGAATCAAATGGGGGAGGGGGGAGGGGAGGGGAGAAGGGGAGAGAATAAAATACTAAGTAAAGTGAAACTGTAATGGATGACCTTATATTTATGTAGCACCTTCCATCACAAACTGATGTCATAAATGACATATTTTCTTAGATTGTAAACAAGGTACATGTAATCTCTTTGAGGCAAGAACTGTGTCTTCCTATGTGTTTGTACAGCATGATCACGGGTCCTTATTGGGGACCTCTGGATGCTACCACAATATAAATGTTAAATAATTGCTAGGGTGATGATGATGGAATGGCTACACATTTTATTGACATTCAGCCACTTCTGAAGTAAACATTATTCTAATATTAGTGTCCTGTTTGACACCAGCATCACCCTCTGCAGAGAAATGGTATATGTTAAGGGCACTGCAGGTCGGCTTCCCAGTGGAGGAGAAATCAGTGGCATGGAGTCTGGGTATACTATAAGCGTAGTTTGTTTTATCTACACATATGCACCAGTCCTGGAACAGAGGTGGTCAAACAGTATGCAGTCCCTGCTTCCAGGAATCTCAGCCCAACATCAGTGCTGGTTCCCAGAAAGAAACTCTGCCTCAGATATTGTCTGTAATCAAAGCCCAAGGCAGAGAATAAACCCTCCAGCTGCTCTCACAGCTACCCCTCTGAGGGCCAATGTCTTTGCACAGAGCCTTGCATAACAAAAACATAAAAGTCTTAAGATTTGATCATGCACTAAGAAAGACCATGTGGAACGGCGCCATCTGGTGACACCTATCATAACAACAACAATTGAACCTCCGGATTGTTAAATGACCCAAAGCAATCAGGATCTCAGTTAAGTCTCATTGAAAATTGTCACATCAACAGTTGAAGGAACCGGATCAGAGCAGACTTAAAAGAGGGCTGCTAGCTATTGAGTCTCCAACATACCTTTCTACAACACCAGACATTTCCCTGGAGGTTTTCCATCAGGTACTGAACATCCATATTCTAGAAGATCTGGCCAGATTACAGCCAAAAACTGGTATGACCATAACACAGAAATGTGAGAAATATTTAATCAAATCTGGATATCACACACTTCAGACACAAAAGCTGCTTCTGGAACTTCATGTGTAGTGAATCCATATTAAAGAGATACTTCCTTGGTGTTGTAAGTTTACATATACCATTATTTGCAGCAGGCAACACTAAAAACTCAGCATTGAATGGTCTACATACATTCAGTATTTTCCTGTACTGAGGACAGGAGATGCAATGCTATGATCACTGTGGAGTGGCAAACATTGAGTGTTTCAAGGGCATCCACTGTACCTTTCTGTGAATGGACTTCCAGGATTAATCATCAGTGCATAACTCTAGAGTTTGGCTATACATTCCTTCTCCCAGCTGACAAGAATTGATTGAAACAAGGGCCATCATCAGGAAAAATAAATGATTTTTCAGCTAGCAAGGCAAACATACACCAGTAAGAGAAGGAAATCTGATCATCAAACTTGCTTGCTTGGGCTTTTCAGTATGCAAGAGGCTGTTTTTCTCAGAATTAGGGTGACTGCGACAATCTGCTTTTAGACAGAGTTAGAACCACAAGATAAAAGAGGCAGGAATTTTCTCATCTGCATATTTATCAAAATGCAGCTACTGCATAATTTAAGCTTAGTGTTAAAAATATTGTATGTTATTTTAAGGTTTTCCTATTCAGGTGAAAAGGAGACACTCTTTCACTAAGGTGCTTAATTATTTCAGAATGGTGTGAAAACAACAAAGATAAAAAATAGGAATCAAAAGGAAATTTCTTACCTTCCACCCATCCATGAAGCTAAAAAGAGTCATCACCATCCATCTCACTCACAAACATGGAATGAAGAGAACCCTGGGTGTTCCAAGAGGGATGCACAAGTTCATAGTGACCTCCAGGGAAAGTTGTGGAAGCTCTTCATTATTTATTTGCCCTTTCACCTGGGGAATGCAGTGTGTTTGTGCCTTCATCATTGGGGGGGGAGCGGAGGGGAGAGGGGAGAGACACAATTGACTGGGTGTGTATTTGTGCCACTCAGCAGGGAGTGCTTCCCATGCTCATTCTACATCATTCTACAAAAACACGATACCAGTGAATACCTCCTCCACCGACTGGCTGTGCCCCAGAGGAGGGTGCCACATGCCAGGTGGGTTCCAGGGATACAGTAAAGTACGTATGGCTCCTGCTCCCTCATACATGCCCATGCAGGGAGGGGAGATACTGATTGCTGGCCCACATTCTGTTGGGAGGGAATGAACTAAGCATGGACTTTTCGGACTGGTGATCAGGAACCGAGTCTGCTCTTTTTTTGGCATTAGGAGATGGCGTAGAGAAGAAGCGTTCTCCATATTTTTCTCCACACCCCCAACACACATTTGACTCTTTGAAAGCTACTCTTACCAACTCGCCTTAGTTGGAGGTTCCATCCCCTCAGGAGGCGGGGCACTCCCAGCTCCTGCCGCCCCTGGAGAGAACAAGGGCCTGCGGCCAGGCTCTCACAGGACAGGACAAAGTAACACTAGCACTAACAGAGGTTCATTTAATAGGAGTCCAACAAGCAATTCTGCATCCATAGCTTAGAAGCAGGTGAAGGAGTCTTGCAGACACCCAGCAGGGGGGCTTGATTGGTTTGTTCCCTACCCATCGTTCCCCCCAGTTATTTCTCCCTTGTTTATGCCCAGTTCTCCTTCTCTCCTGGCCAGTCCCTTGAGATGCAGCTTCTTTGTATGGTGTCTGACACCCCTACTCATGCTCCCAGGCCTTTGGGAAGATCCGCCTGGTCTTTTTTGCAGTCCCTCCTGATGGACCACTCATTCCTTTCCTTGCCATTGCCCAGGAACCCATCTCCAGCCGCCCTCCTGCACTCTGCAACACAAGCCATCTTGCCTGCGGCATGATCAGTCACTGCTCAAAACACATCTCTACGAACTTGGCATTTCCCCCCGCCGAGTACTGCAGAGCTGGCAGTCTGGCCCTCCAGAGCCAGCAGGTGCTCAGTCAGCTGACATAGCTTTCACATGCTCTCAACTGGCTGTATCCACATCCTTGCACAGCCCCGGATTCCCCTGCACTCTAACTGCCTCAACTCAGATCCACCATTCCCCCTTACTAGAATATATAAATATCTATAGTGAGGGGTGGTGGGAGGGGAAGGGGTTGTAAGAAAAGCTGAAAGGACAGAGTAGGAACAATGAGACACAATCTGAAGACAGCCAATCAAGCTGGTAAATCCCCACTCACTCCCCAACAGCTGTAGCCCAATTAAACTCAACAGTTCACAGGTGTTCGCAGTAATGACTTTAACACAAAAAGCACAGCTCCCTTTAGGGCCCTTTAACAAAAATTTAGAGCTCTTTAAATTTTATATACCAACAACATCAAACCAAAGTAGGAAATAATAAAGGAGGAAAGGAGAGACAGTGAAGAAAACACACAGAAGTGCAGCAGCATCAGCCTAATTAAACAATCGCCAACAGGAAAATACACATGCTATTCACCAGACAAACCTCCTTCCAGGAGCTTGGGATTCAAATGCACAGTTCTCTTTCTTGCTTTTCAAATATTTTTGCTCCATTATCAGTTTTATTCATCAAGTCCCCCCCATCCCCTCAAACTCAGCCTGTGAAGGGGGCTCATTCCTTAGCAATGCAAGGAAACATGGAACCCAAAGGCCAGCAATCTGGACTCTTCCAACACACATGTCTCTGTGCCTCTCTTAACTCCCTCCCTATCAGAATGTTAAGATGGGGTTAATCTTACTGGGATGCTGGGGTAGGCAGAGTTAGGAGACTGTGAAAGTGACTAATGGCCTTCCTGGGGCTCTCTTGTCCTGCAGTATAGTAGGTGAGTCGATCTAGTAAGGGCTGGTGTTCCTGGCTCCTTCACTGTTCAGACAGTGCACCGTCTGCCTGCCACACTGGGAGCATGCTTTCATGACTTTGTGCCCCCTTTTTTTAGATTTTGAAACACCCTGCTAGCAGAGGCCCCAGTGACAACCACATTTTCTTGTATGCTCTCTCTGTCAGTTTCAGGCCCTTTTGTCAGCAAAGCAACAGGCCTGCACACATTCAGCCCCAGTAATATCATGAGCTCAGAGAGCAGCTACCCCCTCTTCACCAGCTAAAGGAGGTGCTAGGAAGGGATGTCTTCTGCTGTGCACCTAAACATGCTGGGTTCGAGACAGAGCAGAGATTCCCTTTCATAACTGGGTTGTGAGTGGAGTTGGGCCCAGAAGTCCCTCAAAACATTAGGGAAATTCAGATCTAGGTCCAGCCTTAAGCTTTCTAGCTCCAGCCCTTGACTAAGAATTAACCTGTTGGTTTACTTTCTCCTTTCCACTGCATGAGACTGAAGTTGAAGGGGATTTGAGGATTCTGTTTTAAAGCCATCTGGGCTCTAGCTTTATCTTTTCAACAAACAATTTGTCTGTTTTGGTTTTTTTTTTGAGGGCGTGGAGGGACCAAAACCAAACCAAACCACCATCCTTTTTTCTAAATGAACCCTTTTGTCAAAAATTTTAGTTTCTTTCAAAATGTTCCAGTTTAAGGAAAAACAATTTTCAGGAACCATTTTTTGTTTGTTTCTATAAAAGTTGACAAGAAAACTAAACCATTTTGAATCCAATGAAAAATTGCAATTCTTTTGAAAATTTCCCCACAGAAAATACTTTAAATTAGAGCTGGTTCTAAAGTGTTAAGTAAATGCATCAACCTCGTACTAGGTCTTAGCATTATTATTGAATTATACAACCTGTCTACCTCAAGGACTGTTTGGTGTCTTACGCGTCTCATTGTGCAGTGGAGGCTAGAGGGGTTGTTATTGCTGATGGTCCTACAAACTCATCTGGGAGAGACAGGACTCACGGCCCTCTCAGGAAAGACTGCAACATAGAAATGCTCTCCCAGCCAACAAACCTCACACCGTACCTGAGGCATTAGCTCTCGTGAGCCAGGACCAGGCTCTCTGGTGTTTGCAAGCACATAGCACATTGTAGGCACTACTGGAAACAAATAGTAGTAAATATTTTAAAGGCAAGACTCTGGACTTTGTTTGCTCCCTCCTACATATGGATCGGAATTAGTGGTCTTAGCTGTATGTTTGGGGAATCTGTCCTCCCCTTGCCAATTTGTGAAACAATTAGGACATATGTTGCCTTTCACTCTTTGATTGTCTTGTTTTAAGTTAGATTTTATCTCCGGGGACACCCTTGTATCCCAGCACTCCACAAACACACATATTGGTAATTTTATTAACTGCGATCATGGCTTGCCTTTGTGGACTAACTTTTTTCCCTTCCTGCAAGCACAGTTTTGGAAGGAAGAATCCTTACATGGCAAAAGTGGAGGAACGCTCTCCCCTTGCAACTTGGTTGGAAGGTGGATATTTAGTGACCAGAGAATGCAGAGCTCTAATAATATTGATCCTTAGTATAAACCATAAGGTACCACAAGGACTCCTCGTTCTTTTTGCTGATACAGACTAACACAGCTACCACTCTGAAAACTATCATGTCAGTGCACTACCTTAGAGCAATGCATAGTGGGGGCTTTTGCAACATAGGTGCAAACTTCCCCACCGTGCCCTTGGCCAATGTGCTAGATCCTGACCTGAGCAGACTAATGTGCAGAAGCAGGAAGGTATTGGTTCCAGGTGGTCTCACTCATTCCTTGTCGTCCCTACTTAGGGGGCTATTGAGGGTGCCCGACCATCATGCTGGGTCATTGATGTGGAAAGCCACCTGCCAGGAACAGACTAAGACCACCAGCTCTTTTCACAGTGCTCAGTGAAGCTTTTTGGGGAGAAGGGGTTGTCATTTATTATACATTTAGGCCCCATTCTGCTAGGGCTTTACAGACCACTGTAATATAAATGTTAAAGAAAACAATAATAATCAAAGAGTGACAACTTTAAGTCATAATCCCAACCAGTGATGTAGATACAAAAGGCAACGCCATTGTCTCGAGATAACCAGTCACACTTGCTAGATGACTGAAGAGAGGTGCAAGATTGTTATAAAGGGGAAAGCCTGTTATATACAAATCTGATAATAATTCTGGAATGATGGAACAAGAAATTAAGAAAATGCCCAAGAAAAGTTCAATGACATTGCTGAAAAAAGGTTAATTCTTGAGATTTTGTGATTTTGACTCTCCTTAAAAAACAAAAATAGTTAAACCTTTAATAGCACCAGCAAGAGTCAAACCAGACATACAACCTAAAATGAATACCAAATACAAATAGCACTACTGAACTGTGGAAGCATTATGACAAATATCACAACACTTTCATTTTCTTAGCATAGTTTCCATTTATAATTCACACAACTAGCTTAAACGCAACTATCTGAGATCAACACAGAACTGCAGGTTACATAGCATCTGTTCTATAGGAGGGTGCTGTGTGCATTGAGATAATTTTAGATGAATGTGTTATAAACAAGATCTGTGGAACTTCACAGCATGGTGAGTTTTGGGAGGGAGAAACATACAGTTTAAATGTATAAATTGTTTAGAATGTTTAGCATGTAGTTGTGAAGCGATCATCCAAGTAAATGCTGTTTTCCTGCACACAGTGGCTCAGATATATAAAACAGCTGCTTTCTAACTATTTATCGTGAGGGTGGATCAAAACCTAGGGAAACTGCATCTTGTACTGTGCAAAGTGTGTGATGATAAATCAGCGGGGTGTCAGTCGCACACGCTCTCTCTCTCTCAAAAATTCAGAAGGTTATAGTGGCTGCCACAGCATTTTGCCTGTGTGTGTGCAACTTGCTCTGGCTACTGGAAGTTGGGCTGGAGAGTAGCTTTCAGAAGGCCTTATTTGACAGTGTAGTGAAGCCTGAAGTTGTGATATTACTATTTCAGGGTAATGATTCTTAAGCTATGAATTTCTGATGTCACAGCTGTGCAGAGAAATGTTTTCTTCCTAACTGGTGGTACAGTTTTGGGCATATCCATGAACTATAGCTATGCCCCAGTGGATGACACAAAATGCCCAGGAAAACTGTTATTTGTATTGTTTCCATTTTATTATGTAAGTGCATTTATTCAAACATCCTGCAAATCCTCTTTCACAGAGAGCAGTCAGGCTGCCTGTGATAAATATAACATTTTAACGCTTATGAGTCACCATACCATCTCCTGGATTCAGAAGGCTGCCAATGCACCTCAGTCCTGACCTTCAGCACCTCTTGTTCTAGACCCTCCACAGAGCTCTACAAATGCCTCGCAGGCCACCCCACTCCAGTCCTGGGTTACTCTTCAGCCTACCTCAATCATGAGAGTCTAATATACACTTAGGTGGGGGAATAAGAATCTAAAGCAGATTCCACACACAGAAGTGAAAAGTTAGTGTATTAATAAACATTTATAGAACTTGGGGACTTTGTCTATTTTGTGAAGAGCAGCTATACATGCAACATAGGCATTTCTGATACAAAAGGTATCAGAACACCAATAAGGAAGTAGTCTTCATTTCAAATATATATGTAGCCAACCCTGAATAAAGTTTTACAGGAATGGTGTTGCTAAGATCGGAAGATGACGTTCATTCTATGAACTTGCATAAAAAGAGTTTTTCTTTTTCAAAAGAATCATGCTTTTTTTTAAAAATGACTATCCAATGATGTGACAAAAAGCAGTTCAAGTGGAGACTGATATTCCTGCTGGTCCTGTGCTGTAAAGCAATGTCAGGGATGGAGCAGGACAGGAAGGTTTTGGAAAATGTAGGGGACAATTTCCTGGTGCAAGTACTGGAGGAACCAACTAGGGGCAGAGCTCTTCTTGAACTGCTGCTCACAAACCGGAAAGAATTAGTAGGGGAAGCAAAAGTGGATGGGAATCTGGGAGGCAATGACCATGAGATGGTCAAGTTCAGGATCCTGACACAAGGAAGAAAGGAAAGCAGCAGAATACGGACCCTGGACTTCAGAAAAGCAGACTTTGACTCCCTCAGGGAGCTGATGGGCAAGATCCCCTGGGAAAATAAAATGAGGGGGAAAGGAGTCCAGGAGAGCTGGCTGTATTTTAAAGAATCCTTTATTGAGGTTACAGGGACAAACCATCCCAATGTGTAGAAAGAATAGTAAATATGGCAGGCGACCGGCTTGGCTTAACAGTGAAATCCTTGCTGATCTTAAATACAAAAAAGAAGCTTACAAGAAGTGGAAGATTGGACAAATGACCAGGGATATGTATAAAAATATTGCTCGGGCATGCAGGAGTGAAATCAGGAAGGCCAAATCACACCTGGAGTTGCAGCTAGCAAGAGATGTTAAGAGTAACAAGAAGGGTTTCTTCAGGTATGTTAGCAACAAGAAGAAAGTCAAGGAAAGTGTGGGCCCCTTACTGAATGAGGGAGGCAACCTCGTGACAGAGGATGTGGAAAAAGCTAATGTACTCAATGCTTTTTTTGCCTCTCTGTCTTCACAAACAAGGTCAGCTCCCAGACTATTGCACTGGGCAGCACAGCATGGGGAGGAGGTGACCAGCCCTCTGTGGAGAAAGAAGTGGTTCGGGACTATTTAGAAAAGCTGGACGTGCACAAGTCCATGGGGCCAGATGCGTTGCATCCGAGAGTGCTAAAGGAGTTGGCGGATGTGATTGCAGAGCCATTGGCCATTATCTTTGAAAACTCATGGCGATCGGGGGAGGTCCCGGACAACTGGAAAAAGGCTAATGTAGTGCCCATCTTTAAAAAAGGGAAGGAGGATAATCCTGGGAACTACAGGCCAGTCAGCCTCACCTCAGTCCCTGGAAAAATCATGGTCCTCAAGGAATCAATTCTGAAGCACTTAGAGGAGAGGAAAGTGATCAGGAACAGTCAGCATGGATTCACCAAGGGCAAGTCATGCCTGACTAATCTAATTGCCTTCTATGATGAGATAACTGGCTCTGTGGATGAAGGGAAAGCAGTGGACGTGTTGTTCCTTGACTTTAGCAAAGCTTTTGACATGGTCTCCCACAGTATTCTTGCTAGCAAGTTAAGGAAGTATGGGCTGAATGAATGCACTATAAGGTGGATAGAAAGTTGGCTCGATTGTCGGGCTCAATGGGTAGTGATCAATGGCTCCATGTCTAGTTGGCAGCTGGTATCAAGTGGAGTGCCCCAAGGGTCGGTCCTGGGGCCGGTTTTGTTCAATATCTTCATTAATGATCTGGAGAATGGTGTGGATTGCACCCTCAGCAAGTTTGCAGATGACACTAAACTGGGAGGAGAGGTAAATACGCTGGAGGGTAGGGATAGGATACAGAGGGACCTAGACAAATTGGAGGATTGGGCCAAAAGAAATCTGATGAAGTTCAACAAGGACAAGTGCAGAGTCCTGCACTTAGGACGGAAGAATCCCATGCACCGCTACAGACTAGGGACTGAATGGCTCGGCAGCAGTTCTGCAGAAAAGGACCTAGGGGTTACAGTGGACGAGAAGCTGGATATGAGTCAACAGTGTGCCCTTGTTGCCAAGAAGGCCAATGGCATTTTGGGATGTATAAGTAGGGGTATTGCTAGCAAATCAAGGGATGTGATCGTTCCCTTCTATTCGACACTGATGAGGCCTCATCTGGAGTACTGTGTCCAGTTTTGGGCCCCACGCGACAAGAAGGATGTGGAAAAATTGGAAAGAGTCCAGTGGACAAAATGATTAGGGACTGGAACACATGAGTTATGAGCCGAGGCTGAGGGAACTGGGGATGTTTAGTCTACGGAAGAGAAGAATGAGGGGGGATTTGATAGCTGCTTTCAACTACCTGAAAGGGGGTTCCAAAGAGGATGGCTCTAGACTGTTCTCAGTGGTAGCAGATGACAGAACAAGGAGTAATGGTCTCAAGTTGCAGTGGGGGAGGTTTAGGTTGGATATTAAGAAAAACTTTTTCACTAGGAGGGTGGTGAAACACTGGAATGTGTTACCTAGGGAGGTGGTGGAATCTCCTTCCTTAGAAGTTTTTAAGGTCAGGCTTGACAAAGCCCTGGCTGGGATGATTTAATTGGGGATCGGTCCTGCTTTGAGCAGGGGGTTGGACTAGATGACCTCCTGAGGTCCCTTCCAACCCTGATATTCTATGATTCTATGATTCACCTGAAACATTTCCTGTTTTACCATGTTATTTATATTTTCTAATCTTCAGGCAAGTGCAGCAGCTGACACCCTCTGATGGGTCAGGAGGGATGGGGAAGGACTAAAGCAGACTCCTCCATGAGGCAGCCTAACTGTCTGACCCCAAAGCAGATGTATCTTCTGACTGAGCCATCACCACTTCTTGCTACATGAGCGAAATAGTGTTTTAATCTGAGCAATAGGTCACATGCATTGAGTCGTGTTACTAAATACAGAGTGTGTATTGAAGCTGCAGCTTGAGGGTCATTTGAAGAGGCCTTGCATCTTGTGTTGGCTTTATTTTGAAACGGAGGGCCAGGAAGTCTGAGCATGTTCAGATGAGATTTCAAGTGCCCTATGAACTCTCACCCCAGATTAAGTTTTTGCTGAACGGTGACATCTCCCAACCAATACATGAAAAGCCCAATTTCCAGAGGGCTGAGAATCCAACTGGAATCTGAGGATCAGAACTTTGGTCTTAACATGCTGGTCCGAATCAAGTGCAGTAATTATAACCCTTTCCATCCAAGGACTGACTGCCAGCTCCTTCTCTCTGCTGCACCAGCCTCTCCTTCTATGGGTATGTCTATACGTGAAGCTAGAGGTGTAAATTCCAGCTCAAGATCTCCCACACAAACTCACATTGAGCTCGCATACTAAAAACAGAGTGAGCTTAACTGTGGCTGAGCAAGAGGCAGGAGGGACTAGGCATGCTAGTTGCAAGACATATTCACCAGTCTGAATGTCCTGATGCACCATGAGACATCCCCAAGGAACATACTCGCTCGGCTTCAATGAGAGAGGACGGCCCATTCTCCTGCCACTTGTCTCAGCAAAAGGCTCAGACATTGCCCCAGCAATAAAGGGACCCCATCTCCTGAAAAGGGGTAGGAATGGGGATGACTGCCTCTGTGTCATTGTCCCCTTTGTCACTCTCCCGAGGAACCCTCAGTGCAGCTGGAGAGGAGACAGGCTGGGAGTAGAGCCTGAGGAACTTCAGACCCAGCACAGTCCGAGTCCTTATTATCTGTTCTGTCAACCCATCTCCTCTCTTCTGGGTAAAACTACCAAAAGGAGCATCTCAGAGGCAGAAGTGGGCAGGGTCATTTCTGGGGGCATGGCTCCAATGGGCGGAAGAGGGGGCACAGAGTCTCCATGCAGGTAGCTTTGGCCTCTTGCAGTTCCCCTTGGACCCACGGAATGCTGGGGGCAGAACCACCCTCTGTTTTGCAAAGGGGTGGAAATCACACCCACCCTCTAGAACAAGTTAGGGGAAACTGCAAGAAGATCTTCACAGGAAGAGAGCTAGCCTTATGTTAAGGCAAGGCTCTAGTTATAGGGCCTGTACCCACTGAATAGATCCCCAATTCTGTCTTCACGTGGTGTGCGCTAGCAGTGGAAACACTTGAGTCAGAAAACAGTCTGAAATGTGGGTGAGTTTCTCTGCCTGCTGTTGAGCGGGATCACTCGCCAGGCATGCTACGACCTCCTCACTCTTTCCAGACACCAGCCGCTCCCACACATTAGTCTCGTGGTATATTCAGCCAGTGTGCTGTCAGTCACAATGCTTATATTTAAATAAGCCCTTACATTGAACTCAAATTAAATATAACTCCCTTGACTCTGATACCATGAAAGAAACCAAGACAGGAGGCGAGAGAGGAGAGAGAGATCACAACTGAACAGAGACATTTAAAGCTGCAAAATAAACAACAGACAAAACATCTGACTTTAATATTGGGTTCCAGAGTAGCAGCCATGTTAGTCTGTATCTGCAAAAAGAAAAGGAGTACTTGTGGCACCTTAGAGACTAACCAATTTATTTGAGCATGAGCTTTCATGAGCTACAGCTCACTTCATCCAATATCCAATCCAGTATCCAATGAAGTGAGCTGTAGCTCATGGAAGCTCATGCTCAAATAAATTGGTTAGTCTCTAAGGTGCCACAAGTACTCCTTTTCTTTTTAATATTGGGGTTGTTTCATTTTACCTCATTTACACTATTAGCTGCTGGGATGTCATGCTGTTCCATTCCTTCTCACATTGCCTAATAGCCACCCCAAAAATTCTTTATCTTAATTTCATTCTGTTTAGAAGTTTAACTCTTTGGATTTGGCTGTTTAACTCTTCATCTAGGTGCTTAAATAATGGCCTGATATACACCGGGGTTGGAATTCATAGACTTTAAGGCCAGAAGGGATCATCTAGTCATGATCATCTAGTCTGACTTGCTGCATATCGCAGGCCACAGAACCTTACCCACCCATTCCGTAATATCCTGTGGCTGAGTTACTGAACTCCTCAGATCTTGATTTAAAGACTTCAAGATACAGAAAATCCACCATTTACTCTACTGTAAACCAGCAAGTGACCCATATCTCACACTGCAGAGGAAAGTTGGAAACCCTCAGGGCCTCAGTCAGTCGGATCTTGGATAAAATTCTTTCCTGACCCCAAGTATAGTGGTCAGTTACACCCTGAGCATGTGGGAGAGACCTACCAGGCAGACACCTGGGAAAGCATTCTCTGTAGATTGTCGATACAGAGGGGTTTCACTTCCATTTTTGGTACAAAATCTGGTTAACGTAAGAACGGCCCTACTGGGTCAGACTAAAAGGACAATCTAGCCCAGTATCCTGCCTTCCGACAGTGGCCAGTGCCAGGTGCCCCAGAGGGAATGAACAGAACAGGTCATCATCAAGTGAACCATCCCCCGTCGCTCATTCCCAGCTTCTGGCAAACAGAGGCTAGGGACAAGGTATGGCAGTTTCACATGACCCTTCAGATGCTTTCTTTCTAATCAAGATGCTTTTTGTTTACTTCTGCTATTAAACAAAACCGCAGGATCATCTGAAGGGCCATGAGGTAGGCACGAGGGCAGTGAATGGTGCTCTAAGCAAAAACCCTGAGACAGCAGCTGTTCTTGTGAATGGCTTAAGGGGAGACTCTGTGCACAAATGCTTTATTGCTGAAATAAAGTCTGTGTTTGAAAAGACGGGCTTAGGAATGAGGCCCTAGTGGACTGCTTTATGGCCCTCTCACACCAGGCAGATTTTGACACACACAAAAGTTCTAGTTGATATCATATTGCACCCTAGTCCAGCCAGGCTCTCCGTGGAACATACCAAATCACATTTACTTTCTAATAACTTCTCTTCCTCGTAAGTGACTATGGAGTAAACAAACATTTTAATTCAACTGCGGGGTGCTGGAAGGATGGATATATGAGGAAAGATCAGAGTTTAACGTGTACTTCTGAGCAAAGCAGCAACGAGACCTTGGGAACACAAAAATGGCCTTTCAAATATTTAAAGGTGGTGTGAGCCCCAAGCAAGGAGAAGGGTGCCTTAGCATAACTGCAAGTGAGATAGCTAGAAATAATGGGATGAGATTAAGACAGACATCCCTGAATGGGATTGTCAGGAGCCTAACAGATTTAGGTGCCCAAGTTCCACTGAATTGAAGCCTCCTTATCTAAGGCTGGGATTTTCAAATGTGCCTTAGGCTGAATAGGAGGAACAGCTTCAGCTTGGTGAAATGTACTAGGGTTGGAATAGTCAACCAAGGAAGAGCTGGAAGCATCAGCATTAGTAAATAAATATACGAGAGAGAACAATCCTGTGCATTAGGCTACAGGGTATGTACTAGAGAGGGACCAAGAGGTCCTGTATCCTAAGATTCTGACTTACTTACTGGCCCCTTATTTTACTACTCAAGATATTTAAAGCAAGCTGCAAAGAGATCTCACAAAACTGGGTGACCGGGCAACAAAATGGCAGACAAAATTCAATGTTGATAAAGGAAAAGTAATGCGCATTAGAAAACATAATCCCAAGTATACATACAAAATGATGGGGTCTAAATTAGCTGTTATTGCTCAAGAAAGATCTTGGAGTCATCATGGATAGTTCTCTGAAAACATCCACTCAATGTGCAGTGGCAGTCAAAAAAAGCTAACAATGTCAAGAACCATTAGAAAAGAGATAAGACAGAAAATATCATAATGCCACTATACAAATCCATGGTACTCCCACACTTTGAATACTGCATGCAGTTCCGGTCACTCCTCAAAGATATTTTAGAATTGGAAAAGGGGCAGAGAAGGGCAACAAAAATTAAGGGTCTGGAACAGCTTCCATATGAGGAGAGATTGAAAAGACTGGGACTGTTCGGCTTGGAAAAGAGACGATTGATGGGGGATATAGATGATACGATAGAGGTCTATAAAATCGTGATTGGGATGCAGAAAAAGTGTTATTTACTCCTTCTCATAACACAAGAGCCAGGGGTCACCCAATGAAGTAAATAGGCAGCAGGTTTAAAACAAGCAAAAGTAAGTATTTCTTCACACGAAGCACAGTAAACCTGTGGAACTTGTTGCCAGAGGATGTTGTGAAGGCCAAAACTATAATGGGGTTCAAAAAAGAACTAGATAAAATCCTGGAGGATAGATCCATCAATGGCTATTAGACAAGAAGGTCAGGGATGCAACCCCCCATGCTCTGGGTGTCCCAAGCCAGAAACTGGGAGTGGACCACAGGTGATGGATCACTCAATGATTGCCTACTCTGTTCATTCCCTTTGAAGCACCTGACATTGGCCACCGCCAGAAGACAGGATACTGGGCTAGATGGACCTTTGCTCTGACCCAGTGTGGCTGCTCTTATGTTCTTACGATAGCTATGAACTCCAGTACTCGTAGCTGTGAAGGGGGAAAAAGACCGCGGAGCAGATCATGTGTAGGCTTCCAAGAGTTAAAAGCTGTACGTGTTAGTGCCTGCAGACGGTCTCCAGCACCAATACCACACTGTGTGTTGAGACATCTGCCTGGCGAGCCATGCTTCGTCCTGCCGCAGTGTCTTCAATTATTTTTTGTGTTGTGTATTTTACAAAGGATAAGTCAGGGAACATTTCAGGAAATGTTTTCTCATTCTAAAACATATCAAAATATTGCTGACACTGATCCATAGCTGGGAATGTCATTCGTGAATAAACATGATGTCATTCTCATTCCATTCATACTCCTCCTGGACAGCTGCTGTCAGCATCAGTGAAGAAAAATGCCACCTCACTGGTGACAGCTGCCACTTGAGGTACTTTGTATATCAGCCTCTCTAGAAAAAAAAGCCAGCCATGCAGATGCTATTTAAAGTATGTTGCATCTTGATGAGAAATGCAAAATCTAATATGTGGCAGGTTGCTCTGTGCCCAGATCCAGACATTGAAGGATGAAGAATGTATCTGGTCTCAACCACTTCACATGAAGCACTAAATCCCTGCATTGTAATTGCTAAAGAAAACTGACTTGCTAAGGTGGGCATCTCTGGGTTTTTTTTTTTTTTTTAAATACAGAAAGTGAAAAGCTGTCTCATGGATGTTTGGAACTGCCACAGCAAAGGGTCTTTGGTCTAAACCAGAGGGTCTTTGGCAGTGGTCTGCACAGCCATGTGGTGGTCCATGGAATGAACCATTTGAATGCTAAACAGTGAGTGGCTGGGAGAAGAGATGGCACCATAAGAGAATCTCTTTATACAGAGTTGCCAACAGAAGGCAAAAAAGTCAGAGGACCCGTAAGCTAAGTGTTACAGTAACAGTTTTATCTAACAGAAACAGTTCATTTTCTGAAGAATCTGTAGAAGTCACTAAGCACTATAGACTTGAGACCCAGATGACCACAGTGTCATCCATAATAAAGGAACCTAGCTATCTCTGTGAAGCAAGCAATGCTCCCTTTTTGGGGTGGGGGGGAGACTCTTTGCTTATAGGAGGGTGAAAACATCACACATGCAAATCGTGAATAATGCTCAGTGCAACCCTGTCCCCTCAGTGTCTATGGCAATGACTTAGCAATGAAACACATTGCTTTCCCAAATAGACATGTAGTGAATTAAAATAAGGCATGTAATTACTTCATTTTGTAAATTTAACTCTACTTCAGGAGCTAAACCGTAATGAAGAGGGAACATTCTGCTTTGATTTACATCCTGTGGAAACTTGTTTGGTCCACAGTCTTCTAAGGTTCACTCATAACTATTATGAACATCTGGCAGTTCTCGTTATGCATCAACTACTGGTGCTCATTTGAAGACAGTGGTCCATGCTGAGAGCATATCATGGATTTAGGCCCCAGTGCCTTGTTTATCCCTGAAAGAACATAATTCTGAATAGAGATCAGCTTTACAGCTCAGCTCAGAGAACTCTAAGGTTCAAGAGTTATACTGTTAATTCTTGATTCTTCAGTGGAGCCCTGAATAGCTCCTATGGTCCTTCGTGTTGCACAGTGATTGAAAAATCTTTGGTAGCACTAATGAGAAGGAGACCACAAACGTCCCTTCCTTAGAACCCTCCTTAGTGTCTGCCATCTACATGCATCTCCTGCTCTTCTCTGTGGGAAAGAAGGATACATCTCTGTGGTAAGGATGCAACACAGAAAGAGAGAGAGAATATACAGGGACCAAATATGCAATAGTGGTGAGAGCTGCAATTGTGGAAGGATTTTAAATGCTTATGGCATGTTATTCTAAAGAACCAAGCACAACTGGTCTGTGACATAGCTGGCCTCGAGGCAATACCAGAATATTAAATGATAATTTCTTATGATTTTCTCCTTCTGATAGCTTCACCTAGTATCGTGTGCTGATCACTCTAATTCCCCCTCCAATTCTTCAAATAAGGGATATTCAGATATTTCTAAGGACCAAGTATTTTTGCTCTAAAACCACATGACCAATACAAGAATAAGTGATAACATATTTGTTATCAACAATGGTAATTTTCTTTACTAATCTCCAATTGTTAAGCGAACTGTTTCAGTAAATGTAGCCCTGTTGCTTAGAAGTCTGAATAATCATCATTCACACATCTCTTATGTCGCTTACATATGTTTGAATGTCGCGAGGGTGGATTCCATGGGCCTCTTGTGAATCTGGTTTGGGTTGTTTATGCTTCTCAATTTTTCCTCCTTTATAAAAAAATAAACGCCATTAAGTGAAAAAACTCCACACTTAAGCATGCGTCTAGTTTTCTGAAAGTTTCCTCAGTTATGTCTCCACTTTCCTTTTCCACGTAACACGTAATAAACAGGTCACCTCAGTTTATAGAACATGATTTTTTCTGTTCTGCCACTGTGAGCTATTGACTGAATCCAAGAAACAAACTCTCTACCTCTGTGTAGATACTAATTACTTAAGTATGACAAGAGCTGGTTGGGAATTTTCCATCAGAATGTTTTTTTCCAACAGAGAATGCAGTTTCTGCAAAATTTAATTTTCCATTTGGAAAAATCAAAATGAAATATTTCAGCTTGAGTCAGCATTACTCAGCATCCCCCTCCCCGCCTCCCCCCAAAACTGCTTTGGTGTATCATGGGAGATACAGTTTGAGTATCTCATACCCCCATTTTCCTCTTTGGGCTGGGCTCCCTGGCTGGACTATATTTCCCATTATGCATCAGGTTGTTCAACCAGAGGGGATACCACAGTACACCTTGGGAGATGTAGCCCAGCCCGGGAGCCTAGCCCATAGAGGACTATGGGGGCATAAGGCAACCAAAACTACAACCCCCATGAGGCACAAAAGCAGCACAATTATCAAACCAAGCCAAACCAAAGTGTCTGAACATTCTGCAAAGATATTAATATTTTGATTTTTCATCCCAATGTGAGATGAAAGCAGATGTTCAAATACCAGGATTTCCCAGAGGATAGAAATTCTGATTTTTGACCAGCTTTAGTTGTGACTAGTTATTGCACACAAATCTATAGCCATTTTATGAATGCACAAATATGCAATTTGGATCCTCAGGATGTCAGTTATTGAAATAATTTCTATCTATGAGCATAAGTAAAGATTCTTGCTTCTCAATATGCAACATAGCACAACAGAGCTAATGGGTGGGTCACTGAGGGATGACTGGGGTACCTTGTGTTTGTGCATCCTAGAAACTATCAGCAATTCATCTGAGCTGTAAGGTGACTGCCTACTCCATTGGAAATTCTGCACACATTCATAGAAGGAGTATGCAAGTTTTAGTTATACTGCAATAGTACCTAGGAGCCCTGTCATTGACCGGGACCCCACTGCACTAGGAACTGTACAAATAGAACAAAAAAGATGGCCCCTGTTCCAAAATTGCTGACTCATCCGTACACCACACATAATTAGGAGTCGATCGGATCGGCTATTTCCGATATCCTCTCATCCCACGTGCTTCTTTTAATTCAGAAAGTCACACTCTCCAGTCTCAGAAGAGCGGTGATGAGGCAGCAAGTGCCGTTGTTACGTAACTCCCTGCCCAGCTTCCAACCTGAAAATGGCATGATGCACACATTCGCCACAAGGCATCATCCTATCCAAGGCTCCTGCCATGTTAGCAGTTTGCTGGCAACCAGATTTCCTCCATAGTTGTCCTAGAAAAAGCCCCTTACTAGGTTTATAGTTTAGGTGTGGTAGCAGCCAAACCAGGCTAGGTGCTTTCCAACCACTGGGATTCTCTGCCTCAGAGTCCACAGTCTAAATCTTCCTTCCTTTAGGTCTCCCATTTGACACAGAAACAGCAACACAAAGGGGCAGATGTATAACCTGGGAAGCTTTCCAGATGCGTCTTGAGCCAAGTGAAGCATTGCACATTGTCAGGTCTAAGCAGGGTCCTTCAGTCTGTCACAATGCCACTGGTAGTGTTTAATATGTACAGACAGCACACTCTGGATGGCAGGCACCTGGTGGAAGAGACATCAGCATTGACCACAAGCAGATTCTAAAGACAGTTCAAATAAGTGAATCAGAGGTCTTCCCTTGTGTGCATGGACTTTCATCATGCAACCTGTGTGCCTCAGGAATGCTACTCTGCTCTGGGTAGCATGGCAATGAGCCTGTGCTAGGCATACGCTCCATCGAAGCCATAAATGTTGCACTAATAGATTATCTTGCTAGTCCTGGGCTGTCATTGTAACTGTTATGGCTTCGACTGTCCCATAAGTGCTCTAAGGTGTTGTTCCAAGGAGTTTCGCAGATTGCAAAGCAGAGGAGAAGAATGACAGTGATGTGGCCTCTGGCTCTTCCCCTGAAACAGCGGCTTTTCTGTCATCCCATGGAAGTGCTCTGGTTTCTCTACAGCTCTTGAAATGTGGCTCAAGCAAGGCTGCCAACACACATTCTTCCTTGTCAAACATTGCTCTGATTCTAAAGTCTGCCTCTGTGAGCAGTCTGACAGCTATCACTCCTGCTAGAAATAGTTAAGCCCTTCAAAGTAGTTCATGTTTGTTTGAGAAAGGGGAGCCATCAGATACCTGGAAAAACAATAGCAGCACTTGCCTTTCATTTGAACGCCCAGCACTGAAATTCCTTCTCACTAATTCCAGTGGGCAGTGAATGAAAGCTAAGTAAAACATAGGTTTCAGAGTAACAGCCGTGTTAGTCTGTATTCGCAAAAAGAAAAGGAGTACTTGTGGCACCTTAGAGACTAACCAATTTATTTGAGCAACCGATGAAGTGAGCCGTAGCTCACGAAAGCTTATGCTCAAATAAATTGGTTAGTCTCTAAGGTGCCACAAGTACTCTTTTTCTTTTTAAGTAAACATAGTGAGCCAATTTTCATAAATGCACTAAGATAGCACCTCTGCTTTGAACGTTGCACTTGCCATATTCTGATGCAGTTTTCTTTTGTCTCAGAGCATCAGAAAACAGTAGATTTCCAGTTACTTGGAGTTTCCTACTCAGTGATGTTTGTCAAGTTCTTCACAGGCTACTTAGAGTAGGAGTTTTCCTGCTTTTAGAGTCTCTAGTTATTCTTATGCCACCTATGTCCTCCCTTCCAGCAGATTAGCATGCTGCATCTATTCATCTTTGGGTGGCACCATTATCTGATACAATGCAGAGACGTGGGGTAAGTCAGACACCAAGCTATTGCTTCAGAGTCTAGCATATCTGAGACGGGAATGTACTTTAAAAAAAAAAAAAAGAAAAGCTTTGTGCAGAGCGTCAGGTATTTCTTGGCACATGCACTGCATTTTCTGGAGCAGCATAGTACAAAGTTTTTCTTCTCCACACCCACCTGCCTGTCCCAATACACATCTCTCCCCTATTCGTATCACCACAACAGTGGGGCTACACTAAACCCACTCATCCAGGGGAGCTCCTGGTGCAGGTTAATGCTGCCAGTTATTCTGTTGAATACCATTACCACTGGGGTTGAAACCCTAATGAAGTCTAGTGTAGTATGAAGATTATAGCTAAACATTGTGTATCATCCTGTGTGCACCAAGAGGTAGCAGAGAGAGAACAAAGTCCAACAAAGGCAGTGCTTTTCAGCAAAAAGTACATGTGTTATGGAGGATTATCCAGACTGCCTGATAGGTGAGAGCTACTGTCCTGCGGTCATTCTTCACACCCACATTTCACACTTATGCCAACAAAATCTGTTTCATGCAGCAGTGAATTTTCTCCTCTTCACTTCCAAAGCTCTCCAGAACTTTGTTCCCATCAGCATCTCCATCCTTATCTCCTCTTTCCACTTGGTCCCCCTACTCACAACCTTCATGCCTAACCAGCAGCGTGCTAGCCTATTAGAGGCCCGAAGCAGGAATATCCCCCTTCCCAAACACATAATAAAAAGGGAATGGGGGGATATTGCTTTGACAATTGCTTTGTCTGCTTATGGCTAGTGGCAGCTCTAGGCCTAACCATGTTCTTTGTCTCGTCAGTAGAAGCAGCTGTATGACTCCACGCTGCCCGCACAGTTGATGTACTCCAAACCCCCTCTTCACCATCCAAAGAGAAATAAGCCTCCTAAAAACCCACACTTCAGAGAAGCAGTCCTCTCTGGATGTGCCTGTAGGGCATCCAACCATATTGTTTTGTTCCCTACCCACTGAGAGCCTTTTCACTATAAGCTCCTCAAGGCAGGTATTTGGTTCTTGGTCACAATCTGCCATACCTATGGCAAAGCATCTCCTCTGCTCTGGGATCAGGAGTATGGGCCCTAGACAATACCAGGCCACACCTTCATCAACCCGTTATTCAATTTACAGCCTACACATTTCTGGCCCAAGGGAATAAGACAGAAGAGAACCAAATCCCAAGCATAACACAGCACACAATAAACCAGTCTCACTGTGGCCATGTTACACACAACTCTCATAGTAGGGGAAACTCCAAAGCTTCAGCAAATGACTGCTGATTCAAGCCACCAAAACTGTACCAGACCATTCAGCCACCTGTCTCCACATGCAGTCTCTCCTCAGACCTTACCTGGTGCTGTCTTCCTACAGGGAAGGACTGGCTACCCCTGCCAGCATTTCCAGTAGATAAACTGCTGCTCCGACATTTGGTGTCTAGGCAGGATAATACAGGGGTTTCCCTGCAGTCTTTAGAGGTAAGCACCTGCTTCCTGCGATGAAACAAGGTACAGCTCTGTGCTACTCCCTGGTATTTTTTCAGTTACAGGCTCAAAGAGAGAGCAAGTAAACAACTCAGAGCCAGTTCCTTCTGAGAGCCAAAGCCTCTCACTGTTACCAATGGGGGGAATTTCTGGCTGGGCAGGTTATTGTATTTAATTTATTCTGGAACATCCACTATTGTTGTTTGTGAAACAATTAGATACAATTACTACTTCTTAGAAAAAAAGGCAAACTCCTCTGTTACTAGACATAGCTAACCCTTCTCAAAACTGTTTCCTGGTATTTCTATGCAGTCATCAGCAAAAGTGTCAACAAAAACACTTAGTTCTGCTGAAGTTGTTTGTATTTCGCAAGACTTGTTGCAAGATCAAAAATGGTCAAAATTCAACAACAAAAAATTGTTCTTACAGATATTACATCCAGGTGTATGGATGCTACTGCAGTGAAGGCAAAGACAGGATTCAGTCACCCATTTCCCAGAGATTACTATTCAGACCTTCCTGTCCAGCATCAAGGAATTTCTAGGATAGCGCAATTTGATCGTATCACTAGTTCATCTCCAGGCCATTCTAATCACTCCTTCTGTGTCCTCACACATAGCTGCCTCTCTTGCTGGCTAGCGGCTTGACCAAGGTGCTAGCACTCATTATCAAGCACAGCTTTGGCCAGTTCATCACCTCCAGAATACAGGTTGCTGCAGCCGTCAGACACCTGCTGTGGACTGTGGCTCAGTAGGGAGGAAGTAACAAGAAGAGGAAAGGGAAGGATTATGCAGGTTGGTTAAAGGGCACTAGATGAGGTGCAATGGCCTGGGGCTGGAAGTAGAAAAATTCAAATAATAATTTACTTAGGGAATTCTCGAAGCTCCATCATCTGGAACTCCAGCACTTGTGCTGGTGGGGAGACAGGTAAATGGATAAGGCTCTTCTATCCATTGTTATTATTTATTTTAATACCATAGTGCGTAGAAGCCCGAGACATGAACCAGGACCCCATTGTACGAGGCACTGTACAAACACAGAAAACAAAACATACAGTTCCTGCCCCAAGGAGCTTACAGATTTAAGCATAAAACAAGAAACAGAGAGATGGGGGAGTACAAGGAAACAATGAGACAATATTGGTCAGTGTGACAGGCATTGCTCTCAGCATACCATCAGCCTAACCTATGAGATTTGTCCTGGCCTTCCTTAAAAGAGTTTATCTGCACAGCAGAACTTTAACGTCTTTTTACTTGCATGCCTGCTTTCATAAAACAAGCAGCTCTGAGTACCAAGCACAGGAGGAGGGAAGACAAAATCAGCATGGATACATCCTGCTCCCTCCTCCCAAACAACACATTTAGCATATTCCATTTCATGCAGCCTCCACACCAGCTCTGCTGCCAAGCAGCCAGGGAGCGCAGTACTTCACAAAGCTTACTGGAGAGCCACAAGACAAGGCAGGTCCAAGCTATTTTGTTTTATTTTCATCTTGAAGAGCTAGCTTATGCAGTTTGTGAATTGTGTTGGTTGGTCTAGTCGATGCGCTACAGCCTGTAGTGTGAACAACCACACTGCTTGGAAGGTTCTTAGATCGGTATCACTTATTCGTGTACATTAAACATATGGGAGTTTTTAAGCATGCTGCTGGAAGGGATAACAGATGCCTCAACATGCAGAGATGGACACTTTAGAACTGATTCACTATTGCAGTTAGGGAAAGATGTGTTTCCAACACAGATTAAACATCTAACACTTCTCTTCAGGGGATGCTTTGCAAGCATTCATTTATTATACCAGGGTGTCGTTGTTTCCTACTCTTGACACAAGAGTAAACTGAGGCAGAGAGGTTCAAGACCTGCCCAGGATCACAGAGGGAGTCAGTGCCAATGCCATTACTAGCAGGATTGGGCAGTCTCTGACTCAGACCAGCCTCCTTCCCAGTCTGGAACTTTCCTCTTTCTTCCCTTCGTCTTCAAGAGTGTCCCAGAGAACATGTCCTTTGGCTAGCTTCAGGAAGGAGGCTTGCTTCTCTCAGATTCTGTGGGAGACCCCTACAGCTCCTCTATGTGTTTTCACGAAACCTGATGGCATTGCAGGCGGATGAGCCTTGGTATAACTAAATGGTGATTCATCCTCAGGCTAGGAGGCACAATCCCATAGAAACACAGCCTGGGGAGAGTATTGCCCTGCACATCCATCACCTGCTAGTTCTGCTATTGAAAACATGGTCGGAAGTTGATAGCAACTCTCATACAAATGCTTCCTTTAACTTCCTGGTGCCAGACGGCCCAGCTCTGTCTGCTAATGTGACGTACAAACGGATGTTGCATTAACAAATAGCATCTGTCTCATGAGCCAGCACCATGGGGTTCTGTTCTAAGCATAGCTCAGTGCTCCTAGCTTTTAATATTTCTAGAGCAAGAGAATCACTTGGTGACACTGCTGTTCCAGGTAAATGCTAATGGAGTGCTATTTGTCTGGCTGGAAAACTCTGCTCTGTAACAATCTCATTTGAGCAATTGCTGAGCAATCTAATTTAGCTTCTCTCTACTAACTGAATATGACTTCTTCCATTTCCTTGGGCCACCAGTGAACAGCAACACTTCTCAGCCCAAATAGATGCCCCACGAGATGCTGGGTGGAGTATTGTTGGACCAAATATTCAAGGATCGATGTAGTGTAAACACTTGGCTTCTCTAGGAATTACACTGACACCAACCCCACACGCACCAGAAAATAAAATAAATGTGGATTATTTTAACCCAAGTCACTATGACAATCTTGAAAGTATGCTGCAAATGTGAAAACTTGGAGTTGCTTCCTCATGTGCCATCAAACCCTTTTCTTTCTACTCAGGTTAGCCTGCCTTTCTTTTACAATAGGTAATTTGCTTGCACAATGTGATTATATTAAATAAGAACATTAGTACTTATAAGTTATTGTAAGACTGACAGGGATTCTCTGACAGTGTTAAAAATTTCCCATAAGAAGCCTGAGAGCTGTGAACTATTCCCCCAGGCGTGGAAATCTGCTCCAGAGAAGTGATCCTCTGGATCTGTCCAGTCCAATAGACTGGAGAGGACTTGACCTTCCAAGTTTGGATAGAGCATGACTGGCTGCCAAAAGACCCTAATGTGAGCATCTCACTGGAGCATTAATAGGAAGCAGAGAACGTTAGCTGTACAATAGAATGACTGCTTCGAACAAGGACATTCAAAGTCAGAAAGCAGAAAATTAGAGCTTCAACCATAAAGTTCAAAGAATGGGGGAAAAGGCATGAAAAATAATTCTGACACTTTAGAGTGGAACTCAATTGTTCCATTAAACTGTATTTTTAATAAAAAATAACAATAACAGCATTCCAAATTTCTATTTTATAAGCTTTACTAATGTATAATTTTTTTTAATACATGTCAGAATTTCTTACTTGATGCAAATGCAATATTTATAGAAAGCAAGACACTTCAAAACAGCTCCAGAGACTTTAAGCTCTCGGTTTATACACAGATTTAGAATAACTCAGGAATACAAAATGACAAAATGTACATTTTTTATATTGTTTACTAATGTATTGTCTCTTATCCCTGATCCATCATCTCCCTGGCTGGGGGAATCACGTTCAGCTTCTCAACTCTCTTTAATGCTGTGTATTTCTGGAGTGAAATATTCCCATATGGTGAAAATCTATCACAAATCTGCCTTGCAGAATATCGCTCCCAAGAATTACATGAAGATCATTAATAAACACATTTGTTCAGCAACGGACTTTTCTTCTCTTGGTCATTATTTTAATCCTTGTTTTTCTTTACCCCATCCTACTGCAATTCTTAGATGAACTCTCCTCAGATCAGGGAAAAATAGGAAATTTAGTACTTACTGAATACTGAAATCCGGTGTTTCACAAGATGCAGTCACTGAGTTTGCTGCTCTGCAATGGAGGATTGCGCCTTTGCACCCGCCCCCACTGAATTCTCCTCTTCGCTAATTACTAACACCAGTCAGGGGAAAAAAAACTTGCGACCAAAATCACAGCTGGCCAGTGACTGCAAAGTTTAGCATGAGCCATGCCCTCAGCAGGTGTATCAAAGGCACACAGGAGATCCATCAGTTTCTATCGGACAACATGTTACCTTAGGTTTGGGGTATGACTGAAGCTGGTTACTGTTAGAAGCAAAAGAGGAAGGACGGTTTTGCAGTTCAGTTGTGGGTTTGGGAGTCAGAAGAGCTGGATCCTATTCCTTGCTGTGCCATTGACCTATTATGCGACCTTGGGCAAGTCAGAGGATCTCACTGTGCCTCAACTTCATCCTCCATAAAATGGGGATAATGGAACTGCCTCACCTCACAGGGATGTTGCTAAATTGATTTGTCTGTATGAGGCACTCGGATACTCTGCTGATAAGCATCAAAGAATGGCTTAAAGGGAAGAAAGAATAAAGGAGGGTGGACGAATTATTATGGATTATATAGCATCAGTCAGTTTTGCTAACCCAACACATTAAAAAATCATGAATCAGGTCCCAAAAAATTATAAGACTAAGTTTAAAATTATGAGATTTTTTAAAAAAAAGTAATAAATGTGGGTTATTTTGATTTGTTTAAAACTTGTTAAAATCAAAAGCATTTTAAAAATCTCAACTATCTTCCCAGTTTAGACTGTTTTCTTCTTGCTCTTCACAAAGCATGAACTATGGAAATAGATGAGCCATTTTCACTTTTGTTGACATAATTAGTGTTGAGTCAGTTTCACGTTCAGTTCTCATTAACTCTTTATTTATTCTTTCCTAGGGTACTTAGAGTTTTACAATCCTAGCTAAATGCCATTGCAATAAACTATTCACAGATGATGAGCCAACCAGTCATCAGTGTCCCATCCCTGATGGAGGACTCATCTGCCACCAACATCCAATTCCCCATATTCACCCACCCCCCACCGCTCCCCCCCAAAAAGGAGAAAGATTAAATGTTCAGTCAAAAGCCTGATTGAACACAAAAGCCTCACAGCATGATCTGCAGCCAAATATTGCTGGGCTGAAACTGGAACAAGGCTGCAATGTTTGGTTGCAAACACTCCAGGAAAACTTTGTAAATCCCAAACCAAAAATACATTTTCATTGACAAGAAAATCATGAGTACATTTCTACTCATGCTCAAGTGCTCTAAACTGGCATGTCCCCCCGACACACACACTTTCTTTTTCTGCCCTCTCATCACCACCTACATTTCATTGTGAAACTATATAATGGTGTCCCTTTAAAAAGTCATTCGGCCTCAGATTTTCAGACGCAAGCTTATTTCAAAAAGAACAGGAGGACTTGTGGCACCATAGAGAGTAACAAATTTATTAGAGCATAAGCTTTCATGAGCTACAGCTCACTTCATCGGATACATCGGATACGAAAGCTTATGCTCTAATAAATTTGTTAGTCTCTAAGGTGCCACAAGTCCTCCTGTTCTTTTTGCGGATACAGACTAACACGGCTGCTACTCTGAAGCTTATTTCACATGCTTTGCTTCACGTTTGGGGAAGGGAGGAGTTGAATCTATACCCCACTTACGTAAATAACAAGCTGTGCTGCACAATGCAGTCAGACCTGGGCAAACACAGGGTTATTTTCCTTTCCAAGAAAACCCTGGAACACAGTTAGTCAAAAAGACATGTTACTGCGGCAAAACTAAGTCCAGAGCTCTCCCAAGTGTACTGCTGGTGAATCAACAGCTAAAGCAGTCAGCCAGCTCCGTAGTGTGTTAGACATACGGCATTTAATGATGTAGTCTTTGGTTAACAAAATTACAGAGGCATATATATTCACCAAAATCATTAGTTTCCAAAGGCATTCAACACATCAGTTTAGTACAGCGCTGCAGAACACTCCCCTGTCAATAGACCTGCCTGGCAGTTTCTAACTGATCTTGTAGTAGAAAACCCAAGTCCAGTGCAGGAGGAAGGTTTGTAATATCTGATGAATGTTCACATAATTCCCCTGTTTGGGCTCATACACTTTCCTGGGAGAAAGGGAACAAAACACACTGTATAATGTTTAGGGCTCTGATCCACCTGGGCTGTATGCGGCCATAGGCCTCTACTCAAGGGGATCTGATTGCAGGAGCAGGACCTAAGTTAGAGATGGATGAATCTCAAAACATGTATCTGAGCTAAATTTCTGTTGGAAGCCCTGCCCTGCAGTTCTCACTGAGGTAGGCCTACCAGAGAGAGGCAACAGTCTCCTGAGCAATGGTTATCAAAGCACATTTGAACCAGAACAATTCTACAGGCAGAGGAAAGTTAACATTCCGAGACGCAGCTTTATTTCACAGCTAGAACTAGCATTTGTTCCAACCTGCGGCACATTCAGAAGCTGTAAGTGAATCGGATTCAACAACTCTACCTTCTCCCCGGGACAGGTTTATGTTACGGTACCTGTGTTCATACTACAGGGCAATTGCAAAGCCGTTGCTTGCTCTAGTTTTCTAACTGACAAGCCTCACACGTGGCTATTTTTAAAAGCTGATGCAATTGCAGTATTGCCAACCCTACCCATTCAAAAATCATGAATCAGGCCACCAAAAATCTAGAGATTTTAAAAAGAAAAGGAGTACTTGTGGCACCTTAGAGACTAAAACTAATAAATCTTGGGGTCTTTTTCTTTGCTTCTGTTTTTTGAGCCTTTTGGGTGCATATTTTCAAGTTTTTCTGGGTAACCATAACAGCTAGAAACTTACTTTGTTAAAAATAAGGAAGCTAAGATTCTCACATGATCACCTGTCTACAGGAGCTGGAGTTTAAAAAAAATCACTAAATATCACAAGACGTGTGAAAAAATCATTAGGGCTGACAACAGTGCAATTGTAGGGGCAGAAGTGGTTAGTGAGTCACCTAGTCATAGAAACATAGTTATATAATTTAAGAGGTGCTGTGTTCTGGGGCATCAGGGAGGATCTCACAGTCCAAATGACTGCAGTAGCCCAATCAATACAAACACACACTTTTCAGTGTCAAGGGTTTAAACAAAAAGTTCAAAGAGGTTCCTTCTGCCTTTTATAAGAAATGGCTTTGGGCACCCAAAGTTTGATTCCACCACAAAAGACTAATTCTCCAGCTACTGCTTCCCTTCCCCAGAGGTTCTGGCTCCAAAAGCCAACTAGACCTACTCCTCAGAGCACCTCTCTTCTCCTCTGTGGTTGGGGGACAGGGAATTACTTAACTCACCACAGCTGGCCTGGCCTGGCCCTGCTACCCTGACAATGCCAGGACAGAATGCCAGCACCTGTCATTCCCCTACTGAGAGAGGAAAGAGTAACCTTTCCCTGCCAGCTCCTGGGCAAGCCTTCTGTGGTGTCAGCAGGGAAACTGGCACCCAGCAGCCCCAGGATTAGGTGTCAGGCTGAGAGAGCAGGCCAACCAGTAGGAACAGCCTGTCTCAGAGCTGGAGGCAGGCCTAGAGAGGTCAGGCTCTCAGTGAGACAGACAACCGAACAGCTGTCACCTCAAGCCCCTTCTCAGCTGAGCTGGCTGAGAGATTGGGTTTATTTTTTAAATTATCATGAAATATTAATTTAGGGAGTGAAAATATAAATGAAACCCAAATAATACCACGTAAAGGCACTCTTCAGGGGAAACTAAATCATAACCCCGCCCTTCCTGAGAACAAAGGAGCAAACTTTTGATGGAGAACCACAACATGCTTATATCTGAGGGCTGTATTTGGAAAGGAGTTTCTCATCCCTGAGAGGCTGCTGCTGATGGGAGAGCCCTGCCTTGGGGTGGCAGTCTGGCAGGACTCAAATGGGGAAGCAGCATTATTTGTGATTGCACTGGATGGAGTTAGTTTAATATTGACTTTTGAAAATGGCTTTTACCAGCAGAAATGGCTCTGCAGCCGCCTTTGGAAACTTTCATTAATACTTAATTTTGGACTATTTGGCTGCTGCTGACTGAAATTCCCCTATGTGGCTCACTAAACTAGTGCCTTCATTGACTGCCTTTACAGGGGGACTTTGTAAACTGTGGAGTATTAATTGTTTGGGGTTTTGTTTTTATGTTCTCGGTGTTTCTGTAAAACAGTCACTGAAACACAGTAACAGGAAACAAGATTCATTTAGCTGCTAGAGAGATGTTTGTATATGACCTTTGACATAAATTCAATTAAGCTAAATAATTAAACTTTGGCAATGGAGCTAACACTTTGAGCTCTGAAGGAAATCCAGAAATAGGGGTTTTCCCGCTATATCGCATAGCACTGGGTATACCCAGTACATTCAGTCAAGGATGATATAATTTCTTTGAAGGGCACACTCTTTAATTAATGTTATCCTGGCACCTACAGTACCCTCTTGGCATAGTTATCTGATTTATTTTTATTCCTCTAGATTTATATTATATTATTAATTTTCACAATAGTAGCAACAGACCCTGCTGAAACCACCCTCAAATAAATACACATGAAACATATCAACAAAATGAGATCCATTCACAGTGGACATAGTGATCACCCCACAATCAACCCACTTCCCAAATGCCTAGGAAATGAGAGGACCCTTACAGCATGCCTGAATGTCTAGCAAAATTCAGACACGGGGGCAGGAGCAAATTCCAAAGCTGCTCGTTTTTGTCTGGTGACACCAAGGGTGGCCAGATCCAAAGCCCATTGTAGTTAATGGAATGAATCCCTTTGATTTGTGTGGACTCTGGATCAGGCCCTACTTGAGCTCCCATTCTGAATAATGGCTAGTCATTGACTTTTTTCTTGTACGTTAACAAGATTCTAGCTAACTACAAACAAAAACAAGGTATTAGTGTGTCCATATGGCAATGATTTATACATTGCAATGTCTAAGTACAGGCCCAAGCCATGACTGCGTTGGAAATCTAGAGAGCTGCTTTCTGAATGTCATCTATCATAAGCGTCACCTTCTCACTGTCGAGAGGGGATCCTGCCATCCAGAGAACAGTTGGAATCCCAAAATTCCACTCTCAGTCAGTCACCCTAATCTATGCAACACCCCTGACGTCAACAGAGTTCCAAGCTAGCACCTAAATGCAAGATCTGACCCATATCATGTAGACTGCTGTGTCTGCAGGGTAAGGTTTTGTATTTTGTTTAGTATATGTTACCTGCTGTAAAGCACCCTGCCTACTTACAGCACTCTGCAAATAACACCAATAGCAAAGGTTTAATTTGCAAGCCAAGCCAGGAGAGTGTTGAGAGCATCAAGCTATCTTGGAGCTAAAGGACAAGTCTCTCTCATATTCTCCTCTTCCCCCAGATCTCCTAGTTATTCATTTGTGTGGTTGAAGAACATCCACCACCACACAGAAAACTTTGAACTCCCCTCTCCCACTAACAAGTGGTCCCACTGGGAGTGAAGAATACTGGTTTGCAGGTATTTGTACTGTCATTGCCTAGGCTGTTCTATGGATAACTAAGCAGAGGGATTCAATCTCATGGGCATTCAGTCCGGCACCATTCATGGGCACTAAATTCATTCCACTCCTACAAGGACAGGTTTCTAATGGCGACCCCAGATCCCGGAGAGCCCAGTACTAATTCCCTCACTAGGGCCCATCCCCGCTGCAGCAAGGGCTAGATGCCTGGTGCTGCAGAGGTGGAGCAGGAGCTCTCAGGCTGGCAGTTTTAAATACTCTAAGGTCTTGGGTTAAGCCAATCCTTTCTAAAACTGGTATTTACATTTCCCCAATCTCAATTCCTGTAGTAGAGCCTCTGTCACCAGGGCTCATAATATCGTATCAGCTTTAAATATACTGTTACCTGAAACTAGATCAGGGTCACCGGGAGAAGTCTGGTGACTTCGCAGGCTGAGCAGCAATTGCAGGCTGCTGCTTCTCTTTAACCGACACATTATCCTTCAGTAGGACACCAGTCCTTCGCTTCCTGCCCCTCTCACCCTTTCTGGTCTGCAATGCAGCCATTCTGTCTGCACTCTTGTCAGTGCCCCTGCTAATTCATGGCAACATCCGGAGCAGGGAAGAGCTGGTGAACGACTTCTCCGTCCGTTCAGACTGTGCAGAAATGAATGGCACAGAGACACAGGACATGAAATAGTTTGTGAAAAACAGGGCTCTGGCCACACCTTTCAAGTAGATGCTACAGAAGACCGGCTGTTTTGCAAATTTTGTTTCTGGGTTTTTTGGACTGTTTGGCCTCCTATTAGAGCCCCAGGTAGGTGTTGCACCTATTGAATGAATGTCTGTTGGTGCTGTGCCTAAATTAATCTGCAGCTACGCAGCCAAAAGGCAGGGTTTAAAAAGAAGTAAAACCCTACCAGTCTAAGTATTCGTGTTGTCCGAATGAGTGTTTATCATCACTCCTATCTCAATCCAGATGCTCACATCTGCACCCAGCTCTCGAGTGTCTGAATCCCTCAGAGAAGGCAAGCACCATACAACCCTTCAAGCATTAGTAGTAAAGTTTGCTTGGAGGCAGCCTGTCTGATTCTCCATTCCCTTGTGCAGTTATTTACGCTGCCGACTTCCACTGGTGCCGGTGGTTGCTCGACCCCCCTCTGCCCCGGCCCCACCCCGACTCTGCCCCCTCCCACCCCTATTCCAACCCCTTCCCCAAATCCCTGCCCCGGCCCCACCTCTTCTCCTGAGCGTGCCATGTTCCCACTCCTCCCCCTTCCCTCTGGAGCTTGCTACAGTTGTTTGGTGGTGGCAAGGGCTGGGTGGTAGGCGGAGGAGTGGGGATGCAGCGCACTCAGGGGAGGAGGCAGAGGAGGAGGTGAGGTGGGGTGGGGAGGTTGGCTGCCGGTGGGTGCAGAGCACCCACTAATTTTTCCCCGCGGGTGCTCCAGCACCAGAGCAGCCATGGAGTCAGCACCTATGGTGCCAAGTGCAGACCTTAAACAGTAGCATTCTGATTAGGTAGCACATTACTTCCAACTTGCACTGGTGTGAATGGCTGAACAAGGTGCCCTGCAATCAAGACCCAAGTCCACTGTATCTAGTGATTACAGCAGGAAAATTTAAGGCCAGACGCCTATGTTCCATTCCTTGCTCTGCCACTGATTTACTGTGTGACCTTGGGCAGGTCACTTAACCCCCATCACTTTATTCCTGTGTAAGACCATTATAACAATTGCTATCTTCCAAGAGAAGTTATGAAGCTAAATTCATTAATGTTTCCTAAGTGCTTTGAGATCTTCAGATGAGAGGTTTCAGAGTAACAGCCGTGTTAGTCTGTATTCGCAAAAAGAAAAGGAGTACTTGTGGCACCTTAGAGACTAACCAATTTATTTGAGCATAAGCTTTCATGAGCTACAGAGCTCACGAAAGCTTATGCTCAAATAAATTGGTTAGTCTCTAAGGTGCCACAAGTACTACTTTTCTTTTTTCAGATGAGAGGTGAAAGAGAAGGGTATGGTATCATTATAACCAGGAAAAAGTCAGATATCTAAGCCGTGATGCTGAAGAACCATTTCTCCTCTGTCTCACACTCAAAGTGGTTAGTAGCTTGTTTTGTTTTGTTTGTCCTCCCCTTTTCAGTGTTTTCTTTGCAGAGAGAGCAACCCGTGGACCTTTACCTTCTGTCTCTTACATCCCAATTCTCCTTTAAAATTGTCCTTGATTTGCTATTTTCTTTGATAATTTTATTCTCGCTCCCTTTTCTCCAGGGCAACCTTTCCTCTGGAAATTATTTCCATATATGCCACTCAACATGGCTGTGTAGAGAAGCATGTATGTCTGAATATCTGCCTTACACAATGTTGGTAGGGTAGTTCCCAGACTAACACGCCTTGGCTGGGTTAAATAAGTTTTAATAATAAAAATGTTGGTCAGGTGAAAGGCAAGACTGCAAGAACTAATTCTTTTTAAATTGCATATTTAACTGCTATACCGTTACTGCTTTCGTGGATGCTAAATTTAATTGTCACCCAGGCTGAAGTAATAAGCTTGTCAAATCTGAACATTTTCATGTCTTGGACAGCAGTATTAGTTGGAAGAGAAAATTATCAGTTCGTAGGGATGATTTTGCAGGTTTTTTATTCTATATTTTCTGAAGATTCTTCACAGGTTGGGTGCCTGAGAACTCAAGCTGAGATTGTTCCTGCTGATAAAGATTAAGCTTTTCCTCTGCAATTTTCTTATACGTACATATGCACGTATGTATATACATGGATATCTAGATGCTGAGGGCCTTGAATATCCAATGCTCAGATCTATCGGCAAAATATTGAAAAGAGGCCTTGAATTTTGTTGCCCTCCATTTTGGGGTGCCTCATGTTAGACCTGCTTTTCAGAGGTGCTGAGCATCTGCAACAATCTTTGGCTTCAACGGGAGCAGCATATGCTCAGCACTTCTGAAATCAGTGTCTCAGATCAGGGGCCTCAAAAACTAAGGTGCACAAAATTACAGACCACCCATGAAACTTGTTACCATCCACAGCCAAGGCAAAGAACACAGTGCATGAGCTCTGAGCCTCCGTGATGCAGCTCCCTGCCAGACTGCAGCGCAAGTCTCTGGCCAGCCACCCATGTGGCTGTTGTTTGATTTCACCTTTGCCTTTTGATATTTTCCTTCAGGGTTCTATACCTCTCACGGTGTCTTCACAGAGTTGACACAAGTCTAAGAGGTTGGGAAAAAAAGTTTCCTGCCCACCTGGAGTGGGACTCACTACCTCTCCAGTAAAGTCCCTCAGGATTATTCTGCCTTCCCCTACTCCCACAACTAGATTCTTTGCTTACTGCATCTCAGATTCTTTTGATTGTTTTTGGTACTGTAAATGGTTTTGACAAAGCCAGGCCTATCCAAGAGAACAGAGAAGATAGCTCCTTTCTGATTGCTGTGATAATTATTAGTAGTGGTAATTTTATCAGTGCTAACGTGTGCCATTTCCCGCCAAATAAAGGCCTTCTTCTGCCCTTCTGTGTGGTTAAATTATTGAATCCAAACTCTATTTCAGAAGTTCTTCTGATTAAATGCTGCTGTGTTCGTAAAAGCAATTTAACCTTTCATCTTTTATGGATGGAAATTTTTTTTTTTTTTTTTTTTTTTTACAAAAATCCTGTAGGGCGGTTTTTCTCCTCATCTCCTTCTGATCTCAGTGATATTACTTGATGTGGCTTTTGAAGAAAAAATGCCTCCTGTAGCTAATGCAGATGGAGAAAGGAAAAGGCAACTTGGAAAAAATCCCCATGTTAATATTTCTATCACAAACTCCTAAAAAGAATTCCCCAAATTGAATGTATCTCTTTCTAAAATTTAAAGACAAGTGCTGTGGAAGAGGATTGACCCGCCTGGAGATTTTGCTCAATGTAACATCCATAGGTTTGTTGTCTAGCTTTGCATCTTTTCATTACATTGATGACTCAGGTTCCACGTTTAATTCTTTATTTTTGACAAATGATCATACGTTGTCCAAACTTCTGGAATAAAGAGGTTACTCTGAAAAGACACCATGCCAGCAAGACATAGTGTTTGGGAGAGGGATGCTTTCAAGGCATTGTAAGGTGATCAGAGTTGCAGTTAAATCTATACATGGATCACTTGAAATGCTTGACTGGATAAAATCTTAGACAACATACTGCAGGGAACAGTTCTGCATTGGTTCTGGGCAGACAGAGTGCAGGACCTAATAGATATTTTCCTTCTCTGACTCCTCTAATTCCAGTGTATTGCAGAGTCTTCCATAGAAATGAAGTTTTAGCTGATCCTTGCTCTTCCCACATTAATGTGTATTTTGTGGTATCTCTCCTTGGATTTACAGCCCAGTTTCCTCTCTTTGAGTAAATGGAAACATTATGCCACCCTGCAGCACACTTCAGTCCCTCTGTTTCCTTTAGAGCTTGTGAAAGGTGCTGGATTAATAACCCAGAAGCTCTCTATTTATTTACAGAACAGGTACTGCACCAATAATGGTACCAGCTTCTCCACAGTACCCTGACAACATATCTCACCCGGTCACCCCTGGTATGTAGACCATGAATTCCTAAGATCTACACAGCTTTAGGAAAGCTATCCTCGTGGCGTAGAGTTTTTCTTAAGTGTCCTTTGCACCAGTTCCACAGTATGGCTGCATTGGTATGGCAGCTGGCTCCCCTGCCCAGAACAGCCCCTGGGACTGCCCCATAAAACTACCTGGGGAAAGTACATAAAGCCCTGGGGTTCTGGGAACAGTGTGTTATTCCCCCAACCCTGGCTCTGGCCCCTCCTCCCGACATGGCCCCTGCAGTTTCCTGCAAGTGCCAGGGCTGAGGAGATGGTGCCATGAAGTTAGCTGTCTGCCTCTTCCATGTGGGCAGGGGGGATGTATGCACATAGGGTCACCCCCACCATTTGGAACCATTGCTCAGCATTATTCCTGTATTTCCTGGTCTTATGGCAAGAGGATAATGGCTCTCATGGATGGCCCCATCTTTCCTACTGCTGCTTGATGCACCAAGTCCCAAAGGAGGCCCAAGCCCTAGAAAAGGAGACAGAGTTGGCTAAACAACATAAACAAATTATTCTCGCAGCCATAACAACATCCTTTGGCTCCCACGGATTTAGCCAGGAGCTCAGTGAGGCACTCAGAGTCAGATGGATTTTCACGTTGTTCTACTAAAATGATGGTTAATGGGAATTTTCCTAAATAGGCAAGGCATTCTTTTTGTTTACTTGAATCCTGGAGCACTTTTCAACAGGTGCTGTATGGAATTTTGAACTGGGGACAAGTACCGATTTTGGGTCTTTATTTTCTAAGGTTTCGTTTGATGGATGTGTGTCCTCCAACACCTGATTTAATGGAGACAGTTAAGTGCTAGTAGTGGAAGAAATCTCCACCTTAGCAGGGATGGCTACCCCTGAATATGAACAGTGCTCACTGACCCAGCAGGCAGGTTGTTTTGCAAGTCTTGTACCGTGGAGACACGGTCTCTCTCTCTCTGTGCTGTGGTACACCAGACATCACTTTAGTTTTGGAACTGTTGCTCAGGTACCGCTCCCAGAAGAGCATGCTTGTTGAGATACTACTGCTGTGGAACAATGTCTCTGTGAGTTAGGCAGGTGGGCAACAACTGAAGAGGGGGACCCATTGCGAGCCACCATAGAGAGAGAGCTATCTTTTAGCTATTAGTTAAAATCTAACTCTACTAGCTTTAATTCACATCTACATTAATGAAAACAATTAAAGCCATAAAGCCAGAGCATCCCCAAACCAAGGAGGCATCATTAACATTCTCTGCACCTGAATAACAAGCAAGGAAAAACAACAAGGGGATTTAGAGTTCAACTTGCAAAAGATAACACCGTGCATTAGAAGCGAATGAGCCTCCCATTGGGAGCAGCACTAGAGAAAGGAAGGAAAATAAAGTAGGGCAGTGTGCCAAATTCAGGAGGTTTAAAAAAATAACCAGTGCAGTGATCACAAAAGAATCCCCGTTTCAGCCCAGCATGGGAGGAAGTATGAACTGAAACCCAACGAGGATTTCCATGTTACTGTCTTAATTTGTAAAGGCTTTGAAAAATAACACAATGCTAAGCTGGTCTTTCTTTTGGGGGGAAGGGAAAGGGTCAAAGGAAACTGTATTGGTTATCAAATAATGACTGAAAAAGCTATTCTATCTGGCTCCCCCTAGACTCCCAAGTGACTTGAAGGGGCACAAAACACTTCCAAAGAAACCCACACACAGGAAAGCAGAGCAAAGCCAGCACTTTTCTCCAGCAAGCTGCTCTTGTGTACCTATTCCTTGCCTTCTCGCTGTGTACTCACACACAGCAGCCGTCCCCCAGGAGAATGGGAGCTGCACCTTGAAATGGAGACTGCTGCTTTTTCTTGCACTGAGAGAAAAGCTTTACAGACTAGAAAGCATAAGATAATAATGGCAGGATTAGGTCTTGTACATTTGGTGAGAGTTCTGGGCTCAGGACAACATGCAGGGCCTATAGCCTCTAATTACCTTCCAAAACCAGAGTGAGTTATTAACATAAACCACTACAGGTACTGGACACAGCATTCCACACAGAGCCCCTTTTGTCCCTCTGCTAGGGGATGCTGCATTAGCCCTTTACATTCTCTTCCCTTGTGGTTTTCAAGCCAGATCAGAGTTTGGGGGAGCAGGGGGAAGCTTAACCTTGAGAATTTTAATTGCACAAAGTCAGCTTTTCACCTTTTGTTGGATTTAAAGGAAAGCCAAATAAAGGTAGGTTCGACACAAAAGCACAAGGCAGGTGAGCTCTGAAGAAACAGATCCAGGAAGGGAACAAAAAGGAGCATACAAATGGATGGCTGATCTCTGTTGTACTCGCACCATGTAACAAGCCAGGTAACAGCTACTGCTCCTAAACTAGATGGCCAGTAGGTAAACAAACCTTCCCTGTGATCAATAGGATAAAGGAGAATTTGATTAGCCTTGGAAAATTACAAAAAGAACAGAACTTTTTCTCTCCTTGGGCTGGGCGATTTCCCTGTGAAAGTTTTTACAAGAATGAGGCTGCATATAATGCATCTTGTTAACCCAAATTACATGCACTCGAATTCCCTCTCTTTCCCCAAAGAAATCAGAGGAGAAATCAGGCGTGAAATGGCATGTGGGTGGGGCTGAGAGAAGCAAGCTCTGCACTTGTAATTAAATGAGGCTCTGCATGCCCCCCTTCTCTGTGCCTCAGTGGGTTTCTGATGGGGGCAAAGTGGCACCAGAAAAAAAAAGAATAGGACACACACACACACACACACACACACCATTTATTTAGGGATTTTCAGGGCTTTGGGGGTGTCCAGCACTATGGCAGAGAAAGGTTAGTGCAGAGGAGTGAATGCCTCCTTTCAATTCTATAGTTCATGGAATCCTAGGGCCAACTCCAGAGTGGCCCCAGTGATTTCTCTAGGTGCTGCAGGTGCTTGGGATTTGGACCATTGACATTTGAAAGGCAAAGTTTAGATCATCTGCCCCCACAACCTGCCCCCTCTTATGCCTCAGCCACAAGGTGGGATTGTTCCTTACAAGGTATCTTTTAGTGTTTCATCCTGTCTAGTTTCAAATGTCCTAAACCATGGAGCTTCCTCCACTTGGGAGGAAATTCCACAGGCTGATGCAGCTCTTGGGAAGGCTTCCCTGATATTCAGTTCACATTTTCTTCTTCATCATTTCACCCTAGTCCTCCCAGTTATACACTCTGGTGTCCCCCTTTTTGGTGCTAACACCCTTTAGACATTATCACATTCTCCCTTGGCCCCACCAGTTGTAGTGGTTGTCTGGCCCAAGCTGAGTCAGAGAATCCTGCAATGATTTTGGCCGTTGTCTCCCAGGGGACAGGAGTTGCGGGGGGTGCGGGGTTTGGCTAGTTGTCGTGTGACAATACAAGAAGGGTCAGTTCAGCCTCTCAGGCACAGCACTATTCAAACAGATGGAGAGCTACCGGGAAGCGTTTGGACACGGAATACCATGACGGGTGGACATCTGACACCCGCCACTGTAGGAAGCACTGCACCTCAGATCCACGTCCATTTCCAGAATTTATCAAGCTAATGTCACGCTGCTGCAAATATTTGCTTTTATTGGATAGAAATGCTCGTTGCTTGAATTCCCCTTCCATGAGCCCTGGACTCGAGTAGCCAAGGGCTGAATATAAGAAGAGTGTGGTCCACATATGGTGCTCCGCCTGCACGCTGGGCTTGGTGATATCATGTACTGCATGACGTTTCGGAAGGCCGTTTGGGCTGAGGCTCTGCACCTTCCGCAGCATGCATCACAGTGAGTTCTTGACTCTCATCGTTAGGTGCTGGGCCCTGCACAGAATTCATTACACTATTTATTCTCTGGGGATTTGGGTAACAAATTATTGCTGCTCAGGGTTTTAAATATTTATGATGTGTTTGTATTAATATGGATTAATGAATTGAGTTATTTTCATTTATTTATTGAAGGTTTATGGGACACTGACTGTGGGCCCAGGTTTGTGCTGCTGAATAACTTATTGCATATTTGTATAACCTAGAGAAGCTGGCCAGAGCCATTCCTAGAATCCTGTTTATTGACTTCATGCATTCAGAACTTTCCTTCTTATTTTTTTTCCTCACAGACTTTATGCAATGAGACTGTAAAAGCTTCTGTAATTCAGAGAGCAGCAACTCCCAGCCAAGCTATTTTTAGAGAAATAGAGGCATTTTGGACTCCATGAGATTCCTTATGAAATAAAGGAATACAGAGTTCTTTAATCCTGGATGAAAGAGTGAAGGTCCTTCCATAAAGCTGCCTGCCTTTGAAACTTTTCTCCCTCTTCAAAGTGTCTCTCACATGTGGGCTATTCTGACCTTAACTCCAGTCCTTTGATTAACTTTCAGCATTTCTAAAATCCCTAAACTGATCAGAAGTATTTACTGATTTTTTGGTTTGAAAGAATCAATGGAAGGGCCCACAGCGCCACCCCCAGGAAATAGAATCTGAGGGAGCTGAAGGCAGTGTCCTGCCAGAGAGCCTGCTTTCCTGCCTCAGACACTTACAACCCAAATGGCTCTGATATCAGAATTAAGACCAAGCAAGATCAACTTCATGTAATCAGAACAGACTGCAAAGGAAAGGGGTCTGTTCTTATGACTTCAGTTGTCTTTAACAATAATTATTCTGGAACTCACATTTTTTTAAAACACTAGATTATTCTGGTCTGTTGAGAAGTACTACACATGACTGTGCAACTGTATTAAACAAAGAAAGGGGCACTTGGTACCAGAGGGAAAAACCACTTAGGGAACATGGGGAAGGAATGGGGTAGGAGGCCTACAGAAGGTATGCTGTGTTATTTTAGTACATACAAGTTCTTTGGAGATTTAGTTAGTTCTGTGCTAAGTACAGGAGTATGTCAAGGAAAATGTATATTATCTTGCTGTTTGATGTAGTTTTATAAATATATTTTAGTAACGTAAAAGCTGACATACTGGACCAGATCTGTAGCCCATCGTAACCAGAACCACTTACCTTATACTTCATTTAAATTGTACACAGCTTGTAGCGGAAAAAACCAAATTCTTCCTGATTGCAACACAGGTATTCAGTTTACTTACCTGAAGCATAAGAATCGATTACCCTTATCTTAGCTCACATAGTGACCATTGTTGTTACCGGTCATACAATTATCCACTCCTAATCAAATCCAGATGCAGTATTTGCCCTAGTGATCTGATATAGCAGTGTGTTCCACAGGTCAAATTTACACTCCAGCAAAGTGGTATTTCCTTGTGGAATATGAAAGGAATTGTGGTACTCTATCCCTGGTGCGTGCCATGACTGGAGTTTGTAATTCACGGTCCCTGGGAATGCAATTCCCATTTCCTGGGTTGCCCAGAGATTGGTGTGTCTGGTTATTGTTAATAATAATTTGTATTTCAGAAGCCACATTTCAGATTGGGGCCCCATTGTACTAGGTGCTGTCCATACACATAATAAGAGAATCCCTGCCCTGAAAAGCTTAGTCTAAACAGACAGAGGCTAGGAGAAAGGGAGCAATATTATCCTGTTTTTACAGATGAGGATAGAGCTGCTCATGTAATTTAAAAAGAAAAGGAGTACTTGTGGCACCTTAGAGACTAACCAATTTATTTGAGCATGATGAAGTGAGCTGTAGCTCACGAAAGCTCATGCTCAAATAAATTGGTTAGTCTCTAAGGTGCCACAAGTACTCCTTTTCTTTTTGCGAATACAGACTAACACGGCTGTTACTCTGAAACATGTAATTTAAAGTCACGCTACATATTTTGGTATAAAAAAAAAGAAATGTCTTTTGTCTCCTCTTTTGTAATTTCCTGCTACAGCTTCCAGTTCCACACTCTTTCTACTCTTTAGTACTCCTCCAATCTTCCAGCCCACTTTCTCCGCCTTGGCATTCCTCTTTGCATCTCTGCTGCTGTTGCTGTGCTGGAATTATGCCTGCTGTGGCTCCATGCTTTTCCAGCTTCCCCTTGGTTTCTGGCTGTTGTTTTTGTCAGGGAGGCATATGGTGCAGTGCCAGTGGTCCTGGTGATGCAAGGAACGACTGCTGTTGCAACAATAGGCAGGCTGGGTAAACCCTGGTGGGAAGCAGCCTGTGACAAAGTCATTCTAGCGCTGTTCCTCCAGAGGGGAGGGAGAGAGAGAGAGAAGGAAAGGAAACAAAGGAAATTAGTGGTAAGAGGAGAGCAGGTGGCACTAAAGAGAGGGGGTGAAAGTGAGACAGCAAAGTACAGAAGACTGAGAGAAACAGAGGTAAGATGTGAAGATAATAAGGAGAATATGACAGGAGGATAGGAAAGGATAATACCAGATTCTCAGGTGGGGTGAGGGGGGAAGAGGAGAAAGGTATTTGTCCCTAAGTTTTAGGCCTTTGCAGCAACAGTTTGATGGATGGTTCTCTGTGCGCTTTCTCAGAAAGGATTGGCTGATTTTCCTCATCAGACACAGCTCTCAAGTGTTTCATTTACCTGAGGGTAGAAATTTTCAGTGCCTCCTACTTGGAGTTGCCTGCACTGATCTTCAGTCTCAGATCAGGTATTATCTTTTCATCATCCAATAACGGTACTTTCACTTGTATTTAAGACCCTTCCTCCTCTAATATTACCACAGTACAGTACAGTCCGCTTTCAGGGTCTTTTCCATACCTCAGCCTTCTCCAAGAGATGAGGACACTTGGTAACTTTGTTACATCAGCTTTTCAGTCTCGGGAGGATTAAAATTAGGCTTTTCAGCCTCGTTGGCTAAAATGAGGCAAGAACACATACTCCCTCCGCCCTTCTCCCTGACATTAGTGTACAGTTGGATGCATGCCTTGCAGTGGTCATGCCAATCATCTTTCTTCTGAATAGGGCTCTGCAGAAACCCAAATAAGACTAATACCTTGATAATTGTTTTTAACTTTTTATGGGCTTTTTTGGCTCAGTGAGCCCTTTCTAAGGGCAAAAATTAAGCAAGGTCTGGTCTGTTTAGAGCATTCTCACATTCCAGATACGAAAATTCCATGAGAACAGCTGATACCTCATTGTTTCATTGCCTCATAAAAGAAGACAAGCCTACAAAAGACAAATGCATCTGCTAGAAAAACCCACACAGACCCCTATTCCGGAGCACAGATAGTATCATTTCGATTACATCACTAACAAATCGTGGACCAGCCATCACTGGACCATTGGCAGTGTTCAGTTATACAAACAGCGAGGGAGGTTACTCATTATGAACACAGAGCCCTATTTTAAAAAAAAAATGCACATGACTGCTAAATACCTGCACACCTGTTCTGTCTGCACTAGTCCAAGAGATAAATATTGGAGAAGGGGGCTAGTAAAAAATATACAATTTGTTTCTGTGGTACCCCCTGGTGGCCCATCAAGGCATGACTCACCCACCTGCCAGTTTCCACAGGTAGGTCGCTCTCTCCAGCTCAAAAACGGGGTCATCTGGTGAACCCTCAGTGGGAGTCCACCTTTTCCCTCAGGGCTTGTCTTCAGTCAGTATTTTGGCTGGTCTCCCAGGGTCCGGTCATCCCTTCCACAAGAGGACTTGTCTGACCAACAAGCTGCCTCAGTCTCAGGCTGCAGCCTGGCTTCTCTCCCACGAGAAGTGGAGCTCTGCTCTTCTTCCTGGTCATCCTGAAAGTAGGCTAGGTCTCCTCCTTTTAACTCCCCGCTCCATGCCTGACATCAGCTGTGGGTGTCCTTAACTGGGTCCACAGAGCCTCATTAACCCTCTCCTTGCCTGCATGGGGCCTGTCTGCCCCAACACAAGCAGGTTCTATATAACTAATATTTTCTTCTCTATGCTGAAGCACCAAAGTTTCCCTGTTGTTCTACTGTCCTGCCAAACCTGGTTTAAGGGTCAACAGTCTCCTTTGTTGGAATCTATGTGTCTTTTATGTCAGAGGTATTGCGATGAAGTCACTCACCAGCCAGTGCGCCACCTTGTGGCTGGGTAGGGTTTTCCCCTCCATATCCCCGGCAACCGTCCATTCAGGTCTGCTGGCGCCTTTTATCTTGTGACTTGGCTCCCCGGCCAGTCATGTTTTTGACTCACCTCTTTCAGCGTCAATCAGAGTCAAGTGCAATAACAGTCCAGCAGCCTTGTGCCAGATCTCTAGCCCGCTAATCCTTACGCCCTTCCCTGGGGCCTTCCCCAGGTCTTTCCTTGGCCCATAGGGGAGCCCAACCACTCTCTCTATCCTGGGTCCAGCCTAGGTCCTTGCAGCCGGCGATTGAAGTCTGCTTCTTCTTTCCTGGGCTTCTTTCTACTGCAACCAGCCTCTAGGCTTTCTTCCACAGCCATCTTCAGGCCTCAGAGGAAAGGTGACAAAGGCAAGGCACAGTCCAAACATAGTCCAAGTGTTTCCCTGGCCTCTCCCTGTGGAGAGATCCCTGACAAGCCAGAGTGGGCTCCGTGTCCTCAGGGCAGTGTTTGCAGGAGCCCCCAGGCTGCTTCATCCTCGGCCCCCTTTCAAGGAGCTAATGGGAGAACTCTGGCTGGCCCCTTCTGAACTGGGCTTCTCCCTTTTACGGCTCCTGAGGTGAGCTGAGGGGAAGAGAGAGAGGTGGGGGAGGGTTGGCGCAAATAGCCAATCAGCACCGGGAGGAGAAGCTGTGGAGAGTTTTCGGAATGTCCGGAGGTGCCGGCTTTGGCTGCTCTGGCCCCCGGCTGCAGTCTCTGGGGGGCTCCTCTCTGCAGTTTTCTGCAAGGCCACATGAGATACGAGTTGGGGAAGAGAGGCATGACCTAGGCCTTGGTGCCCTCAGAGTGTCTGTGGGGGGGGTTGCGGGGGGGTGTGTCCCATGCAGAGTTAGGGGTCCAGCAAGGTTCTACATTATTTTCTCATGCTCAAGTTTCAATCCAACTGCACTTTTCCTGTGTCTGATGGTATTTGTTATTCTCACTTTCACCAACTAAGTAAAACATTTAAAAACTCCGAAACACAACCAAGTTTAGATTCTGGAATGAGGCATGAAGTAAAGATAACAAGTGTGCCTTTTATAGGCTATTGTTGAACCTGAAATTCTGACAGTGCCATAAATGTACAGTGCTAGTGCAGTAAGTGACATCCATGACATTTTTGCACCAGAATTATTCATAAATAACAATAGAGCTACTGCTATGTCACCTTGATCAATCAGTCCATCAGCCCTCACAGAGAGAGCACTGATCAGAACATATCATTTGTGTTGTTCTAGTCAGTCCTTCAGCCACCTGCTGGCCAGGCTGTCAGGGGCACTGGACACCTCACTGGCATAGTACACTGCAGCCCAGAACCCCCGAGCAATCTGCCAGCTTCAGCCTCCTAAGGAGCCTCCCAGGCATGCACCACCATGCCCAAACCTACTGCTATGTATATATTTTTAATGCACAGAGCCATCTTAGAGTGAAAAAAAAGCTTTGGCTAGAAGGACAGCATCTGTAATATCCTGGGACCAAATCCTTCATAACACCACCTAACTAGGAGCTGGGAAAAACCAAAGAAAAAAAATGAACCTGCAAAGAACCCACTCCAAATTTTACATTAAGTTCAGTGCCTGCTGGGACAGGACTTTGGGAGATTAGTGAGTGTGCAGATAATCAGAGCTGCATAAAATTTAGATGATCACTTATCTTTTTTTCTCCTCCAACCTACAAACCTAGAGTCAGAAACTCCTCATAAAACCAAAAACCTTACCAATGACCAGAGATGGAGTAGACTCTAGATTCTACCTTTTCTTTATCTCTAAATATCCTGCACTCCTGACCATTAGGCCCAATGGTCTTGCAGAACATTGTGCTGGTGATTTTTATATACATGATAGATCTTAAGCTTTCTGTTGTGAAGCCCTAGAACTTTCATTGTGTCTCAAGGAAGGAGAAAGGATGGTGTGCTTGTGCACTCAACCTTGTACACTTAGCCCATGTTTAGTTTTCCACAGCCCCTGTTTTATGGGGCCATCTTTTCTTAGTTGCAGGGTAACTAAGGGTAAAGTGCTGCTCTCTCTTCTAATCTCTTGTTATAAAGTAGAAAGGGCTCCTTCAGGCTGCCCTGAAATCCAGTGCCATCCAATATAGATGTATCTGCATTTATTGTGTAATAGGTTTGTGAATTTCCCATTCACCCTCGGGATCACTAAATGGACCCAGTGTGGCTTCCTGCTGGCTTCTTCCAGAAGACTGTAAACCACCCTCTCCTGTCTTCAGGGTAGCTATGCCCAGCAGTAGTCAGGCCTTGGCAGATGTGACTGGAGAGCCTCCTGGACTTGAAAACATCAGTTTGCATTTTTCCTGTGGCTGTTTGTATGGTATATAATAGTAATTAACAATTCATCATTACATTTTGCACTTCTCTAGCACCTTTCATCTGAGGACTTCAAAGTGCTTCATAAATCTCAATTAGCTAAGCTTCCTAACATTCTACCCGCGGCAGACACCTGGTGACTCAGAGGCAGAGCTGGAATTAGCATCTGGAAGTCCTGTTTCACAGCCCCTGCTCTAACCACTAGGAAGAGAAACAGAAAGAGGAACAGAAAGCTTTTGATCCCTGTCAGAAATGCACCCTGTTTTCTAACCCCCCTGACATCACCACACATCCTTCGAATACTCACCACCTCCAAATTTAATTAATTAAAATTATTAATGTTTTCACGAAATCCTTTGTTATATGTTAATAAAAATGTGGTTTGCATTTTGCATTCTCTTCTTATCCAGTTAATAATGATGTTATCTGCACGTGAATGGCAGCAAAATGTACAGCTCTCTGAACAGGGATCCTTTGGAGTTGGAGATGTTTTGAGGAGAGAATATCATTTTACAAATAGCAGCAAATGTCTTTTCAGCGACTTCTCCTTTGTGTTGGAATTGCCAGAGGGGACTGTAGAGAATCCTGTCAGTGCTAGTGGGTGTTGGTGTGTGCAAGCTATAACCGCGGGACACAACCGAGAGAGCGAGAGGGAGGGAAAGAGCGAGCGCGCAAAACATTACAAGAAACATAGTCTGCACTTGGGTAGCTGAAAGATAAAGCATCATAGAAAAGAACTTTGTATGACTTTTATATTAATCCAGAATGGACTCCTGAATTCTATAGGCACAACAGGATACAATTAGAAGAGACATAAAGGTAAATGAGGGCCCAAAAGGGGCTACACTAAAAAAAAGAACCCCACAAAATAAATAAAAATTAAATGATGTGAGGTTCATTGCTCTACCATAAATAACATTTGCTGCAGTGTAACTTGTGCCATCCTTCAGCATGTTGGAATCTATACTAAGAGAGAGTTGATGCCAGGTGTGTGTAGGATGGAGATAAATTTAGATCTGGATTAATTAGGGCTGGTTGAAAGAGATGATGGGAACACCCATGGCAGATTTTATTTCCTTACGTGTAATGTCATCTCAATAAGGAACTCAGCAGCTCTGCAATGGGGTAGCACATTTCCAGAATCCTAAAAAATCCTGCCTGGATAAAAGGGAGCACTGCAGATGGTCTGCTAGAGCTCTTTATGAAGAGCAGTGCTGGCTCATGTGCATGAAATATGGCACCACTTTGCTGTCTCTTGAGCCCCTGGGTGACTTGCACATATCTGCAGGCGTAGCCAAGAAAATTGAAAATATACACCACGAGAAGGAGAGATTAATCTAGAACAAGACTTATTGCAGTATAACAAGGGTGGCACAACCTAGCATTTTTGCACTGTCAAAGTGCAGTGTGAACACCAACAAACCCTCACAGGAGCTCTGGAGGTGGGTAGGCACCCATGCCAGCTCAGCTCTGCAGGTCAACACACTGGGAGCCTGGAGTCAGGGCTCCACCAACTCCCTTCCCCTACCCACCACCTCGTGGGCAGCAGCAGTGGCCTTGCAGAACCCACTCTCCCCTTTTTATGGCTCTGAAAGAAGGGGTGCGCCTCATGCCTGATTACGTCCCCGTTCAGTGTGCAGAACTAAGTTACGGTATAGCCCTTTGTTCTAATTCCCAGAATAGAGGCAGCAAAAAACGTGACATCAAGCAGAGGGGAACGATGAAGGGAGGATCATGAAACAGTCACTGGCAAAGTTGTTCTGGAGGATAGGTGCTTGTAGTCAAGAGCACGGCTCACAACCTTTCCTTGCTTGTGTCACACCAGCTCTTCTGTCCTGCGAGAGTTAAATCAATAGAGCATGTGGGACTATGGGATATTAATTAGGTAGTGGTTCAGCTAGCTACTATGTACAGCACTTTGAAGATGTGACATGCTGTCTAAGTGCTGAGTATTATTAACACCTGGGGTGTGTGCTGGCACCAGAGGCATCCTGCTACTGGACGGGCCAGGTGCATTCAGCCAAGCAGGACATTCAACATCTGCCAAATACATCTGGCAGGTTTTTCAACAGCAAAGCTGTTTAAGTAAATATGTAAGTAGAGTAAATATGTCCCTTTGGTCCATCTCTCTACTTTGATGAAGGATGACTATTAAATTCACCGGGGACTACACATGGGTAGCTGAGGGCAGAATTTGCCGTTTAAGCTATGCATTGGAAATTGGATGGAAGGAGCTAGTTCTACATAGTGGTTGGTGATGATTCTTTGCCTGTTTTATGGATCTTGGTAAAATTTGCCATGCAATTCAACCAATATTTTTTTAAAATATTTTAATAGGATAAAAATAAAAGGAAAACCCCCACCCATTTCAAGGGGATGGAAGAGAGAGAAAGTATAATACCTAGAACTATGAGGCCAACTATGGACTTTGCTGGAATGGAACTGCTGATAGCTATGTGTTCTCCAGGCTTAATGACAGCATCCCTTCCTTAAATTGACCTCAGAATTTCCAGAGGCCAGAAATATGACAATTCACTTTATCCTTACCCTGTAGCATAAAGTGACATGCACTTGTTTTCCACTAGGAAAGCCTCTGTTAACTCATATCACTTACCAGCTCATGGCAGCAAACCAGCATGCAACACACATTCACTTTCCATGAACTTTCTTCTGTTGTTTGTGTATTAAACATGAATGTAAACAGCAGGAGGTTTAAACACCTCTGGTGCTGTCTTCTCATTGCATTGATCAATTTCATATGGCACTTGCAAAATTTATCAACACAAAGCATGTGACTTCTATACTGTATCAGGCAATATAAAATGGGATGGAGAAAGTGGTTCTGAATTCTCTAATAAAGGTTTCAGCCTGCACTAGTGATTACTTAGGTTGAAGCTTATTATCCATGTTCGTCTCTATCAGGGACATATGCTCATGGAAATTCAAGCAGCCTTTCTTAGTGACACTTCAAATTACTGGGGCATAAATATCTTCTCACCATTCTCTAATAGTAACTGAGGAACATTGAATTACATGGTAATTACCATGCAGTGGCAGGGTAACAGCATGGTTAGTTCTGTGTCATTATGGGAAAAGTACATAGTTATTTCTGTGTTCAAAGTGCTGATTAGTATGAGAATCTATTGTGACTTCACAAATTGTAATTATATAGTGATCAGTATGCGCCTGTAAACAGTCACTGCTGGTATTTATCAGTTAGACAGAGTTACCATAGGATGTAACAGCAGGGTCCTGCTATTTGTGTCCCTCTAGCTGTAACTGTTACCAGTTATTTTGTCCTCATAATTTTTGTAAATACTGGGCCAAATTCTCCAGTAGGTTACTCTGGACTTACACCAGTGGAACTGATAGATGAATTTTCTCACACTCCCTCCAGCTGTTGCAAAAACGTAAATTTTCTTTAAAGGTTGGCTGATAAACGAATATACCTACAATACAATGCAAACAAAAAACTCCAGAAAAGAGCCTCTTACAATGAAGTCTTTCCTGTCAAAGTGGAATCCTTTAGGAAACATTACAATTTGCATACTGCAATGCACTGACACTCACTAAATAACTTCAGTATACCAGAATTTACTATAAGCAGGTTCAAATGCATTCTAATAAAATACTATGCTTTGCTAAAATGGATTAAACAAATCACAAACTAGACTTACTGAGTCTGACATCTCTAAACTGGTGAAAAATCTAGGCCAGTGGTTCTCAAACTTTTGTACTCGTGACCCCTTTTTACACAGCAAGCCTCTGAGTGTGACACTTTTATAAATTAAAAACACTTTCTTTATATTTAACATTATTATAAATGCTGGAGGCGGTGTGGGACTTGGGGGTGGAATCTGACCACTCAGGACCCCCCATGCAATAACCTTGCGACCCCATGAAGGGTCATGACCCCCAGTTTGAGAACCCCTGATCTAGGCTGTGGGCCCAGAAACAGCTGCCAACCTTGAATTAATCTAATCAGAACTTTATTAAAGCACCAATGTACCTTTGGTGTTTTCACTGAATGCTAGAATTGACCATTTGGTAAATGCCATCTTACAGAAAAACAGTGTTTGACAGGAATCAGTATGACGGGGCTGTTACATGAGAACAAACATTTGTTTAATTAGTACAAGTGGTAAAGATTAGAGAAAAAAGGGAAAATCTGTAGTAAAGATGGGGACAATACAAATTCCCTTCTAGTAGAACTATCTGTACTTGTTTTTTGGTGGATTTTTTTTTTTTAAATATTGTGAGTTCTCTCTCAGTCAACAAACTCAACTTGTTGCTGCAATTGGGAATAATTCTTTTGGCTTTCCTACTCACTAAGTTGACTACACTTCCCTTAAGGTATAGTGTGAAAACTCACTAAAGGGCAACTAAATGTAGCAGAAATACAGCCCAAGGCATTTGAAGTTTTAGGCTTTTCTATAACTGACATTTCTGACATTGACTTTTAGATAAAAATGGAGACTAAAGTGTAATGAATAATGTACACTCAGCCTTAACTGGAATCTGCTCAGTTACATGCCCCAGTATCTTTACGTTTGGTTGCCTCCCTGGCATGAGGCCAAAGTCAGTTGCAATGACAAAATCTGGAAATGATACTGTGACATTAGGAATACTAAAAGGCTAAATATGGGACAAACTAGCAAAATACAACATTGAAGTTAATTAAAAATCTACATGATTAATCTAAATCTCCTTATGTAGCATAACCTCCTTAGTGATTCAGACAGTGCTCAAGTATTGGCAGGCAAGGAGATATCAGGTATATGGGACTAGCAGGACTGTCTCACATAGCAAGACAGAAGAGGAATGCTTCACTGGCACCATTAAGTACCATGTTTGCTTGCAAAAATTATACTCTCGTGTTATAGTAGGGCCATCTCTGCATATTAACATCTCAGATTGTTGATAACTCATTGATTGTTACGATAGTGACAAACTTGTTTCTCTGCTTTTAACTCAAAATCACATAATAGTTTTTAAACAGCAAAACCCCACAAAAAATTAAAAACCATCTCTCCATTTGTGGAGGTGAAAGCATGAGTGCTCAGAGTCCATCTGCCTCATTATTTCTGTTCTTCATGGTAATCCCTCTAATTGCCTGTGTGTCAAAAATCTCTCCTTTGTATCCCCTTTCTGAAATAGACTAACCATCCCTGAGATACTGTCTTAAGCACTTTTTCATTACAATTAGCTGAAGAGTCTAATACTTGTTTCTTTTCTTCATATGTGAAAAAAGAAGCAGACACCAGTTCTCGGAACCAGTATTATCTATCCCAATACTGATGTACCCTAGTAAGTATCTTAGGTTTTTGACCATGCTTAAATGTGTATGAAACTGCTGTGTGTATATGTTGTGCTTTGATGTATTTACTCAGTTAAACCAAGATACTGGAGACTAAGAAAATGACCTCAAATATGGGACAAGGCAGAGTTCAATCAAGGCAGAGTTCATCTGCAGCGGAGAGGAGAAAGGCCTTGAAGGGTCCGAGAAGGAAGCTATGTTTTAAACTTTGAAAGCAAAAACATATGTGCACTTTGGTGCTAGCATAAGTTGCATACACCAAAACTAGATGTGAAACTAGGATTTGCACTCATGCAAACCTCACTTCTGATGTGCATTGGGTATTTTGCACACATACTCCTACACTTTAAAAATCTGGGTTTGAATGCTTTGAAAATACAGAGGCCACTTGGTGCATTTTAGAAGAAGAGGGGAGGTGGAAAAAAGGTTGCTTTGTTCACAAGTATTGTTATTAGCTAAGGATAAAAATCATCTCCAGCAGAAATGGTTTAGCTATATCCAGAGAGGAATAAACTCCTCCAGAGGCAGGGAAATCCGACTCCTCCCTGTCCCTTTCTCACACACACACACATCAATATCCCTTCTTCAGTTCAGACACTGAATATACCTACACTCTCCTAGTCAAGTATATGTTAGAAGATAAAAGGCTAATATCTGCTTAGTTATACTCATGCATGCACCCCAGTGTAACTGTGAGTAGAACATGACCCCCAAAGGGGATTTTTTGCACATTAAAAAGTAAATAATGTTGTCTGAGATTGATTATACTTGTGTATGGGCAAAACCCCTAACGTTCCCCAGTCAAGCTGCTCCTTAAACTGTTGGTCTGAACTATCTTGGAAATGTTTCAGAGTAACAGCCATGTTAGTCTGTATTCGCAAAAAGAAAAGGAGGACTTGTGGCACCTTAGAGACTAACCAATTTATTTGAGCATAAGCTTTCGTGAGCTACAGCTCACTTCATCGGATGCACACTGTGGAAAGTGTAGAAGATCTTTTTATACACACAAAGCATGAAAAAATACCTCCCTCCACCCCACTCTCCTGCTGGTAATAGCTTATCTAAAGTGATCACTCTCCTTACAATGTGTATGATAATCAAGTTGGGCTATTACCAGCAGGAGAGTGGGGTGGGGGGAGGTATTTTTTCATGCTTTGTGTGTATAAAAAGATCTTCTACACTTTCCACAGTGTGCATCCGATGAAGTGAGCTGTAGCTCACGAAAGCTTATGCTCAAATAAATTGGTTAGTCTCTAAGGTGCCACAAGTACTCCTTATCTTGGAAATGCAACACTGGTAAAAACACGTAACTGGCCTTCTTTGCTCTCTATCATCCATTCAGTGTCATAAATGGCCAGGACATTCCTTATCCCATTTGCTGCTGCAATACACATCTCCTCATACAAGGTAAAGGAAAACTTTTGACCAATTGGTTGTTATTGCTGAAGACTCCATATCGGATGCTGGAACCAAATGGAACCAGATCTCTTAGTTCTTTTGTCCAAACCTATACAGTAGTTTGAACTTTGCTTTCACCAACTATGGACATTTCCCAAGTCAGCTTGACTGACATTTTGTGACATTCCAAAGCTAGTCAGTGCGCTCAACTCCTAGTGAATAACTCCAAGAGCTGTGGATACAGCCAAAATAATCAATGCAAAGAGAAGAGTGTTTACGAGTCTGAATGTGAAGGAGGCCCATGAGCAGGAGGTTAAGCAGAGAAATGGGATATCAGTCACTGAAACTCAACGGTCTTTCTGCCCTCATGAAATAGTAAACTAGGTCCATTACCTGCAATTCTCCATGGGTCTTACTGTGGGAGACAGTACCCAGGATTGAGATTAAGAGAAAGGTGGATGGGGACAGGAGAAAATATCCTTATTCACAATGCCAATGCTAGTCTCTTCACAATGTACTGAATGTTGACATTCTGGCTCTTCCTTCTGTGCATACTGGATTTTCCATACAGAGTAACTTTAAACCAACTGCATTTGGAAAACAGTAATGGTCATATGGAGTTCATGCGAGTTTTATACAACGTCATAAAGTAACAAATTAACTAACTCAATTCACGTGCGTTCATTAAAGATCTCTCTCTCTAAGCATTACTAAAAACCCTGTGACTGTAGTGTCCGGGCACTTGGTGTTACACTGAAGCATCTGTAGCTGAACTGGTTCTAAGTCCTCTATCAGCAGCATTTCCTGTACCCTAAGACTCACTTTTATTTTTCTTTCTTATTTCTCTCCCTTTCTTTATATTTTTAAGGGAGGTGGTTGCTTCACGTGCCTGATTCTGTTTTCTATTTTCTTGTTTAAACATATGACATATTGATCTTGCAAAGCACCCAAAATACCAAACCTATTTGTCAGAAAGTATATTTAAATATGCACTTTTCAAATACCTACAGGCCTGGCTTCCAAAACAGTATGTTTTATTATGGAGGCACTGTTGGCACCCATAACATTTAAGGTTGCGTTGACTTTTGCTCTTAAAGCAGGGATTCAAACTCTTTGTTATATATGAAGAATATAATGTATCCCCTAAACATACAATACGTAATCTTTGAGTAGAGAATGAAGTTTCTGAAATGTAAAAGTTAACTGTATCAACATATTTTAAATTGTGATAATATTTCATAAGAGCAATCGCTAAGGAACTTTACCTTAAATACAGATAGATTTGGTCATCATTCTTAAGATCAAATATTCTTTCCCTCTATTTGACTAAGGGAGCAATCAAGTGTTTCAGTGAATCACATGCTGGCTTCAAAAACTCTCTGATGTGTAATCCATTTTACTGTTTTGTATTAGATATGAATTAAAAGACAAAATACTTGCATTATCTTAAATAATCTAGAGAAATGTATTTCAAAAAGTATCTTGAGTCAAAAAGTAGCAAATCAATGTATGTATTTTCCATATTTGTATAGTTTTCATTATATTTTTGATCTGTTACTCTCAAGTCTCTTTCATATTTAAAAAATGAACTACACACCTATCATGCAAGATGTAAAGAAGTATGTTCAACTAGTTCAAATTAGATATACAGTAAAAATACACTTCCAAAGAAATATCATTTCCATTTTTGTTCATGTTTTTAACAGAATTTCAGACTAGTACATCAAATGTGGAACTGTACAAGTATGTGAAGAAACATTAGGATTGCAGTAGTAAAAAAATGTACAGCATTCAAAACCAACAAGCTCTAAACAACTGAACAATACCACAGGATTGAAACAATCATGGGGACAACATAGGTCATTGGAGACAGTGAATGAATCCGAATGTCCCTACATAAAGGCCCTATATAGAATATTGTATCTTACTTATATGCAAAATCCCTGATTTGATTAAACCAGACAATTGATTTAATTGCCTGTTTTAGGTTTTAGATAATAGAAACATGAGATTATTCCCCTCCATAAATCTCAGTTATTGAAAAGGCAATATTGAGAACTGATTTCAAAGATGTGGATTCAGGTAGTTAAAACAAAATATCAAAAAAATAAAATACCAACCACAACCAGCACTTCTCTTCAAATTGTTAACAACTACATTTTGCTGCATTACTATTGAATTTAATAGTAAGTTTTTGAAAACCATTTTGTTTATATAGGAATACACAGGTTTTTATTTATGGCCTGTATCCATTTCATATTGGACCAACATTGCCTTTTAAATCAAGAAAAGATCCAACTAAAGCATTTAACAAAAATAAAATTCCCAAGGTAATTGACAATAAACAAAACACCACATACAGCAGAATATCTGTGTGTGAACACCCTTTTCAAAAGGTAGAAACATACTCTTTAACAATCCACTAACCAATATTATTTCCTTTTTAGACATCTTTGCTATGGGGTATCTAGTAAAGTTTGCTAATTCAACCTGCAGGTTTTTTTAAAAAAAAACATGTATTTGTAAGTGTGTACAAATTTAATGAACTATGTTAAACTGTTTGTCTTTTAGGGATGGAAATACATCCCCCTTCACAAATCTTATCCAGTCATGATTTCCTATGGGGACTTCCTTGTTTCTCAGATTATTCATCTTTATTTACCAGAACTGAAGAGCAAGAAAGGTTAATAAATATTTTAAATACGTCAGGGTCCCAGTCTCACAGTCCTTGTGCACCCAGATCTCTCACTGACCTCAATGGAAATTTGGCATGCACAAGGTCTGCAAGCTTTCAGCTGAGAAAGCTTTATAAATATAGCATTTCAAAAATCAAAACACTGTTTGCACGGAACCTGGCCTAATGAATCATCTTCAGTACACTGAGAGGAGCAAAGAACACGAATCTTAGCACCTATCTTGCTGCTAGTTCAGAATAATCTTTTGCTGATTTCAATCCTATGGGAGCAACAGAGCAGTTTTTACTAAGTCAGCCACATACAACCTAACACATCTGACTGAAAAACCTTGCAACAAGATTGAAAAGAAACAACCTTATATATGGTACATACAGCTCAAAGTCTGCATTAAATAAACCATTGGGAAAATAGCATACAGCATTCTAACTCAAATGTAAACCTTGCTGAGGTATACTTATTTTTTCCTTAAAGAATGAAAGACTATCTTTCAAAAAAAAGGGAGAAAGAGCTCACAGCACAAATGATATTCAGAAGAGCACAGATCTCACAACTGGAGAAGGAATTAAATTAAATTGAACAGGTCCATTATGGTTTAAGGAATAGCCGTTTTTATTAGTATCCATAACAATATATTCTTACCTGCTTTTTTATACCTTCAAACCATTAAAAAAGGCCATATATGTTTGTGAAACATAGTTTTGTCTCAATGTTATCTGCCAATGTTTTAAATTAATCTAACAAATACTTTTTCTTTGTTTTTAGGGGACAACATTACCCTGTGTCTGTCTCAGAAATAGGTTGATCATGGCCACACTGCTTTCAAATGCCTGGCTTGCCCTCTCCATAAAATAGGACAGACGCCTTTGGTTGCATAAAAGCAGTATTTGTTTCCTTTTCAATGTTAACTGAAGTTAAATTGAGTTTCAGCAACAAAATTAAGCAGTATGTTTGTGTAAATTTTAACATTCAATAACAATTTTAGTTTCAACTAACAATTATTTATTTCTCTATAACGAAAATATCTAGACCCTGTTATACAAATTTGATTTTTCACCTATATATTTAGGAATCAGGAGGCAGATGTGTATCGTATTTAGAGTTTACTCTAAGCAGATACTGTATTTGATGTGCAATTTTCTAATCAATTTAAATACAGTCAGCCTACCTGCACTGTGAAATTAATGCTAAATGTAACTGCAGCTGTTACCAAGTAGTTTCCACAAGTGGTTTTATTACTGGTTAGATTTTACAAATTCTGATATTCAAACAGACTTTCACCTTAAAATTCTAAAACAACAAAGCAACCAATGAAGGGCATAGGACTATTCAAAGTAACAAACTCTTGTAACATTTTTGCCCTTGTTATAAATATACAGAGAGAAAAAGAGAAAAATGGACATGTAATCCAAAGTACGTAGATAAAACAGTATATAAGGCACATGGCAGTCTTTGAAAATTACAGAAGCTTTAGCCAACTTAAATTAATTGCTGTTTCCCTTACTCAGTCCACAAAACTGTACAGTTACACAAATGTTGTGTTGCAGATAGATCTTCCAAGTTATTCCTCAGTCCATAATCTGTAATATCAGAACAATACATTTCCTTCTGTTTTCAGGAGAGATCCTAAGTGTGGTTAGTCAGTTGCTCAAAGCCTCTATTAAAATACTCTTGGAATTTAACTAAGAATAATTTCTTTTTTAAAGAAATTATTGAGAAAGAGTCATCAGAAAAGATTTGTGAGAGTTGTCTGTGAAGGACTTCGAGATTCATGAACCTCAAGACTTCCGGGTACTGACGTCAAGACAGATGTCACAGTAGGCATGGTAGGGTTAGTCAAGTCTGTTAAGGTAGTGGGAGTGCTGGATGGACTCATGGAGGCGTTGGATATTTCTGAGGCGGGTCCTGATGGAGTTCCTGCTTGGAGTGTGGAATCTGAAGTCTTATCCACCCCTGTGTTTTCTTGACGTAAGAGGTTCCGTCTGAATTTGGCTCGGGCGTTTTGAAACCAAACCTGAAATAATTTAATATAATAGGGTAGCATTTAAAAAACAGCATTTTTTAAAAAAAGCAAAAGACACAAATTCAATACAGTCTCAATTAGGTGTATTCTTGTATTGACTGCATATCAGTGGAACAGCTCACTTTGCTACAGTAACTCCACAGGTTGTGTGTCCAGTTGTGTGAAGTATTCTCTGCTTAGCATGTAAAGCATTTCTGTCTGGCTTTCCCACATTTCTCTAAGTAAACAGACTGTGCACTGGGATATGAAGAGGACTGGGGATGGAGGAGAGGAATCTTGCTTTCCAGGCAATGGAGAAAACCGTCTTAGGGCTTCAGTAGCCGCTGTGGTTCTTGCGCCTACCCCCAGCTCCTGAGAAGTATTTGTCAGGATGGGAGCGGAACTGATGAGACAATGTGTATAATCTTAGATCCAGCAGTGCCAGCCATTTTTTGGTCCTCCATCCCTCCTCCCATCGTGCACTGCAAAGGATGTAGAGCCTGTGCATGGCATCCTGCCCTTCCCCTCGCCCCAAACAGCTCCTCTACAGCTCCAGAGGTAGCAGAACTTTCCCCTCGCTCTAAAAGATTTGCCACTCTTTCTCCATGAAGCCTTCCTCTCTCCACCCCAAAAGTGTTTTGGCTTCACTCCCCGCCCCAGCCTCTCTGTAAGGTGTTTTCTCATTCTTTTGTTATGAAGGTATACAAAACAATCTGTATTGTACTAAAACATAATTTTAGAAGCAACAAAATCAATGTGCAAAAAGTGTATTTATCTGTATGTAGCTAGAACTATATTTATCTATTGTATTGTCTAGCTACTATCTTTCTGTCGATGACCGAGAGACAAAAGCGGCAAAGTTCATTTCCTAAGGCTAAATTGCTGAGGCTTCTCTCCAAAGGTAATAGTGTCTGTCCCATTCCTAAAGGGTTAGTTTTAAAATAAAATACTCTGCTAGTTTATCTCAAATTAAATATCAGTACAAATATATTAAACCCCAAGAATATTTCTATCAAATCCAGGTACAGAGACATATCTCTATTAAATTTTAAAATGGCATTAAAAGTCCTGTGCTCACGCTGATGCAGGCAGATACCGACCTTTTAATACCAGACACTCAGACATTACTGGGATAATATATCGCCTGGCTCTGATCTTACAAAGTGAAGCCCGACTATTTAGGTACCACAGGGTCTCAAGTCATTGTGTTTTATCACCTTTAACTGACTCTGTCCTGCTCTCACTGAGCTCACACTGACTTATTTCAAAGTGAGCAGCATCAGTCCCTGTCAGTCTAGGTGCAGAGGGCCTTATCGTTCTTTCTGCAGGAAGTCTCACAGAAGGGGGCTAAGAGAGAGGAGATATTGGTAAGGGTGTCCTATCACAACTTTCTGCAAGATCGTCTGTTGTGAAAGAGGGGGTGTGCAGAGCCCAGGGGTCCAGAAGGAAGACAGAGCCATCCACACAGAAGTCTTATGTGTCCCCGCAACTCCCTAACAGTATGGTCCTGCTGCAACTTGGGCAGCCCTGGGAATCCCCTTTGAGTGGAATCCCCACCACACAGAGGAGAGTGAGGTGTAAAGATAACACACTCCTGGGATGATGCATGTGCCCCAGCCTTCCATTCCCTCCCCTGGCCAATCTATTTCCCACGTATGGATCCCCAGAACCAAACACCCTCTGTGGGGCCCAGGGAAAGAGGGGGTGCTGATGCAGACTCTCCGTTCTTCAGGGAAAGAGGGGGAAATCCATGTGAAGAGGGGTTTAGGTTTGAACTCCAAGGAGTGGGGTTAAGAACAGACGGGCAGCTTGAACATGAAAAAATTCCCTTTATCCTCATGTGCAACTCCTACTAACGTTTTCTAGAGTGGTACACGTAGACCAAGCGTAGTCTATGTCCATTGGTGCCCTTGCTTGTGCATCTTAGTGTTTTTAATATTTAATGTTGGCATTCCCCTTGTTTAAAGGGACACTGTCAAGTAGTTTAGGCTCCATGCATAGGTTTGGTATATTACAATCAGAAAAAAAAACTATCCCAAAAAATTATTATTAGCATTAACTTTTTTAGGGTTCCTTAAAGATGTCAGATGTATTATTATTATTTAGTTGTTAAGTGCCAGTGATGTGTTCAGTACTGGGCAAAAACAATGGAAAGAGGGTTTTGGCTTAAACCTTCACCTGCAATGTCTGCCGTTCCCAGGCCCTGATTCTGCAATTAGATCCATGCAGGCAGAGCTGTAGGGCTCTGTAAAGAGTGCAAGGGTCTGTCTGAGTGATTCCAGCTGAAGGACCATGAACCATGTGTGCAAAGAATAAAGGTGAAACAGATTAGTCTATTTTGATTATTCAAGCTGAGAGTATGTAAAAAACAGCCATCAGAAATGATGAAAAGTACACTGGGAATTTTTAAATTTGTATGGGTTTTTTCATTTTAAATAATATACATTATTTGTAGTACCAGTATGGGAATTTTTATTTTCAAATATATGTAATCTGACAATGTCCCTTTAACAGCAGGAAACAAAGGTAATCAAAAGTTTAAAGAATAGCCCTGTCAAGGCTGAATAACTCAGTCATTTTATAATGAAAATAAAACAGCCAAAGTCACCATTTCACTAGTTCCGATCAAGTGCACGTCATCCCCTGACTTCATCCTGATATTTGCGAGAGACATACTTGCACATACAGAAGAGGGCCAAGCCCCTCATGCTAGCAAAATTTCAGTTTCTAAACATGAAGTAATGTGCTGGTTAAAACAAATTATAACATTTCTAAAGACATTAGAACTACTTTGATCTTCCACCCTACTCCTAAAGCCCAATGGATGATGCTGCTAAAAAACCCACTAGTGTCTCTAAATGTCTAATTTTGTATATAAGTTAGTGATTTGGAAAAGAGAGAGGGTCAAGCCTCTTAGTTTGTATGTATTTCCTTCCATCTTCCAAAGTCATGAAACACTCTTAATCAAATCCTACCTTCAGCTGCTCATGCAACTACCTGGGAATGCTACCAATGGGAGTGCATACACATGGAAAGATTTTGACAGGGTGCATTTTCCCTTTATTATGATTCATTCCTATTAGCATTATGGGTAAAATATACCCCAACATCTTATAGGTGCTGTCTAAAAACGGGGATAATTCCTAACTCCCTCCCTCTCCAGGGTGTTGTAGGGTTAACTGGTTAATGCTTATAATATGCATTAGGGATGCACAATGACGAGTACTAATATTGCTACTTAAAAAGCTTCTAGATGTTGACTGTACTGAGATTCTGAAAAATATTTAGCCTTGTGTCAGAAAAGAATAGCCTCAAACAGCTACCCCCAACAAATTGTATCCAAGTCTGTGGAGTAGATTTACGATGTGAAATATTTTCAGCCAATGTTTTTATTCAAGGAAATTGAGAGAAGCAAAACTATTGTTTGTGTGAGCTGTTGGTAATGTGGGCTTGCCTTGCACTATGTGTCATCATTTATATCTCTGCAGATAGGATGTAAAAAGGCTACCAAGGCAGAATTCTCCACTCAGCACAGCGGTGGTTCTGTTTTAAGCCCACTTTGCAGGTTCAGGCCCTGTACCAATAACAGGGCTACATTAACACAAGGAAACAATAACACAACTGCACATAACAGTTGCAGAAGGGCTCATCTCACACCAGTTAGATAATCAGGAATCTGATCTTCAGTATTTAGGAATAAATAAATAAATAAATAAATAAATGAAATCACAACAATGTGGGAAATGTTTAATGTCTCTTCGTTCAAATGCATAATTAAAGGTCTGAACTACATGAACTAAAACTACCACTGAAAAATAGAACCAGCTATATGCTTAACCACAAATAATACTTCTCTATTTGAGTTAATGGTATTGAATAGCTATGGATGGACAGCTAGGCAGGATTGTCCAGTGGTTGGGGCACTAGGCTAGGGAGACCTACGTTTAAGTCCCTGCTTTCCACAGATTTCCTTGAACAAGTCACTTAGCCTCTCTGCATACATTTCCATATCACTTTCTTTGTCATATCATCTTGACGGTGTGTTAAAGAGATCCTGAATATTAAGGGCAAAATCCTGTTCTTACCTGGGACAGCAGCATAGAACAGGGTGGGCTACTGCAACAAGTTGCTTGCTGCTCCTCAGAATAGCATGTATTCTAAGCTATTGGGAAGAGAGGAGGTATCTGGACAGACCTCTACCAAGCAGATTACATCTCCTTGAGGTTATAGATGGCATGGACCAGCTCATTTGCCAGTCCTCCTCTAGCACTCTTTAGTCTCTATGAAGGATCTTACCCTGCTACTTGCAGGGAGGAAAGAATCCTTTTCTATCTTCTCCCCTTCCCCTTCTGCACTATGCAACAAAGGTCAGAATCTAGGCCCTAAAAAGGAACATATTGTGCCATTTATCAAAATTTCCTCCTGAGAGCCCCCTTTCCTCATACCACCTGCAGAAGGTGTTAGATGCAAAGAGCTGTGGGGTTTTCCTCCCTCTTCTCGTTTGCTGGGGAATGAACCTAAAGAAAAGTTGTTGAATTCCAATCAACTCGTTCACATGTTCTCACTGTGACATGCATTAGGTATGTGAATGAACTTGTAGATCAAAAGGTTAAAAAATAAATAAAAACAAACAGAAATAGCGGAAATTTATGGAAAAAAGTTTAACATAATTCTGATTTAGATACTTCTGGGAAATAGTCTGTGCATCAGGAACAATCATTTAGAGAGTAGTATATACACGTTCCCCTACCCACTACTGCTGGCCATGGATGATTGATGACTCACTACAGACTGAGCCAAGCTCAAAGTCAGGTCTTCCAAGTGTGACATCACAGACCCTGAAGAATCTGGCCAAATATTCCACTTGTCGATCAGCATACCCACCCATGATATGTAGTCATGGGACTGATGTCCATACAGTAAAAGGACTATGGCCAACTCCTGGTACACTGGAAACTAATCTGTGTATGCTTAGGAAGCTCACCAGTTTCATTACAAGTGCCACAAGGCTTAGAGACAGCTACTTCTCTGTTCATCAACTGTATGCAGGCTTATATAGAGTTTCTATTAAAAATTACGTATAAAGAAAGAGAAAGATGTTGAAGGCAAAAACATTGTCCCTGGGCAAATCAGCATAGACCTAATCTTGCAGAAAAGAAGGTAAGTTTACAGACATGCCTGGCAATAACACGGGCAATGTTTGGAATTTAATACTACTGGAACATGTCCATGTATGTCTGAGAGTCTGTGTGTCTTCGGTACGGAAGATCGATGAAATCTGATGTTGCATGGTATAGCTCAGTAGTATTAATGAATGGCTTTGAGTTCAATAAATGACATGGACTGGATATCAAACTCTTCAATTTAAAAGAATTAATGAACAGCACTGTGCCAGGAGCTAACAAGCATGACGAGACTTCCCGAGCAAGGAGCCACCTTGCAATTACTGTAAGTAAACTTTCAAGTTTGAAAATCATCTCCATGGCCACAGAAATCTAGCTTGCTTCCTCTCACTGGTCAGTTAAAGTGCAAATTGGACACAGAGGCTCTAAAACTCTGATCTATGCAAGCCAAAAAGAAAGTGCCCACATCATAGCCCACATTCATTTCCAACATATAGCTTGGAAAGGTGGATTAGAGCAATTCCACCACTGGCAGAAGAGGCCATAAGCATGGCTGTATTAGGCAAAGTGTCACTCTGAATCCCTTTCTTGAAACACTACTCCACTATTTCCCATGGTCCTACAGGTCCAGTCCTCTCCTCCTTATTGTCCACCTCCCACAGTGCTGCCAGCAAAGCAAACCACCTATGCCACTGTGGGAGCAAGATGACTGATTCTCCAATAACATTAGCAAGCTCATAAAGAAGCTGAGTGGAACTGCAGGGGGCTGGACAGGATGAAAAGAAGGGCAAGCATTCAGCACCCAGAAATTTCAGTGGTTAAGTGTGCAAGACAGGGGTGGAAAGAATAGAGCAAGGGCAAAGAACCAATGACAGAGGGATGTTGAAGTGGTGGCATTCACAGCGTAAGAGCGTTGGAGTGAGAGAACTAGGGTGTAAAAGGGAAGGAAGGAATGGGAAGAATAAAGTGGGAAAAAATTGAAGGGCAGAGCATGAGTAGAGAAAACAATGGAGAGGGATGAATGCTAAGGTTGATTCAGCAGGGATGGGATGAGAGAACAGAAAGATGGTGAGAGAAAGAGACAAGAATGGCATATGTGACTCACGTTGCTAGATGCACTATGGGAAGGCATTCAGAGAGCTCTGTGATAGGTGAAGTACAAGGAATAGAGAGGAGATGATTAAAGTGAATCAAAGTGTGGGGGGAAAAGAGAAAAGGAAAAGAGAAGCCAGAGAAACAGGAAGAAAACGGAAGAGAGGAAGTAGCAGAAGGAACATGGAAACATGCAGAAAATCCTTTCTTGTCAGGCACATATGGGAGCAGCTGCTGCAAGAGGCACCGATTCAGGCATTAATAAGTGCAAACACTAGCAGAGTAGGTATCTGTCCCACTGCACTGAGGTAGGGCCATAAAAACAAGCAATGTCAAACAGCAGGAAAGATGTGCAAGAGAAGGAGTCACGGTAATTTTGTCATTACAGTTTTTTTCCAGAGGAACCCCAACCTCCACTCCTTTTTCTCTCTATCCACCTATCACCACAAGATCGAGGCTGACTCCAGCGAACTTATCTTTTCTCTTAGCACTGCTTTCTGCACCCCTTCCCCATTTCACTGTGAACTTGCCAAGGTGCTAGCGTTTCCCCATCGTTCCCTGCCAGGTTTTGTCACTGTGCCTCATTTGGTTCCGAGAAAGGCTCCGACCCATTTCCCCACAAACTCCACACAGGCTTTTGTTTACACTATTTCAGAAGGAGGATCTAGAGCTCCTGAATTCCCAAATTTACCTCTGGCTCAAAAGTCATTTTGGAGAAGAGCCCACTAAATCCAATTTGGTGTAGCACAGAGTATAGATTTAGATGGAGCTGAAGGATCCAACTTTCCCACCTTTTGCGTCCCATAAATATTCAGAGGGAACAAGTGCCTTTGGGTCAAGAAAAATCCAGCATTCAATGGAAAAATGTCTTTAAAAATGAATGAGAAATTAACGTGTTTTAATCTTTGAAAAATCTATCTATTATTCACTTCAGCTACAAAGCCAAGATGTCCGATCTGTCCTGACTGACAAAATAGATCAATATTTCTGTTTAATTTTTTTATGCAATTATTCATTCATAGTGACTTCTAAACTCCTATACTGTTATTTACCTAGAAAAGGAATATGATAGCTAAAATCATTCACCTCTCCTTAAAAGAATACTGCAGGAAAAATGCCTGGCAGATGTAACTAACTGTTTGATAAAAATAAGCAAGGCACCTAATTTACACAACTGTGCTCTAAAAATTAGAGCCCAAGATATATTCCTCTGCTAGGCTGTAAAGAAATGGCTTTTCTCATACTCTCTGGGATTACTTTACGCATCACAGAGGGTACTAACAAATAAGAAAAATTTGGACATTAGCAATATGTGGAGGTATTATCCACGGTGTTTCAACTGAGGCTTGTCAAACCTGAGATTGATATTTTATTTACTGCTAAAGGCAGAAGTCTTTGCTCTTCTTACCTGAAGAACTCTTTTGGTTAGGCCAGTTTTCTGAGCTAGCTGTTTCAAGTCCTTGGCATCAGGATTGTGGTTAATAGCAAAATAAGACTTCATTGTCCGCAACTGGTGGTGTTTGAATGATGTCCTCATGCGCTTTGTTTTTTGATTACTGGGGTATTGCTGGTCTCTATCCAGGTGGTCACCATCGTTCTCATTGCAACTTAAAGCTAAAGACAAGAAGGAAATGGTTGTGTAAATCCATCACTCTGTGACCAGCATTGTTTGCAAATCATCTGAGTGCAGCAATTAAAAGAACATACTATGGCATGTGTTGTAATGATAGAAACCCTACTTGCCTTCCCCTCCATTCCTGCATCCTTCTATTCTTCCCTTACAATAACTAATCTGCAAGAATCCTCACCTGCATCTTTACTGCTTTTAAAATGTCAGGTCTCTTTCCTTTTTTCTTTTCTCCATCTCCACACATCCATTCCATGACTTTCTGTCTGTAGGACAGTAGCTGTCCTCAACTCTGTAAAGTGTTTTAATGCACTTTTTATCACGATAAATTGCATTGTACTGTACACAGACAGCTGCTAAATAGAGTCCACTTAAATCTTGATGGAACAGACTAGTTAAAATTATAATTATTTCCTCCATCAAGCTAAACCCTGTAGAATACAAGAGAGACCATTAAATAAAACACTGTTAAAGGAGTAAAGTTTGTGTGTACAGACAGAAAATTACAACTATAATTTGACTAGTTAAAGAAATAAGCCTGTTAAAATATGTCAGTAGTGCGCCAAATCAAAAATATACATTTTAAAAACTATTCTCTGTATATTTATATTTCATTAAAAACAAAATCTCTTTAAAAATAGTGGTTCAAAGAATCAATTTTCCACGTATCCATTTGAGATCATTTAACAAGGCTGCCGGATAGATCTGGAAAAATCAGTAACAAGTCTTGCAAAGAATGTTTAGGAGCAAAGGAACATTACGATAATTACCAAATAGCACTAAAAGTTGCACGCCAAGCAAAATATTCTCATAAGCCAAAGGTATTATTTTGATTTTATACATGCATACAGTAAACCACAAAAAATCCTCTTAAAATAACATTAAGGATCAAGACTAAACCCACAAGAAAATTCAGTGATACGCCTGGAAATCTGTTCTGACGTTTTGTCATTAATTCACCCCTCTGTGCTCAGGTACCCGCAATCCCCTTTTTCAGTTTTTTTAAAAAGTTTTGTGTTAAAACAGGGAAAAAATCCCTGTAATCTTCATTTTATACTCTCCCTTGATAATTATTCATCCACTCTACCAAAATGGCTCAAAAAAACCAGATAAATATGTATCTTGGGAGCCATAAAATGTGAATTATTGATCCAGCTGTCCAAACATCTACACACAGGTTTTTAAAATAGTCCATCATTACTGATCCAATACAATGTAATGTAGCAGATAGCTATGGCCTTATTTCAAATACAGTTTATTTATCAAATTGGAGCTGTTCAGTTCCATAGAATAAATACAAACTTTAAAAATCAGGTGTGGAAACAAATTTAACAAAATGTTCATAATATGCATGTGTGTCTTTTGTACCAATAATAATAAATATATTCAAACATTATAGAAAGCAATTAGTCAGCAGGTACAATTAGTCAGCAGGTACAGCAGGTACAGTGATTGCTTTGAAAACTTCAGCATTTCAGACTTTTAAAGCCCAGGACATATTATGGAATAAGGCTTGAAAAATTTCAGTTTGAAAAACAAAGGCAGATTTGTCTCACAGACATGTAAAAAGCATCCGAAACCTCAAAACTTCTCTCAGTGTTTTTTAGACTCCTATAATTTAAATAACTAGCCATATATATAAATCCTTTCCAGGCTAACCTCATGCCAAGTTTCAGCAATGAGGGGCATTTTTTCTGCTGAGTTTTAAATTTGATTTTCTCATGGAAAAACTGACAGCACCTGAATTTGAGGGAAAAGGAGACACAAAAGGAGACAGCAGAATGCTGCACTTATTAAGCTGAATGGAACACTTTAGAATCTTCTTCTGGCTTCGTTGGGTACTGAAGTCTGGTTGCCAAACATGGAGTCACCCTTTGTAGTTCAGTCTCCCTCATAGTTACATTCTCCTCCTCAAATAATGGTGGGAAGAAGATTATTTAAAATTATATTGCTCAGGGAAATTGGTGCTATGAAAAAAAGGTAACATAATACATTATTTATTATTGTTGTTTAAAGATATTCACTCACAGAATTGTAGAAATTCACTCATAGAAATTAGAGATGGAAAAGACCCATGAGCATCATCCTAAATCTTTTCTAATCTCCCAGAGGTGACAAGTCAGTGATTGATTATGAAAAACATCAAATTATTTTCTGAAGAACCAAAACCTGTTTTCCTTTCATTGCATGATATGGGCTCTGCACTCTCCAGTGGAGCAAACCCCAGGATTGCAGACAGCGTGAGACTGAGGACCCTGTTTTTTAACATGTTCTGTAAAAAGCTATGTATGTTTGTGGTCCAATATAAAAAATAGCAATTCTAAATCCTCTCAGAACAAAATCCCAGCTTGCCTTCAAGCCTCAGTTAGACACTGAATCATTTGCTCTTTGAAAATATCCCATGTGTATTATAACCTGTTTCTCATCATTTATTTCCCTACCTCTTCTCCCTACTCACCCAGTCCCCAAACAAAATAAAAACAAAAATGTCCCATTTGGGGCCTGCAGAACTATTGTCTCCTTTAAAAAAAAGGAAATGGCACAACAGAAGTTAGAAGTGCATGGGGGTGGCTGTTGCTTACTCTTGTTATGCCAGCTGGATGGATACCCCTCGTGATGCTTAGCCTGAGATAGACATTTCTGATTAGTGCCAATAGCCATTCATATTGGGGTGTGGTACTTAGGATTCCATCTTTAAATCAGTCTATTGTATTCGGCCAAAAATTATACATGACTCTCCCAGAATCTGGATTCCCTCCCAGGGTGTGGGTAAAAAGATACTCAGTGGGCAGAGGGGAATTTTCATGGGGATGGGGAGAGCAGGGGGTCTCCTATAGAATACCTCAGTGCAAAGAAATAATCCTGTAGATACTCCCTATGCACCCCCTCTCCTTTTCAGACACTTTTGCTCCTGTTCTTTGTGTGCCTTCCCTGTGTATCTCACAGAGGATCTGTTAGACAATCCAAATTCCAGGTTTCCTCTCAACTGCAAGCTGAGGGCTTCCTGCCATGAGACAAGTTCAGAAATGGAATTCAGTGAAATGCCAGTCAAATGGGAAAGCCTTAAATGAATGAGACTAGTGCTTGGTTCCCACTTTGGGGATCAAAGAAACCCAGATGGGCACTGAGTCCCTTTTTAGCTCCCAGAATGCACACTTAGCCCAAGCTATCCACTGTGCCCTCCCTCTCAGAGCCTCCACCAGCCACCGAACCACATTCATGCTGGCCATCATATCCCCCTCCCTATGAATCTCTGGCTGGCCACTCTGAGTAATGACTAGTCCTACACTCCCCCCATTAAACCAGCTCAGGCAGCTTTGCCAGCTATTTGAGCCTGATGATCTATGCCAAAAACATTGGAATTTGGTGCTAAGGAACAGAATGTACTCCACATATTAATGCAGCAAACTGCCTGGTACAAGGATGACAGGGAACAAAGAAAGAAGGTATTGTTATTATAAACTATATTTGAAGAAGGAAACACAGAAAGATCTTTCCTATGCCACCCTGCTCCTTAGATCCCACCAGCTGGGGTTCAAAACAAACCTTGCACTAATGTTCAATGTGCTGCTGGATGCAAGGGGCAGAAGCACTTCCTTTGACGAAATTTCCTCTTTACTTTTGCAGATAATGTTTGACACGTTAAACACCAAAAGGAAAAAGCAAACCAAATCTTGGCGTCAAGAGAATGATGAGATAAGAGACATGTGGTGGAGGCATCAGCTCTCCCCTCTCAGTGGCTCAGTGACCTGCCGGGCTTTTCCCACCTGGAAGACCAGGAAGGGAGAGCAGCAGCCGCACTGTTTGTTGTCTGAGGTAGGTCTGTGGAAGGGTTTTGTATCCTTGTGGGGGGTAAAAAGATGAGAATCCTCCACTGACTCATATCACCTGGGACATGGAGTGGGTTGGATCTCTCACCTACGCCAGAGTGGGGGACGGACTCTTGGGTCCTTAATAGCAACTGGAACAAAAAAGGGGGATTTGGATCCAACTTCTGTGCTCGGGAGGAGGAATCTGGGGCACTTGGCACAGGGAGTGTGTGTCCCTCCCCACATCTGTGTGCACGGAGTAGGGGGAGACCACATCTCTGAGGTTTCAGAGTAGGGGACCCAGGAGCTTCTTCCTCAGCCTTGAAATCTCAAGCAGAGCTTTTGGGAACACAGGAGACAGGGGCTGTCTTGGGGGCGGGGGAGATTACAAAGAGTGGAGCGAACTTTGTATCCCTCCCGCAACCTGCCAGCTAGAAAGAAAGCTCAGGGCTCTGTCTGGTTCACATTCCTTCACAGTCTCACTTAGCGAAACAATCCCAGGATCCCTCCCTAGACCTCAGAAGCAGAGCTGTGAACACGACAGTGGCAGATGCAAGAGCAGGGAAGGGATCTTATCTCTCCTCTTACCAGAACCAAAGGGCACCTCGTGAGGTCTCGGTGCAAACCCCAGTGAATTGCAACCTGTGTGACTCCTCTAGGGGGAGAAAGAGGCTCAAAATCGGAGTAGCTGCCGGAATAGCTGTATGTTGGGGGAAAGAGAGGGAGGAGCAGAGGGGACAGGCCTAAAATGGGGGGAGAGGAGAGAACAAAGGGGTCCGGAGGAGGGCCCAGAAGGGACAGGCGTACAGCGGGGGAAGTTTCTCTGGGAGAGGGGCCATGGTCTGCAAGAGGAGGGAGTGAGGGGTTGATCAGGGCCCCCGGTGTACGTGTGCAAGGGGTGCCCCAGCAGGGAGGAAAGGGGGATTTGAGCCCCCTGTGGGGGCTGCGGCTGGGGCGGTGTCCGGGCCCGCCTCCTGGAGGGGCTGGCTCGGGAAGGGTTTTTCCTCTCAATTAAGCCAACTGAATGAAGCTAAATTGCTGGTGCGAGCGCTCAGTAATTCCCTGCGCTGGTGATTACCGCGGCCAGCCTCCCTCCAAGTCCAGCGCCGCGCCGCCCGCTTAGGGCCAGGCTGGGGCTGCCCGGGCCGGGGTCATGGGCTGGAAGCAAAGCAGAGTCCCTGCAGCGTCTCCCCTCCCCTTCCAGCGCTGACCTCCCTCTGTCCCCATCTATCCCCTCACACTCTCCTCCCACCTAGCCCTGGCCCCGATGTGCGTACAAGCAGCCTCCGGCCCGGCCGCCCAGCCTTCCCCAGGTCCCTGGGTAGCAGCGCAGGAGGGAAATCCCCATTAGTTCCCTCTTTGCTGGGACCACATTGGGTTTGGTCCCGTTCCACTCCTAAGAGGCCTCCTTGGGAAATAGGCGCAATTCAGCGGGAGCCGGGCGCGCAAGCCGCGCCCTGGCTCTCCAGGAAGCGCGCAGCAGGTCCCCAGCCCCCTTTGGGGTCCCTGGGAAGATTCCTCGTCCGTAGCTGTAATCTCCCATTGGAAGGGCCCGCTTCAGGGATCGTGTCCCAGGTGCTAGCCCCAGCAACGCAGGCTCCCCAAAGTTGTACCTGCAGTTACGTATTTGACGGACTTTTTTCGGACTAAATACAATAAACAAAATACTTTAAAAATAACCCCAAGCCAAGCCTGAGCTTACGAAGCCCATCCGCCGGGGAGGAGAGTGTGTTTTTTCTCACTAACCTCCTGGAAAACGTTCGCGCTTGAGAATCTCCAGTTTGTCTGGCTTTGTCATTTCAGTGGCTGGGAGAAATCTTTCTTTAATTTGTCATTTGTGGTTTGATTTTTGTGCAGAGGGAAGAAAAGCGATGGGAGAAATTAGAATAAAAGAGATCGAACAAATTATTCAAAAACTTTACATGCTTTTTATTTTATTTGTTTGCTGGTTTATTTGTCTTTCCAGTGAAACTTTTGGTTGATAACAGAGAGAGCCAGCGCCAGAGACACTCCTAACTCCCCCGAATCTTGTTGGGGATTGAGGTAGGGGGGACAGGGAGGTAAGAGCAAAAGACTCTTTCGTTGTTGCCTGGATTCATCAAAACACCTCGCAATCTCTACATTTATTATTTTAATGCTTGTTCGATAGTGAAAGGAAATAAACGAACTCTAGCGCTGCGGAAGTCCAACCAAAGCGAATCTAGGGATAACGGTTACCGCTTTAACCTAGCTCAAAAGCCTTTTCCGTTTTACATTACTAACAAAACAAACAGAAAAGAAAAAAAAAACTTTTTCACATGTGCACACCTTTCTCAGGAATAGCTGTCCTCTCCCATTGTTTCCCCAACCCGAGATTTATGTCTGCGCTATATATTTAACCACCTTCCTATTGATAGACTTTATATCCTCCAGAGTCCAGCTAGTAAAGGAAGAAAATATTTCTTAATGTGGGACTCTGCTCTTCGCAAAGATTGTGCATTTTATCAGTCTGTGGGGCCCTTGGTATGCACAGTACATCTATCATTTCTAGGGATATTTTAGTGTCTTCACGTTAAAGGGAGACTAGATATGAATGAATAAAATATTCCAGGCTGTGGGAGGTTCGGGGTCCAATTCACAAAGGGAGTATTTTATTCAGAATTCTTTACAGGTGCTCCTGGGTTCAGCAAGCTTTCAGCCATTGATTTACTGACCTAAAAACCCTCTCAAACTCCATTCCAACAAGTGATAGAAAAAATTATGATCATAGGAGCAACTCTTACCACTTACCAGGAAAAAAAAAGGAGAAGAAGAAGAAGAAAAAGAAAGGGAAAAAAAATCTTTTTGAAGTTCAGGCTTCCTTCTAAGCTATTTTCCACTTGTCAGGCTCTATCCACATCTAAAATCCTTCAACCATTCCACCCCCCTGCAAACTGGGTCTTGTTTGAGTGGAAAAAAGAGTCAATCCAATTTATGCTACAGATGAAATAACTGCAGTTTACCAAATAGTTTATTTCTAAACTGCGATCAGGTTTTAGGTGTCTCTCCCCTCTCCTCCCCAAATTCATGTGTGTGGTTTTATTTTTAAAAGAATGCGATGTAGTATACACAAACCCCAATTGGCAAGAAAAAGAAAGAGGGGATGACAAATATTGTTCATTTCTAGTGCATCTCTCAAAGTGGAAAGCAGTCACACACACACGTTAAAACACGTTTTCTTTTAAAACTTGCGAAGTCGTACACTTTGCAATCCGTTACTTGTTTCATTTTAAAGCAAAGGACAAAATGGGTAGATTTCCAGAATCTACTTCCTTTATAGTCACTTCAGTTAAGAGATTTTGTTTTAATCATAAAATGGTTTAGCAAAAGAAGATAAAGCCTTCCCAGGGAAGGTTGTTTAATCTGCAGTTTCACAATCAACGCAGAAATAAAAAATAAAATAACAACCGGAGAGTAATTATTTTGAAAAGGAATAAAAAATAATTGCAAATAAAAGTGGTGAGTTTAAGAAGCCAAGGAGTTATAGGAGCTATAATGCTTTTTCAGGCTGCGCACCTATCCAGGACAGATGCTGACGGTTCGGTTTACTGCTCCTCTGAATCTGAATATCTGCCCTACATAGGGAGACAGCGGAAGGACAATTTAGGCTAATACCTCCTAAAAGGATACCATTTTAAACGTGAAACTCGTGTTTTCTATATATTTTAAAGCTCGGAATGAATCTGAGGAAAACGCCATATACACTTTTCAAAGCATAGAAGGACTTTTCCTTCCCAAATCTCTCCAATGGCACTCCCATTGACTTGTGTACATTTTCCAAATTATACAGCAATCGGTTAAACAAATTCCAAGTGGCAAACAGTTCCTGAAACCTGTTTGCCAGTTAAAGTTGCGCCTTTCCTCCTCGTTATTTTCAGGCAAACAAGTAATTTTTGCACATCCATCCCCATTGTTCCCATCCAAGTTGCGCGCAAAATAGGCGCAGCCTTAGCCGCATCCTCCACTCCCCCTGACCCCGATTTTCAAAAAGCGCACAATCTACAGGGCTGCGAGATCTCTAGCAGATGAGATTTTCACAAAGCCATACACTGCGCTGCCATACACAAGTTTTTCTTGATTTATTTCTTCTATTTTTCTAATATTGAGTAGTAGAAAGTAAAGCGCTGCCCAGAGCAGCGTATTCCAGAGATTTACGAGAGAGGGAGTTTGCAACAAACAGCAGCAACCCGTACGTTTGCCTGAGGGTCCCATCTCCCCAAAAAGTTCAAGGCAAAACTGCACCACACCCCCACTCCCAGGTCATGTATGAACGTCAGACCAGACAGAATTACAGTCTGCCAAGCAGGACTGAAGGATTCAAGGGCTGCGAAAGAGGGGCAGCACTACTGAAAAAACTGGCAAATGCTGACTCTTCTTCAGTGTCTCCCCTGTTTTACAAACATCTGTTGGACACTTGATCTCAGAGTTTCCAGAGATTTGTGTCCAGAGAAAACCTTGTTCCCAACACATCTGCTGGAAACACTTCTAATAGAACTGAGATCTAAATCTTTTCCTCTGCACAAACCCTTTTCTATCTCATCCTGGATCCACAAAAACAGGAAGATAAAATAATTCTAACATTTCTGTTATATACAGGCCACAAATATACATTATAGGAAGAGTAAAGGAAAGAAAGAATTTTCTTTGATAGGTTGGGCAGCCAATTAGAATGCCTCTGCCTGTAAAATTACAACACTGAGGTGAAGGGAAACAATCTGGGATATTAGCTATTGAAATTTAAAGAACTGGAGAGCCAGGGGTTTTTGCAAAGACACAAGCTTGTCCCGGGACCCAGGTCTGTTCCTGCGACCCCTTGTCCTTGCTGCTGATCTCAAATTTGGAGTAGGGGAGTTGTAACTTGAGGCTAGTACATGGTCAGAATAGTGATTTTTTAGTTCTTTGAGACTTCTATAATTCACAGTTGATGAACAAAACTCCAATCAAACTGGTCACCGGGCAAACAGTCCAGGGCTTGCCTGCAAACACCTGCTTTCTAAAGACAATTCCTCAGACCACCAGATTGCGCTACGCATGTGCCTAAACATAAAAACGCTGTACCCCCACACCAGAGTTCCAGCACAGCCCCATCTTCCTTCCTGTTCAGTTCTCAGTGACATCACCATGTTGGTGTGTTTTGTTTTGTTTTGTTTTTTACCCTCCTCTTTACCAAAGTCTTTGGTGCAAGAACTCAGCAGTGGCAGAATAATTCACCCAACAGCAGCCTTTAAGAACTAACTACTAAAGGAAATTCACAGCTCTCTGAAGTGCTAATTTACAATATCTGGTTTCCAGATTTTATTTCAAGCTACACTCGTCTCCCTTTCCCCCCCCTCCTTAACCAGATGACCTTGCTTCAAAACATTTTATTTCCAACTGAAGTGAAAAATGCTAACATAGCTTCTGTAATTGCAGTTTGACAGCACTTGATCTCAATAATTATGCCGCAGCTAAACTATTATTACCAATTTAAGCTAAAATAACGAGAAACCCCCTTAAAGGGGAACAGAAACAAACCATCAGCATTATTCTTGGCGGGGAGGGGTCTCTTACCTGCATTGTAAGCTGCCAAATCTGCCCCAGGCCCTGGGCTCTTCCTTTTCCTGGGTCGCCCCTTCTGGACAGTCCCCACGCCGTTGTAATAAGGCAGTCCCAAAGTATTGGCAGAGCCCGCTCCCAGGGCTGGGCCCTTCCCAGCGGCTACATCCGAGTGATTGAAATGCACCTGGTACTCCCCCTGGATGAGAGTCTCGAAGTGGAGGCGGCAGTACACCAGATTGTCCTTCATGCCAAAGTGGTCGCCGGTGGTCAGCATCTTGTTGCAGGTGGTGCAAGTAAAGCAGTTTAAGTGATATACCAAATCCCTGGCCCTCATGACCATTTCGGAGGCGGAGATCCCCAAGTGACACCTCGCACATCGCTGCACCGAAAACCTCCTGCAAAACAGAACCGCGACAGGAAACAAATGAGAACCGCAATTCCCCTTTTTAATCACGGATCTCCTCACTACCCCCCTCTGCCATTCGCCGGTAAAAGCTTAAAGATGTTTCTCTTCTCCGGCCAGAAGGCTTTATTCAGAGCAGGCTGGGCTTCAGACCCCGACCCCTGGATGAGCAAGGATCGGTGAACAAGGCAGTAAAGTTTGCAACGTGGCCTTTGTCTTCCAGTGCCCTAAACTCTTAAGACATTCAAGCCGTGGAAAGCCGTAAAACCAGCTATGGCTCTGCCAGGCCAGTCCCGGGGGGCACCTCTGCCTGGCTCATGAGGGCTCTGGTTCGCTGGGCATCCATTTCTGCTTCCCATTGAGCAACAACCTTACTTTACACTCAGCCTGCCACCCCGCCTCACTTCTGCAGAGACAATGCAGCGAACCCCGCTCGCCCCCCGGGCCGTGGGGCAGCAGGGAACCTCTTCTGCTGGGGCTGCTCGGGAGACCCGAGACAACAGGACGGGAACTGGGTCTGACCCTCAGCTTGGGTGCCAGGGGAGAAATTCGGCATTTTCCAGCTCGAATCGCCCGGCACCATCACAGCTTCTTCACGGAAACCCCGCGTACTAAATGGAGAAATATCCTCGCAACTAACATTTCCCGCCCTTCTTTGAAAACGGAATCAAGTTATCCCCAGAGCCTGCCACTCCGTCCACCCTGGCTGGCGACGCTCCTTAGACCCTTCTCCAAGGCTGGCTCCCTGCAGCTGGGGCTCAATGCCATACCCCCTTTACCTGGGGGAGGGGGGACCCTGTGTGCATTTAAAGTCATACTGGAGGTGCGTTAATTCATTGTCATGATTAACATTATCTTAATATTAATTGCCAAGGGTTGAGAAGAAAGCGAAGCTGTATTTCTCCTCAGTTGTTTCGTTTTGCCGCAAAGCGTGCAGGGCACCGAGGGAGGGGGCACGTGTCCCCAGCCCGCCTTGCTGGCAGCTTCGCTGAGTGGATTTCGTGCCCAGATATTGGCCCATTCCCCCCGAAGCCTGCAGCCTGTCTTGCCTACCTCATTACCCCCCCTCTGGATGGAGACGCTCAGGGAGCCCATAGCCTGCCCCGCCGGGAGGGTCTGCCCAGTACCCCTCTTCTGCAGTTTGCAGTGGGGTTGGATTTGGTGGGGGGGGGTATCAGAGCCCCCCCGCTCCCTGCACTGGGGGAGGGGCAGTCCTTACCTGTAATAATCCTCCTTGCAGTAGATGCTGCCGTCCTTACTGAAGCATGTGAGCTCGGACTCCAGGTTGAGTTTACATTCACAGCACTTCAGGCAGCGCATGTGCCACTGTTTATCCACTGCCAGGAGGTAATAACGGTCGGAGATCTTTCCCCCGCAGCCGGCGCACAGGGCAGCCCGGTCACTGCTGATGGAAGGCATGGTCTGCTGGGGGGAAAACAATTGCAGACAGTTAGTGACAGAGGGAGAAACCCTCCTGCACCACTAACCCCCCCTCCCCCTAGCCCAGTTACCATCAGGGCTGGGCTTCTCCTCTTCCACTCCAGGGGGCTTAATAGAGAGACCAGGGAAAAGGGGGCTCCGAGGAGTCCAGCCCCTGCCATCCTGACCTGCTTCTCCTGCCCTGGGAAAGTGAAGTTTCCTTAAGATTTCCAAGGCTTAAAATATCTGCCCCCTATCCCAAGCGAAGGGACGTGGTTGTTGGCAGAGGGGATAGGATGCGAGAAGGACATATTACAGGGTGAGGGGGAAGGCCATCCGGGTTAAATCTAATAAATGGTCTATATGGACTGGATCGGCCAGCCCCAGAGCAAACGAAAAGGGTGCTGCAGTGCAAACTAACAGTCACAATAATCATACAGCAGGGCAGATTGCAGACAGTTAATTTGAGATATCTATACCTGAATATTTACATAGTGGCGACACGGAGAGTGTATAGTAAAGGCTGAGTGTGTATATATATATATGTGTGTGTGTATATATCTCTGTGTGTATATATATATATATATATGATGAATTACAGATCCTGGCACTTACAGAGTTATGGAAAGAGCTCTCTGCAAATTGATTCCAAACAAAATGCATTCCAGCTCAAAGCACTACACAGATGAGTCAACAGAGCTGCGGAGGAGAGGAACATTACTAAATTCAAAGCGTAGAACGCTTTATCCAAACCACCACATCGTCTGAAATGTGCAATCCAGAAAACAGGGGAAAGAACCCGGAGCAGAGCATTTTAGGTTATTTTAGCATTTTACGTTATACCAGGATAAAGCTGGAAGCAATAAACGAAATGTAACCCCCTATATAATTTAATAGTTTAGTATCAGATCACAACCCAAATCGAAACTTCCTTAAAAAAAAAAGCAACTAACCAACTTCCACTAAGCAGTGAGAAAATAATGGTGGAAACCATTGAAACCAATAGGAAAACATCCTTATTTGTTTTATCCTGGATCCTAAAATAATATTCAAGTGGAAAGATAAAATGCGAAGCACTATTTATGGCCGACCTTGCAACTGGCTTTTGTACATTTCCCTCTTCTTTTGCTATGCACATGGCACCTAAACCTCCCTGGACATTTACTTATTGTGGGAAAAAAACAGATCTGACGGATATAATTTTCCCCCTTCAGCACCTTAAACTGGTGCGCAATGCAAAAAGAAAGAAGACAGCTAAAAGGGGAACAAGAGAATAGAGAGATAATGAAGAGAATGTCTCAAAATATACTAGAACTATCCAGTAGCCCAACTACACTTGTACAAGCCACATAAATCCTTTGTGAATAGCCCAAATGCCTATATTTCAATGACTCCAGTCTCTGAATTTAGATTTATATGAAAGTATAGCAATGTATGGTCTGCTGTCCACACAGTTCCACTGTTTATGTCTTTAAAGAGTTAACCGAACCCTGATTAGTGATCGTTTTATAAGCAAAAGCAGCTTCCTGTAAAGCCAGTTTAAATAAAACAGTATTTTTCTGCTTTGTCCTTCCAGTGACATGAATATTTGGGGACCCAAGAATGGTGCTTAAGAAGTTAATAGTCTAAGCCACTGTTTATAATATTTTACTTTTAGATACACACACACACACACACACACACACACGGTGGCTTACATATATAAATGTCATAACAATTATGCCAAGAGAAACCAATTGTCTAATTCAAACACTGTTTACCTGCAGGGAAAAAAGAAATCAAACTTTTCAAAAGAAAACTAAAAATATTTAGGGCAGAAACCAGGTACGAAGGCTCTCTTTATAGCCGTTATTTCAGCCTTAACCATACTAATTGGCAGTTATTTTCTACTCAATGCTGACAAAAATAATACAACATGGAGAAACTTAAAAACAAATTCGGAAGGCTTTTCTCGTGCACATGGCCATATCAGCTCTATAGGAAGAGGGGTATTTGACCTAAATACGGATCTTTTTGCCGAGCAAGAGTTCTCATTCCTATTTAATAAAAAAAAGAGGAGACCTCCAAATGTTGAAGGAATTGAAAATCTCTTCGATTGATTTTAAGTTAGTTAACGTCATTTAGAAGGAATACATTATTTTATTTAGCAGTAACTATTCCACTACATAAACGTAAGAATACATAAATATTATAAATCACCAGATACAAAATGAGCCCTTGAAAAATATTTTAGAAGGGAAAAATTTGTGTCTTCGTTCGTAATAATTAAAATTCGTCTTCTATGTTTGTCGCAATGTAGCGAGACCAGATTATATTTGTTATTATTAGGATAGCAGTGGCGGTAGTAGCAATAATAACGGATTGTAACATTGCAACTAGACGCGCAGTAGTGACTGTCTCAATGAATTCATCCCATCTGGGAAAAACAGAGAGACAGAGATCCTTTGGTGCTTGTGGTTTTCCTTTTGCAGACAGGGTGCTTTCCCTTCTCCCTAAATCTGGCTTCACCAAAACGTTAACTACATGTCGCCCTCTTCCCAAAAACTTTCGGAGAAGGCCAGACAGGCTGTGGGCAGGGAGGGAGGAGGAATTCCTGGGCTCTTCCAAAAGGCTGCGGCTGCTTTATTCCTGTTCTCGCAAGGGCAGTGCCTTTCAGTTCATCCCTCCAATACTGTCATTGTTATTATTAACCATTATGATCGGATACATGCATAGCCCCTCGATTTTATTTCACAGTTTTTAGGTGCGTTTATGCTTATTTTTTGTTCCTATTTAGGCGTCTTAGTTATTATTCTTGCCTACGTTTCCCCCTATTTATTATTGTTCAGGGAAGGCGTTATGGGGTTCGTTATTTTTAGGGAGTCGAGGGGGTATCTCGCCCGCTCTCTCGCCTCCTACCGTTTCGGTCTCTCCCCTGTCTATAGCCGAGCTGATGGCTGGCGCTTCGCTCTTGGCTCTCCGGTCCATCTCATCGATGACCCCGTGCATCTCTGAGCCGGACAGGCTGTGGAAAAGCATCGCGGAGGAGGAGGCCCCGAGTTGCGGCTGCAGCTGACAATTGTCGGGGTCCCTGCAGGAGCCCAGCACTTGCATTAACCGGAGCCCTCCCCCATGCATCTAGCACGGCCGCCCCGTCTCTCGTCGGGCTCCGGACTTGCCACCCAGCCAAGCTCTCCGGAGCTCAGCGCAGGCTCCGATCCGAGGACTTCAGGGGGGTGAGGGGGCAGGGACGGTTGGGGGGAGGGGGCAGGAGGGTTGTTGGTGTTGCAGGCTTCAGGGCTTGGATCTAGTCCGTTGCGTGGCCCCGTCACATCCCTCTAGGAGGCTTCTTCAGAGCAGGGCTCATCGCCCCCGGAGCAGTCCCAGGCACTCAGCGCTGGCCCAGCTGGCAGAAGGCTGGGCAGGTTGGGGGTTTAATACAAACAATTAAGCCATCTTCTGTGCAAAATAAATGAGAAAATAACGACAACCCCCTACATTGCACCGTGCAGAGCCAACGAGGAGAGCGCCGGGGGCAGGGGAGCAGCAGCCGGAGAGGAGCAGGCTGCTGCCGCGGGGAGCTGGGGCAGATGCCAAGGCTGGGCACTCACAGTCCAGAGGGCTAGCAGCAGGGGCAGCTCCGGGGCAAAGTTTGCTCCTTTCCCCGCTCCTCCCCCAACCCCCTGGATCTCATTGGGAAAGGGAAACCCGGGGGAGGGGGGGTGTGAAGAGTGGGACGGCCACCAGTGGGGATGGGCGCTCTGCAGCCCCCGTCTCCCCAAAGCCCCCTGGCCCGTGCACCCCAGGAGCGGCTGTGGCGCCCTGCTGTTCCCAGGAACATAAGTTTGTGGCGGCGCCGCGTGAGTAATTGGGGCGGGGGGGGGGGAGCTGCTGCCGCTCGGCGCAATCCCTTGAAGTGCGAGAGGCGCTTCTGCAGTCCCAGCCCAGCGCAAGGCTCCGCGCCTTTTCTACAGCCCCTCTGACATCATGTCCTGGCCCGCCCTCATTGGCTGCAAAGCTCCTGGCCCAGGCCGCGTGTGCTCGGGATGGAGGCGCGGAGTGGAGACGGGAGAGGCATGGCCAGGGTGGGGTGCGGGTGCGGGGGGGTGGGGAGAGAGCTGGAGTTTTCATGCTGTTGAGGCTTTGCTGCTATTTTCCCACTTTTGCAAAAAAAGAAAAATAATGCTTCCCATCCTCTTCAGACCCGTCCCTCTAGGTCACTAACATCTGAGCACGTGGGGGCCCAGATACTGGGTAGGGATCCTATTCTTTGCTGCAGATCCAGTGCTGCCTTGCCCGGCGCACCCAGAAGAGAGAGTGCTTGGAGCAGAGAAACAGCAGCCACTCAAACTCAGATCAGCATCGGTAAGAAGACTCACATTAACTAACTGGCAACACTAAATGATTTATCTGTTACACTGGCTGCTGCAAGCGGGATATATCAGAGTGAACTGCTCCAAGGCAGGAGGCTCAGGAGGCCAAGGAACGGTTTACACTCAGATCATCTGATCTGAAATATTTAAAATTCATTGAATGCAACCAACATTATTCACCCTGCTTCTTAAACATAGTCATAGCTAGACTATTGTCACTGGTGCCATTAAACTTCAAGGAGTCTCTCACAAACTGATCCTTCTCACTTCTCTTACTTCCAAGCTAACTTTAAGAAAACTAGGCCAGAGAAGCCTCTTCCCAATTTAAGTCAAAGACATCAAGGAATCCCCCAGAAAAAAACGAAGGAAATGCAACAGGAAACCTTTCAAGATTTCTAAATATTCTCCAAGAAGATGGATGGCATGGAAGGTTTAATGTTCTGAGGTCAAATATCAGTGTTTTAATTATGTTAGCAAAGGGATTAGGTTGGAAAGTAAATCTTAATTTATTTATGAGATCCCAGAATTTACTTGGGACCTATGAGTAAAACTTATTACATGTTTTTATTATTAGCAGTAGTGGTTGGCATCTTACAGATGGAGTAAAATTATTACTACTATTTATTCTTTCATTATTATTGTTAGCAATAGTAGTGGTCTGCCTCTTACAGGTGTAATAAAGTGAAGAAGACTACATTTAGCTACAGTTGGAATTATTCCTTTTATTTCTTTCTTGATTTTATGTATTTCTTGACATCTTTATAATACACTTTACTCACTGCTACCTTTCCCTTTGAATAGTTTCAACTGGTTAAATACATTTTCACCTCAGAGTGAGGAACAAGGTGTTGTCAGCATATTATGCCTCACAGAGATTTATATAGAAAAACCTCAAGAGCCCTTGAGGAGTCGTGCAGAACGCAGGCTAATCTGGCATCTGTGGGATATATCCAGAGAATGTGCCAAAGTTATCAGTGCTTGGAAACAACAGAAACTGGTATTTTAATTCTGATTAGAAAATGAAACAGAATGATCAGATTTGTACAGTATTTCTCTTGACAATCTGTAGTTTATTTTGTGTTTTCATATTCCTGTTGTTTCTTTCACTCCATTATATATATATATATATATATATATATATGTATTATTATTTTTATTATAATGTATATGGACAGACGAATCACCATACATGTTGATAGTAACAGGCTGTGTGGCTTTTTCTCTTTTCCACACTTTATTTATCCCTTCTCAACTAATCAACATGCAAGACCTCACTAGTATTCTCTATGATGGGTGGTTTGCCTCCATTTAATAGTGTACAGGGGGAAAACAACTCAGGTAAAAAGTTACACACAGTACTGTTTGCATAATACTATGTCTTGTCACGGAACACAATTGCATTACTTTTACATAGGTAGCTTGCTGTATGTGTTCTGTATCTATATACTGTATTTTCCTTAGATTTCTTCCTACAAGTTTAATTCTATAATACAGACGTTATTGCACATGTTCTAAATATATTTATAGCTGAAACAGGTCATAGCCTCTTCTACTTAATGCCAGGCTTCAGACATTGCTAATTATCTCTAAAAGATTATATTTCATATAATTATATTGAATTAGCGGCTGGAAACAATAACAGAAGTGATATGATTGAAAAGGTATGGCAGTGACATCCAGTTCATAGGCTACTATCTCTGATTATCTTCTTAAGTGATATACAAACACAAGAAGGCATCCAACCCTTGCTACTAGAATACAACAAGGAAAGTAATAGATTGTAAACACAAAGCTGCTAGTGTACATACTGACATATGAATGACATTTACATTGTTCAGAATAAAAAGCAGGATATTCTCGAATAATGAACAGAGGAAAAATCACTGTAATACAAATCATCTTTTAAAATCAAATAGGGTCTCTTTTGAAATGGGAAATTATTCATTTTAAAAAAAAGTGAAGCTAATAATAAAGTCCCTTAACCTGTATTTTGTAGTAGGTGACAGGTGAACAAATCACAGGTCTTGAGTTTCTCTACCCTGCCTCTCTCTGGTAACGTCATCTCCAGTACCATCTGCTACCTACCAGCTAAACAGACCAACCACATAATGAGGTACCAGCTTCTACCCAGCTACCGTGACTAAATCAGAACAAAAGAACTCAACGCCTCCTTCAACAAAGGGACACAAGTCTAAGCTGTCTTTGCTAATTGCTGGGTTTCAGGTTGTCTGTTACAGAATTTAAGTGAGCTGCAAACTTGCATCCATACTTAATAGCTGTTGGATAAAGATAATGCGAATAAAAGATAAATGGAAACTGAAGGTAAGAAAAAACAGAAGAAAGCTCAGAAAACAACTAACTATTTATGGCAAATTAAAGGCTGTAGAATAATATAAACATGAGAGAGCAGGGGGCAGAGTGATTGATATCTCATATGTTTTTGATGCCCCATACGGTTATTAGACTGCAATATACGGGACATACAATAAACTATGAATTAAAACGTAATTGCAGCTTCAGGCATCTTCTTCATTGTCTGCTGTGGTGTTATGTCTTCATGCACCATGATTGACAAGGTGTAATTAATCATCTTACTCAGTTGTAAATATGGGCACCATTCACAGTAGGCATCAGGAAGTGTGTACCAGCAAAGAAGGCAATAGTTGACGCTGATATACCATTAAATCAAAATGAAAAGTCTTATATGTTCAGAAATGTGTGTTTGGTGTGATGCTGTTATCATTTATTTCTAAAATACTGTACCAACAGATTTACTTGATTTGCAAGTTAACTACAACATTAACTGGTTTTATTTATTTTGTCTCTTCTTCATTTTTATAGGCAATGATGCTGTTCTCCTAAAATGTGAGACAGTTTTCTTCTTGACAGCAAGTGGAGCCCAGCTCTGCATCTCCCTCAGTCACTGGAGAAAGACTAACATGCTTCAGATTCAGTTGCTTTCCAGACAGACTTGAAATGATTCAATGAAATGATTACTCCATTCATCTATCACGTTTTATACTTATTGTGTAACAAGTGAGACACTGTGGGTCATTTTAAAGGAAAAGAGAATAGTGGTATAATCCTATTAAAGACATCAGACTATTTAAAAATAGGACAGATATTAACATCACCCTAAACTGTAAATGAATGTATTTGTAAAGGTGTTTTAACTTTCCAGAGTGAAGCACATTTTATGTTGCTGTTTCTTTGCTACACCATCACTATCCTTATCCAGCTAGTGCAGCCTGGTGTATGAGTCACAGGAAATTTAATTCTTGCTTATTAAAGTGGTTTGTCTCAGGAATATTTCAGAGTGTATATTTTTTTCACTCATAAAGATGTTGAAAGAATAACTGGCAACCTATTTAAATGCCCTTTGCTTAAGAGATGTCTATTACATTTGCTGGAGATTTTTTAAAATTTTATTGCCTTTCTAAACTGTTAATTATGTATCGAAATGTATTGCTGTCACCAGTCTAACATGAACAAAGCAATACAGTGAGCTGCCTGAGATATTTCAGCATGGTATTAATTACAAGCATAGTAATAAATGAAAATTCTACAAACCTCTCCAATTGCATTTGTTTGTAACCCCAGTGGATCAATGTTTTATATTAGCACGTGGCAAAAAATACCATTCCAGGAACTCAGCAACTAAATATGATCTAAACCCAGCATCTTTGGGGCAGGGTAGCATTTCTTGGATCTATAATCTCACCATTTGCTCCAATCTGAATGAGCTCCCTTGCTGCGTCTCAGCAATACACCTAGTTTAAGACCATGCAAGCAGCCCACTTTCCAGAAGATGATCAGCAAAGAATGTGTTTTATTCTGATTTGGAAAACTGTCAATCATTGATAAATAAGATCAGATAACTATTACTCTATAAAATTAGCTAATTATATTTGCCTGATTTGCAAGAAGAATAAACAATGTTTCTAAGGAAAATATTGAGGATGATTTACCCAGATGTTATATACAAATTGCTTTGTCATTGATACAGGCAATTGGCTTCAGAAATAAATACAACCATGTAACTGTGTGTGTACATATATACACACATATCTCAGACCTAAATAAGATATACTTAGTCTTAGATTTTTAGTTTATAGGACCGTAGGTATTTGAACAATTCTGAAAACGCCTTTATAGGTGTCAGAGATGGAGGGTTTCAGAGTAGCAGCTGTGTAAGTCTGTTTTCAGAAAAAGAAAAGGAGTACTTGTGGCACCTTAGAGACTAACAAATTTATTTGAGCATAAGTTTTTGTGAGCTACAGCTCACTTCATCGGATGCGTTCAGTGGAAAATACAGAGAGGGAGGGGAATCTTCAACCACATGATCTTCTCTCCAGAGTCCTGTTAAGTGTACTGAACTTAAAACAGAAACAAGAAGTGTGAAATATAGGTTTGAACATGATATGTCAGAAATGTAAAGGTTGTAAGCCTTTTTAGTAACCGATATTAATATTGTATTAAATGTGATGAAAAAGTAGATGTTAGGGAGAGGGGCTGGGCTCATGTGCAATTTTGTCAAGGCTTTATCTGTGATTATGATTCCAGATGTATCTACTCCCTGAGGAGAGGAATGAAGTTGGCATGTGACAGGTGTTTTAAGGTGTTTGGCACAGTTTCCCAAAGTGATGACAAAATCTTCATTTTTATTACCGTGAATCAGTAAAGGAAATACAAATGGGTAGGTCAATGGTTATGTATTTTAGATAAATAATGGATTATTATTTTAGGGAATATAGCTTTTTGTTGATGTCTTTAAATCTTCTATCCTGAATCATCATGCATCTGTCATTAAATAACACTTGAAGTAGTATGATTTTAACAAAATACATAGTTCCTAGATCATACAAGTTAAATATCATGCAGAGGATATGAGAGTCCATGTATGTTATAAAAGTAAATATTGCAACAAGATGTCTCTGCTGCAACTGCTCCTTACTGTTAATCTATTTAAAATCTTGTCCGGAATACTTCTAAATTCTTTAATTGCCATTTTGCTAATCTGGTTACTTTATAAGACTGTACAGTTAAGGCTCAAATGACTGCAGTAAAATTCTTCATAGGCATACACTTCTTGCTTATCATAAACAGACAGATTTTGTTTTAACAAAGCGGTGAAGGTATTTTGTCTCACTGAAAACTCTTGTGTCTAAATGCACATAAAGAGTTTAGATGGGAAAGTTCCTGCCCTCCCCCACTGCCCTTTTTCACTATGTAATAGTATCAGTAATTCTACTCTGACAGCAGGGCACCAAGAGCTGCATTGCCAGGCAAACACTCTCTCATAAACATTTTACAAGTTCCATATCAACCAATCCTAGATGTTTTGGGGGCTGCCCTGATTGGGTGTATTATGGATTTGGTAAACACTGCTGCATAGCAAAAATAGGGTTTGTAGTGAAAGACTCCACTAGCACTGCCTCTTCGGAATAATCAGAGACTAAGAATATGACTCAGTCCATATTTTACTTAGTTGCTAACTAAACCTTGTATCCAGCTACAAATATTTAGAGAGATGAGCTGAGTATATTCCTTTCAGTTTTACAACCAAATTTAACCACATCAGAAAGTACTTCAGATTCCTAACACAATATTAGACTCATTTAATGTAAGGAAGTCTCCTTCATTGGTTGTGATTGGGAACATTTTGTATTTTATAGGTGTATTTGAGAGGTTAGCAGTAGGGGGGAATTGTCTGTGGGAAAATCTGTCTACAGTTGAAATTTTTAGATGCAGAAATGTTGCTGAAATGCCTAAAACATTCACATTCTTTCGTTAATCAGTTCAAAACAGTATCCTCTTACCTGGCAGACACACATTGGAAATCAAGTTTGTCTGTTTTTAAAAATCAAACATCATTTCTCTTTTCTCTGTCATTTGTCATCTCCAATGACATCTACTTGTTTTTATTTTTTGATGTGCAATATCTGTCCTTTCAAGCTTTTCATTTTCAAGGATTCTACCTGGCCAGGTTTTTGTCACTATATTAATTAAAAAAACCCTAAATATCAGCAACTTTATTTTACTTTATTTTTGCATGTGTGAAAATCATTAGCAAGCCCCTTGCCATTAAATTATGAACAATGGTGTGCAAGTTTTCATACTTTGATTTTCTGTAGGATAATTTTTCTCATAAATAATTAACCTGACTAAATAAAAATAAAGCTTGAGATGCTTTACAATATAATGCAGAAGCTAATTGTTAGAGTATGTGTTGATTTTATACTTGAGATTTTAGAACTTAATTTATATTTCAGTATCAAAGAAAAAATTCATACAGTGTGTTTTAAAATGAGAACTATGGTGCATGTCAGATATGAAATGTGTGGGCTTCATGCAAGCACACTTGCTCACCAAATTTACTTTAAAGCAGTACGTTTAAACATTCATAAATTAAAATGGCAGTTTGCAATCAGATACTGATTACTACTTCATTTGAAATTTGCAAGATATCTGGCCATTTAATATTTATTCTCTATTTCTCTGAACTGCTCTAATTGCAACTCTAGATTTTGCATTTATTTCTCTTTGCAAACACTACATTATTCACCCTTTCTTGTGCTTATTAAACAGTGCCACCTGCACCAAATGAAACAAAGCTTCCCATCAATCTATCCCAGCTGAAGAATCCTGACTATATATTATCATTAATTGAAGATCAATTGAACACTTGAGTGTGAACCAGATATAGGAACCAGAAGAAAAATGTAAAAAAATTTAGGATGTACTTTAAAGAGATCTTTTAATTTAAAATGTTCTTTAAAACAGAGAACCTAACCTTGTACCAAGCGCTCTTCATCAGCTCTGCACTGTGACTCAAGTAGCAATTAGCAGGTCCTTTAATTAATTAACTATTCCCTGTATATGGCTGAGATGTCTGTGGAAATAATGTCATTCTTCATAAGTGAACACCAAATCCAGTCAATATTTTGTCACTAAAAACCTTTATCTGGACTAACCAAATGCCCACCATATGTCTTAGAAAAACAGTTTCAAAATACAGCAAGCAGGTAGGGAAACCAGATGCAAACTTTACAAAACTAACGCGGGCGATTAGAGCGGACAAAAGTACAAATGGAAAGGCTGATACAGATATCATATGTAAGTAAATATGTGCAATAGCAATAAATTATAATGGAGAACTAAGGAGAAAACTGAAAAAATGAGATCATCTTATAGACATATTTATTTAAGTAAAAAGAAATTATTCATTCAAGTTCTGTCACTAAAAAAAATGAATATAGTGCATCCTTTAAAATGTTATGTGCTTTCTTCAATATACTGCTTATCTTGAACATTGTCAGCTCTCAAACAAGCACAGATTAATTAAGTGGCAGTTCAGACACAATAAGGTGAAAGGCCATTTCCAACCAATCAGTGACATTTTGCTAAGTTTATGCTATCTGAAGTTTTCATATAAGTACAAGTGGGGCTGGTTATTTTTTGTGTCATTTGAATTTGGAAAAATATTAAGATATGTTTACATATAGCAAATATGAAAATGATTGAAAATATGCGGGATATATTCAATGTGTACACTGTTAATATTTCCATAAGTTGCAGTTTCTGTATATATAAATCTGTAGCTATAGATTTGTGTGTTTATATGTGCATATACGTAACATATCTCTATGTTAAATAAAAAATTTATAAAAAATAGGTGCGTGTTTATATATACAGACACAGAAATACTGAGACTTATTCAAAGCTGAATATTTGTGAACATTATTTTTAGGTTCATTAGTTTTCTTTATATATAATAACTTTATCTTACAAGATTTCTGTATGCAGAATAGGGATTGTCAATTTACTTAATTTACAGCATAATAAAACTCAAAGTAGACCTCTTATATGATTTTACAAGAATTACACATTAGGCTCTCTCTTTTACCATGTGGAATAATTTGGTTTGCAAAACAAATTTTTTAGCTACAGTAAATTAAAAACCAAAACCAAACAAATGATACAAAATTATACATTTTTGAAGACATTTTAACTATCTATTGGACATAATATAAATTATTAAGAAACACAAAAGGACAACTTTAAATATTCTGGTTTACTTGCCAAATATACAGATCTACTAACAAAAAGTATGTAATTAGAACCTCTTATAAAAAAAAAAACCTAAACAGGATTTTTTTGTTTTTTGGTTTTTACCAGAACAAATGAAAATAGCTGGATTTGTCTATGGTTTGATATTCTATATTAGTGACAGAAATAAAGAATTCTGTTATCATCTATTCTATTATACCAATATTATTGCAAGTGCAGTTAAAGAAATATATTGTGGCATAATTCAAAATGCAAGGAAAGGTGTGAGGGCCATCAGATAAGCTATGATTGCATCTCTGTTTTTCCTGTGTAAATCTGCTCTTATCAATTATTCAGCATTTATGTTATACAAAAACTATGTCCTAAATTTTGAAATTGCTGTTTATAATTTACCAATGACAGTAGAAAAGATGAAATTGTAACCTCAGTATCTGGTGTTCTTGTGTAATAATATACAGCACACATTTTCCAATCGGTTTGGCAATGAATCCACTATTTTCATACATCTGTGTCAAACAAAGGTAGACTCTAATGCAATTTCTTACTGTTCATTTCCCTGAATCTTTTGGGATATAAAGAATCGTGCACAAATACTTAACAGTCTGATCAATAACCATTGACCGTTTTGAGGTCCTCGTACCCTAACAAGCACAGCTTGATCATGTATATTTGATCATTGGAAAAATTCAAAGCACCTTGGTATAGCAGAGCAAGCCATTCTGTAGTATCTTTTTTGTTTCTTAAAGACTACATGCACCATAATTTAACTGTATCATTGATGGAAACTTATTGCTCATGTATTTGATGATGCACAAGATAATTAATTACAATACTATATATGTATCCATAATATTTTTTATCAATAGCAAACATAAAATACTGTTCTAACATTTTAGGAGAGGAAAGTGTGGATGTGTCTATGGATTCAATGGACCCCAGAGTGTATGTGTAAAAAGCCCTATCGTTATAAATCTTGCATTCCTGTTAAGTGTTGGCATGCATGTTACACAGAGGTGTGTTTATTTTAGTGGAAATATTGTCATAAAATCCTTTCCCTTGCTATCTTTTAAAAAATATATGTTCACATACATATAAAATAAATGAATATGAAAGCTCAAGACTGTGATCCTGCTTAATTGTCATGTAGAGATAAAATTCTATAGAAAAATATTTTCTGTGAAAATTTATCATTTCTGTGCAATTCTAATATCTACTGTTTGTAATTCAACATCCAGTGTTTTTCATACAGAAATTTCGGATTATCATTAAAAAAATAACGTTTGTGCTACATAGCTGCCTTTTTTACTCATAATCATAATATTTATTCTAACTTTCTGGGCTTATTATTTTAGACAGATATCAGTTTAATTAGCTTAAGCTGTCATACTCTAATAAATACAGATGGGTTGCCTGGTTCAATAGCATGAAGGTGGTTGCAGATTTCAGAAAGCGGAGATAGTAAATGTTTTACACATGATCATGTAAACAGCAAAAGGACAAAAATAATTACCTGATAAACTTTCCATTTCTGAATTTCCCCTAAATGCTTTTTGACCGATTTTTCTAAAGAAATCCATACAAATTAAGCAAGTCCTCTAAATATCTGCAGCATCTGCTGGTTCAGACACCTTTCTTTATGCAGAGTACCATTTTCATATGATAATACATGTAATATGATATAGAATGACAGAATGCATGACAGTTGCCCATAATACATAGAAAGTCACTCAAAGGACAGAAGCGACATTTGGATAATTAGCATCCATTGGGCAGTCAATCATGCGAACAGAAAAAACTGAACAAAACCCACAATGGAGTTAGAAAACAAAAGGGACCCTAGCCAGTCTCAGGATTAACTGCTCTAAAGCGATCTAAATGCTTTTGTATCTAAAGAACTGAGGCTCCCAGGGTTGCCCTGTTCCCCTCTAGATACCCAGGGAACTAATTGTGGCGATCAAAGTTAAAGCTTTCTCTCTTCTTTATAGACTGCTAAACACACAGAAAAATTATTTCTCCATTCATGTTCATTAAACTATTTTAAAGTTAAAAAATTGGTGCCATGTCCCTTTGCCAAGTGAAATGAGCTGGAGTATTGTGATTGTCCTGCTTTTATACAAATACAACAGCCCACTTAATAAGTATGCTTTTGTTTGGTTAATATTATTTTGCTCTTGCCCAGTTTGCTACCTCTTTTTCCTGAATAATGAATGCAATTGTCATTAAAAACACTTGTGTGGGAAAGAACCTTAAACCAGGTAGGAATAATAATAATAGTAATAATAATAATGTCCATTAACAAAAGTAGCCGGAAAGTTCTGTTAATTCCTTAGCGAGTAATTGCCATTTCTCTGAAATAAATTTTCTCACTCAACATTTGCAGCTCCAAATAATTCATTTCATTTAGCTGGAAGCTGAGTGCAGTCCCCTCCAAAACCCTATCTAACCGGGAAGAGAGAAAGAAAGAGATACAGAGAGAGCCTCAGGATGTGGAAAGTCATGAAAATACCTACCCCGGAGACTGTATTCCCATAGGATCCTCCTCATACAAATTCCAACTTGCCTAATGCCCTTAATGAATGAAATAAAGAGAGATTTCGGAAAGGCCCATGCTGGTGGCTCCTTCAGGAAAGTGTGTGGTTTGAGGCATAGCTGCAGCAGTTCTGGGAGGGAATCGGCTCCGGTCCCTATCAGCCAAGCAGACAGGAATCACTGGGGCGAAATCTTCCCCTCTCACACATTTGCAATTGACTTGAAATAACATCACAACACCTTTGGATAATTGATGCCTTCTTACCTTTCGTTGTCTTTTGCAATTAATAGTTGTAGATCTAGAGGTTTCTCTCAGCCAGAGATAATGGGAAGGTGGAGGGGGAGTGGAGAGAATGTGTGTGTGTGTGTGAGAAACAGAGAGAGAGGGGCGATGCAGTTTTGTGCCTGGGGTGGTGGTGGTGGGGTGTTTGTGTATCTGTGTGTGTGTGTGTTTTGGGGGGTTGTAAACCTCTAAGGTTCTGAAAGGCGACACTGAGAAAGTGAAAGGTACGAAGAGCCAGGATCTCCCTCGTCTCGTTATAGGGCTTCAGCAGCAGTGACCTCCGACCCTTCAGTTCTGTGTCAGCCTCAACCCGAGCCCCCTTGCCCAGCCTGCAAGTGCCAGCTCCAAAGTGTGGAGAGAGAAGAGGGACAGAGAAGGTAGGGAGGCAGAGAGAGATTGAGATCAGAAGGGATTTTCACCCAGTCAAATGGGCCTCTGGTGACAAATCAATCACGGCCTGTTCAAACCAATGATGCTGCCAGTCTTCAGCTCGCCAACCTCTCCCCAACCTCCCACAGCTCTTCCCAGCTTTCCTGCATGACACTCAGCTGATGACTGGGGCTCCAGTCAGAGCAAGGCTGCTTTTTACAGGTTGATTTGGTCATTAGCATCATCTTCTACTCGTCTCCCTTTCTCTCTGACTGAACCTTTAGTCTATTTTCTTTACCAAAATACTGGAAGCTGATACTAGAAGAGTGGCTGTAACACACAGAGAAATACTTGCAAATACATTTAAGTACTGCAGAGTGAAAAGCATCCAGATTTGTTAGATTTTTATTGACTTTAGAAAACTCACTTTTTTCGATAGATTAGTGAATCAGTGTATTGTAATCAGAAGCAAAGACCAGAGGCCTCAGAAGTTTATTACCCACTTACACCAGTTTACACTGATACAAGTCCACTGCCTTCAGTTATTCCTGACTTGCATCAGTATAAGTAAGAGATAATGGTCCTGATTCTCCTCTCAATCATTTTTTGTAGGTATTTGCTAAGAGGAATTTTTGAGCCTATTTCCATTTATGGAACACATCCTCAGCTGGTGTAAACTGGCTTAGCTCCTCTAAGTTCCTATGTTTCTAGATATTTTAATGAAAAAAGGAAGATGAAATCCCTTCTCCAAGAAACGTACAGTGTAAACAAAATAAACCACAGAGACCCAAACTGTTCCGTATGATCAGATGGTTATGGTTTGCCAGACAAACCCAATTTTTTACCAAGATAGAATTTCTTTACAATGACAAACAATTAAATTAGTGTATTATTATTAATAATTAATTAATAATTTGCTCTTTGATTAGTGACTTCCATCTGAGGATCTGAAAGTACTTTATAAAACAGTTAAAATGATAAATACTCACATAGAGAAAATTTAAGAGGCATAAACAAGAGCCGAGGACTCTCCTATAGGTCTTGCAGTCTTATGGGTTACTCTTTAACTCTGTTTCTTTCCTTCTGACCCTTAAACACATATGGGGAGTAAAAGTAAGGGGCACACAGAACTTGCATTCAGTTTTTCTCATTCTCCCTAACCCCAAATCTTCTGTTAGAATCTGAAAATTTTTTCCTTGTCTCTGGCAGGTTAAGAATAGGAGAAAAGTCCCTCCTCAACCCTTTCCTGATTTAGTTCCAAGACACTCTAGTTTAGAGATCTCGCATATGTGTAGTCAAGGGAATGTAAATTTTTTTTAGTCCATTTACATGTTGGCTAGCAGTGAGCAACTGGCCAGTTTGACAGTGCAAAGAGAAGGAAGGATGATGAACATGAGCCCAATGGGACTGAACTCTCCTAGGACAAGACTCAGCAGCATTTTTCAAAATACAGTAACTATTCAATATACAAAAGACAACCCCATCCTTCTCTTCCTTTTAATACTAGCAAACTCTGTGAAACTGAACTGAAGTGCATTGCAGATAGCAGTTCAGGGTGCTGAACAGCCTGTAGCTGGAGAGTGCTTCTGTCTTATCTTCAAAGCTGTCCTGTCAAATACAAGGTCTTTTTAACATCAGAGGGATAAAGTTTCTGATTCCAAAGAGTTCGTTTTCCACTTGGTTTTTCTCTAGCAGAAGCCAAAGTCCACGTGACCCCCACATTAAGCTGGCTCCAGGACTGCTGCCCTGATACCTACCCTATGATTTGGGGATGCTTGTGCACAGAAATCTTGTTTTACTCACTGTTGGTTCAATTTCCCTTGCTCTGTCTCTCTCTCCCATTTTATGTGTCTTGAGACTTCTGCCATGGCAGCAAATTGCACCTTGTGAAGTTAAAGAAGAATTGTGGCTGGAGCTTGGAGAGTGTTCATCTGCAGAAAATGCTGAAGTTTGAACGTGTGAGAATTGAGCTAATGAGACATTTTTTTTCTTTTGGTCTCTCAGCCTGTTTATTTCAGCCAGGCTTTAATTGCGGTGTTTCCTGACACAATAATCCTAACTCTTAAAGGTTATAATTTAAGCCTTCACTTCACTGCCTCCACTTCCTCCCACCTCATACCGCACAACAAGAAATGCAGATAATTTAAAAAACATACATCACTTTTCTGTTTTCTTATTGTCACTGAACAGGTTATAGCCCTAAATTTAGTTGATTTTTAAAATGAAAATTCACTGGGTTTTTTGGTACACTTGAATCTAACAGATCCATGCATTTTAATTAGACTGTCTCTTTTTTCATTTATTACTAATACAATCCTCTTAACTATGATTTATTTGTTAAACAAAGTGCCATAATCCGTCACTTATTCATCTTAATTTCAACAAAATTAAAGTAGTCGCTGTTATATTACACCTAATTGCACTTGCAATGAAAAGAACGGAGATGTTAATCAAAATAAATTGAAGATAAACAATAAAATCATTAAATCTTTGCTGCAGTAAGTGTAACTAATCAGTTTTGACTTGAAGCGACCGAACACAAATAATGAATCTGTCAGTGAAGATGTGCTCATTAAATACAGCCTTGTCCGCCAGGGTCCTGCAGGCAGCCTGTAACACACAGCCCCATGCGACCCTCCAGTGCCTTTCCGCTATTAGGAGAGGGAGTGGGGAGACAGGAAGATAAGGAAATTATATACCATTTCCAGAATTAAAATACAGATATATACTGCAAGTTGGCTTAGCGGAGATGAAAATACCATAGGTATAGAGTATGCCCTGTGTTTCCCTGTCCAGAGGATGCTGTGAGAGTCACAGTGTTTTATTCAGGAACTGGCCAGATAAAGATTAGAAAAAGAAAGAGAGACCAAGAAGAAGGGTAAAAGGAGGACAGAGACATGATGGACATTACTTATTAATTCCTTGGAAATGTTAGAAAAATAAACATTTCATTGCAGAGTGGGTTTTGGATTTGATTATTAAATTGTATATAATGCTAGGGAAAGATACTACTTGGAGTCCTTTGCTTATCCACAGAGCAGGTCCAGCACAGGCAGCAGTAATGTAAGCCTCCCACAAACTCACTAACATGCATCAACTCTGACCTGGAGGGACCACCAGGAGGGTTGAGATGGGAACTCTAAGTATTTCTGAGCACACCTGCAAGGTGGAGCCCTCGCCCACTCAGCAGCATATTGAGCTCCACTGAGGTATTTGTCACTTTCCACCTCAGCTTCTAAATAATTTCCTCTTTTACTTCAATCTTTCCTAAAATGAATATTTCACTGGTGAGCATGAGCAGAATATGAATTTGTGTGGCCTAGGAGGCTTTTTTTCTATAAAGGTTTTAGAGCTATCCCCTCACCTGAGATGAGACAAGAACCAGACAGGACCCACTGCATTATTATTCTTTTAAAATAAATAGAATTGTCAACTCCTAAACTCCAGGTAATCTGCTTTTATTTTTATATGATCCCTTTCTCCCTTATGCCAATGATTTCATTTACTCACAAATGTCATTATTTGCCTCTGATGATTTTCTGAGCTATATAATTCAGTCTAAAGTTCTAATTAGCCCAGGGATGTCTGCCTTAGACCTGAAGTCATACAAAAACCAGTCAATATTTTAAGATGCTAGTGCTTCCTACTGAATTTTAAAGAGCATTCAGTCCAAAGGACACAGCAATCATTTAACAGCAGTGAAGCTCTGTCTTAGGTAAATCAGAGAATTAAGCATCTTTTCCAGTGTATTTTCTGTTTATCTAGGTAGAAGAAGCTGACATAATCACTTGTGGACAAGTGATTAGCTTCAACTCATCTTTCTCCTTTCCTTTTATCGGTACTTAGGGGAAGGTCTGAAAATTGGCTGGGTGACACAGAAGTGAGAATGTCCATGGGTCTCCACATCCAGGCGTCACAGGACTGGGAGCTGGCCAGGATTGTGGGCAAGTTTCCTGTTATTCTTTTTTCTTATGTTAACTTGATTTGATTTCTGCTTATAAACCTCCCTTGGGAAAATCTCTTCCTGATGGCACAGGTGTTTAGTTTCTGTTGGGTTATTCTAGCAGAAACTGGGTCTTCTAGATTGTTCAAGGCACTGGTATAGCACTATTCACCTTAGGTTTGCTAGTTCAAATCCAAGCCAGGTTGGTAATAATTACTAACACCTAGCTGTTATATCATACTTTTCATCTGTAGAACTCAAAGCACTTTATAGAACAAAGGAGACTGCATCATTATCTCCATTTCACAGATGGGGAAACAGAGACACAACAAGGGGAAGTGACTTGCCCCAGGTCACCCACCAGGCCAATGTCAAAGCTAGAAACAGAATTTGCGTGATGATCAGAAGTTTTTAACCATATGAGAGCATAGGAGCCAACTTCTGCTGGTGCCAGTGGGTGCTCAACCCCCCTCTGTCCCCGGCACCACCCAGACTCCACCCCTGCCCTGCCCCCTCCCGCCCCTGCCCCACCCCCATTCCAATCCCTTCCCCAAAGTCTCTGCCCCTCCCTGCCCCCTCCCTGCCCCTATTCCAATCCACAGCCTGGCCCTGCCTCTTCCCTGCATCCTCCCCTGAGCATGCCACATTCCCGCTCCTCCCCAGTCCCTCCCAGAGCTTGTTACATCGCAAAACAGCTGATTTGTGGTGGCAAGCGCTGGGAGGAGAAGTGGGGATGCAGCGCACTGAGGGGAGGAGGTGGAGGTGAGGTGAGGTGGGGGGGCGGGGCAGAGAGCTTGGCTGCCGGTGGGTGCAGAGCACCCACCAATTTTTCCCCGTGGGTGCTCCAGCTCCGGAGCACCCACAGAGTCAGTGCCTATGTATGAGACCTGTTCATGCTATCCTTACTTAGTCAAAAACTCCTGTTGTCTTTAGTAGGACTCTAGCCTGAATAAGGACTGTAGACTGGGCCTGATAGTTGTACAGTGGCCGGTGTAAATTTAATTTGAGAATCTCATTTCAGTTCTTTTGAATAAGTGTCGACAGCACAAAAAAGCCACCAACACACATGGCAATAATTGGACCCCTTGCTGGGAGCCTTAGCAGAGAGGCTCAGGATTGAATGGGCCTAAACTGAACTCCCTTTCCTATGTAGATATGGTCCGTTCAGGTCAGGGCTGAAGCACATCAGTTAGTGTAGAAGAAGGTTACATTGCTGCTACCTTTGCTTTATTTCTTCGGGAGATAGAAGACTTCAGTATTCAGGCTTGTCAATACAACAGCTTTTACCTGCTCTATATTTTAACCAATATTTTGTTTCCTGTTTAAAAAAATAGTAAAATGTAAAGGTTATTGAAACAAAAACACATTCTGAAAAAATAAGTAAAGAGGCGTTCAAGAAAGTAAAATTATCCTACTGGAGGCCTGAAAATAAATAAATAAATAAACAATAAAAACTATTATTATTATTACAATTGTAGCACTTAGGAGCCCCAGCCATGGTTCACATTGTGCTGTGATCCACACAGAACAAAAAGATGGTCCTTATCCTAAAGAGCTTATAATCTAAGTATAAAACAAGAGGCAACAGATGCATACAGACAGATAGATGGGGGAGTACAAGCTTTGTGGATGTTTATGGGAGCTCCTCCCAAGCACGAGAGGCAGACAGGAGAAAGCACAAAGATGATTTTTTGAAAATTTAACAAGTAGGCAATGGAGGCTGGCATCACTGGCCAATTGGAGGTGGGAATTGATATATTTATAGTGAATAAGAGACGATAGGTAGGGTGGGGATAGGTGGTGAAGGGCCTTAAAAGTGGAGACATGTAGCTTATGACATGTGGGTGGTGAGACAAAGGCAACTGAGAGAGCAAGGGAGTTATCCGGTTGAGTTTGCCAGTGGAAAAAGACAGGGAGGTAGTTTTGTTTTTTCCCCTCTTAACTTGCAGGCACTCTACAAAGAAGATGAAGAAAATGGCATGTCAGTAACACAACTCCTAGTTCTTCCTCTGCCTGCACCTGTTGGGGCCCCCACCAGACAGGTATTCTGACCTTGGAGCCTTCTACCCAGACCCTGATCTTGAATTGCTGGGAAATACAGTCTGCATGTCCTTGTCAAAGAAAGCCAGGCAGGGGGAACCACCTGGTGTGAGAGGTGTCTGCAGGTGGAGTCCCTCAGGAAGCAGGCAATAGAGTTGCAAGAGGAGATGGTTCGACTGCCTAGCATTTGGAAACATGAGACCTTCTTTAACAAGACGTCTTGGATGGAGGATGCTAGCCAACAACAGATGACTACAGCGACACCAGAAGAGAAAGGAGAACTGGCTGCTCCACAGGGAGGAGATTGGCTGATGGGCATGTTGGGCAGTAGACAGTACTCCATCTCCCATACAGGTTCCCAGCCCACAAAGATCAAGAACCGGTATGCTGTACTGGCAACAGGAGGAGAGGAGCAGACACCAATGACTGAGGAGGAGGATCCCCCTGCCCACAGGGCTTGGAGAATCATGGCCACCACACCCAAGAGGAGAAGGCATAGGGTCTGAGTGGTCAGGGATTCCCTTCTCAGGGGGATGGAGGTATCCATCTGCCATCCTAACATGATATCCCAGAAAGTGTGCTGCCTGCCTAGAGACTGCAAACGACATACTATCTAACAGTTGCCAAAGCTCGTCTGTTTCATCTGACCACTACGCCATTCTGTCATCCCGATAGGCATTAATGATACTGCCACATATGACCTTAAGCAGATCAGCAGTGACTACAGAGCTTTGGGAGTGAGGGTGAAGGAGTCGCGGATGCAGGTGATGTTTTCGTCCATTCTCCTGGTTGAGGGTAAGGGCCCAGGCAGGGACACACGCATCCTGAGATGAATGCAAGGCTGTGTAGATGGAGTCGATAAAAGAGTTTTGGCTTCCTCAACCATGGGACACTCTTCTGGGAAGGACTGTGGGGAAGAGATGGTGTCCACTTGCCCAAGAAGGGGAAGAACATCTTCATGCACTGACTTGACAAACTAGTGAGGAGGGTTTTAAACTATCTTCAAAGGGGGCAGGTCACAATAGTCCACAAGTAAGTATATAAAAAAGTTAACATTAACAGAGGGCTAGATGTTGGGGGGAAATGAAAAATTACAATAGCGTCATAGGCACATCAAGAGGGAAAACAGTGGGGGAATCTGCTCAGCATCTTAGATTTCTGTACATAAATGCAAGGAGTATGGGGAATAAACAGGAAGAACTGGAAGTATTAGTACATAAGCTAAATGATTACTTAATTGGCATCACAGAGACTTGGTGGGATAAATCTCATGCCTGGAACATTGGAATAGAAAGGTATAGCTGTTCAGGAAGAACAGGCAGGGGAAAAGGGAGGAGTTTTTGCATTATACATCAAGAATATATACACTTCTTCTGAGTTCAGGAAGGAGGTGAAAGGCAGACCAGTTGAAAGTCTCTGGGTGAAGACAGAAGGGGAAAAAGCACAGGTGATGTCATGATAGGGGGTCTACTATAGACCACGAAATCAGGAAAAGAAGGTGTATTTGTATTACTAGAACAAATAACAGAAATGTCCAAAACACAAGACACAGGCATCCTCTAACCAGCACATAGCAATATTACAGGACTATAGGAAATGGCAAACTAGATCAGACCAGTGTTTAAGCTAGTTCAGTATCTTTTCTTGAAAAGGGGATGAGCAACAGCTGCTTCTGAGGAAGGTACAACAATTCTCAGGATGGACAATTATGGAATAACCTACCCATAGAGGAAGTTTCTTCCTAGCCCCTGTCAGTTAGTGATTAGCTTATGCACTGAAGAATTTATATCCCTTATATCTTTAATCCAAATTAATATAACTGGAAATATTCTTACTATGCATATGAATGTCCAGTCTTTCTTGAATCTTGCTAAATGCTTGGATTCAATTTATTTTATGGCAGTAAATTCCTTGGATTATTTATAAATTGTGTAAAATAGTATTTCTTTTTAACAAATTTAAATGTGTTGCCTTTCATTTATATTGGATGTCCAATGTTCGTGCAGTATGAGGAGTGACTGATTAATTTTAGCTGTATCATTATTAGTTTACACACCTTTACAGTGTTCATTTTTATTTGTCTTCTGTTTAAATTAGTTATAATCTTTTCAGTCACTCTTATATGGAATTCTTTCCATGTCTCTAACAATTTTAAATGCTTGTCTCTGGAATATCTGATTGAATATCTATATCTGCTATATGGTTTTTTTGGATGTGGTAACCAGAACTTAATACAATATTCAAGAGGAGGGCATACCATCATCTTATAAAATATCATTATCATATTTTCAGTATTATTTTCAACCTCATGTTTACACCTACTACCATTAGTTATGCTTCTTTTACCACTACTTCACACTGAGCAGAGATGTTCATTGAGTGACCCATGGATGTTTTTCCTGAGTTTCTGTAGAGAATTTAGTAGCCCACAAATGTGTATGAGCAGTTCAAATGATCCCTTCTATGTATATTACTTAGCATTTGTCAATACTGAATTTAATCTGCCAATTTGCTGCTCATTCATCTAGCTTTGTTAGTTCTCTCTGAAGTTCTTTACATCTTTTCTAGCCTTGATTATCCCGAATAATTTTGTCATCTGTAGTATAGATTTTGTCATGTTAGTGTTTATCCTCTTTTCCTGATCATTAATAAATTTATTAAACAACATAATGCTGGTAGTGCATCCTGAGGTACCCTTCTATTAAAATATTGCCATGTTGAAAATTTACCATTTATCCCTACTATTTACTTTCTGTGAGCCATTTTTTAATTAGAAATTAAATTAAATTTAAAAACAATTAAACAGCTCTATATTTGGTGAAAAATTGGGGAAATAAGGAAAATCGTGTCAAAATATCCTGGTTATTTCTTTAATTTTGAAATTTTGAAATTAAAAATTTTGTTGAAATGTTCAATTTTGAAAAATTTTGATCAGATCTATTTCTACTCCATGAGAGTACTTTATCTCTCAACCCATAATTACTCAGGTTCTTTAATAGCCTCTTTCAAAGGATTTGTAAATGGGTTTTTGAAAATCCACATAAGTTATTTCAATCAGTTTTCCTTTACCTGTGATTTAGTTGACAGTTGCAAAATAGTCTAGAAGACTGGAGAGGGATGTTATTCCTTCACAGAGGTTGTGCTGAGTAATTCCTCTCATGTCATATTCATCTACATGTTTTGTAACTCTATCTTAAATTATTTCTTAATACTGAAATAATGCTCACTATTCTGAAATTACTAGGATTACCCCAACTGGCTATTTAAAATATAAAAACCCTCCAGTCCTCTGGTATAGTTTCTCATTTTAATGAGATTACTTATTTTTATTAGTTGCCCAGCTACTTCATTCTTAAATCCCTTCAGAACTCAGGGATGTACCCTCTGGTCCTGGTGATCTGTTTTTATTTAATTTGCAAATGTGTTCCAGCACTTCCTCTGTTGATGCCCCAGTCTCTAACAAAGCCTCATATTTATTACCTGAGAAGAAGAGGTGTGAGATAGGTATCTTCTCAAAATTATGTGTACAAAAGACTGATGCAAAGAAGTCATTTACTTTCTTTGCAGTGCCTCTTTATTCTCTTTAACTTCCCCCATTATTCCCAAGTAGCCCAGTGAACCTACCGATTTTTCTGCTGGCTTCTTAATACTTAAAGGATTTCTTGTTTATTTTTATGTCTTTGGTTATTTGCTCCTCTAAGCCCCCTTTGTCCTCCTAATTTCCATTTTACTTACTGTAGTTTATGTCCCTTTTATTGGCTTCACTTGGGCTGGATTTCTACATTCTGAAGTATATCTGTTTGGTTCCTCTAGTCCCTTTACCTTGCCATTGAACCATACTGTTTATTTCTTGCATTTCTGCTTCCCTTTTTGTTTAGGGTTATACGTGCCTTCTGTTACTCTGTTATGTTTCCTTAAGTAGCCACCATGCTGAGCCCAAGGATTTTAATTTCCTCACTTTTGACTTTAGGGTCTTTTTAACTAGCTTCCTCATTTTTGGTACAATCCTTCCCCCGAGGATGTTTAACTTAATTATATTGTGGTCACTATTACTTAGTGGCTTAACTTTAGTTACTTCATAAACTAACTCTCGTGCATTATTTAGGACCAAGTCAAGAAAAGCCTCTCCTCTGTGGGCACTAGAATGAACTGTTCCAAAAAACAATCAATTAAGATGCTAAAAAACTGCTTTTTAAAAATGTCCCGATGCATATTTAACCAACAAACAGTTCAGGACAAAAAATGGAAAAACACCATATCCCAGTGAAACTAAATGGGAAATGTAGGGAAATGAATACTCTTATCCACAGTGAATTATAGTCAGAACACCAGACCCAACATCCCAATACATGTGTGAAATGCCATATAATCTTCATTAACCACAAGTTCATAAGACATAAGCCAATTAATGATGGCATGGGTGAGAGACAGCTGGGGATATAACTGACTCTTTCTTTATTCATAAAATGCAAATGTGTATGTGTATATATATATATAGAATCATAGAAATGTAAGGCTGGAAAGCACCTGAAGAAGTCATCTAGTCCATCCCCTAGCACTGAGGCAGAACCACGTAAACCTAGACCATCCCTGACAGGTGTTTATCTAACCTGTTCTTAAAAACCTCCAGTGATGGGGATTCCACAATCTCCCTTGGAAGCACATTCCTGAGCTTAACTACCCTTATAGATATAAAGTTTTTCCTAATATCTAACTTAAATATCCCTTGCTGCACATTAAGCCTTACTTCTTGTCCTACACGAGACATTGAGAACAACTGATCACTGTCCTCTTTATCACAGCCCTTAATATATTTGAAGACTGTTATCAGGTCCCCCCTCAGTTTTCTTTTCTCAAGATAAATTACGCTCTGTTTTTTTAACCTATTCTCACAGGTCAGGTTTTCTAAATCTTTTTTCCACATTTGTTGCTCTCCTCTGGACAATCTTCAATTTGTCCACATCTTTCCTAAAGAGTGGTGCCCAGAATTGGACACAGTACTCCAGCTGAGATCTCACCAGTGTTGAATGGAGCAGGACAATTACCTCGTGTGTTTTACATACAACATGCCAGCATGATTAATCACCCCAGAATGATATCAGCTTTTTTGCAACTGCATCACCTTGTTGACTCTTATTTAATTTGTGATCCATTATACTCCCAGATCCTTTTCAATTGTACTACCACCTAGCCAGTTGTTCCTCATTTTGTAATTGTGAATTTGATTTTTCCTTTCTAACTGCAGTACTTTGCACTTGTCTTTATTAAATTTAATCTTGTTAATTTCAGACCAATTCTCTGTCAAACTCATTTTAAATTCTAATACTGTCCTCCAAAGTATTTGCAACCCCTCTCAGCTTGATGCCATCTGCAAATTTTATAAGCATACTCTCCATTCCATTAACTAAGTCATTAATGAATATATGGAATAGTACCGGACCCAGAACTGACCCTGTGGGACCTTACTAGAGACTGTCACAATTTGACAGCAAACCATTTATAACTACTGTTTGAGTATGGTTTTTCAACCAGTTATTCACCCGCCTTATAATAATTTCATCTACACCACATTTTCCTAGTTTGCTTTGAGATGGTCACATTGGATTGTGTCAAAAGCCTTACTAACTTCAGGATATATCATGTCTGTAACTTCTTCCCTATCTGTGCGACCAGTAACCCTGTCATAGAAGGAAATTATGTTGGTTTGGCATAATTTGTTCTTGACAAATCCATGCTGGCTATTCCTTATAACCCTATTATCCTATAAATGCTTACAAATTGATAGTTTAATAATTTGTTCCAGTATCTTTCCAGAATTTGAGGTCAGCTGACTGGTTTACAATTCTCTGAGTCCTCTTTGTTCCCCTTTTAAAAGATAGGTACTATGGTTGCCCTTCTTTAGTCCTTTGGGGCCCCACCCATCCTCCACGAGTTTCAAACTTAATTGCTAACAGGTCTGAAATTGCTTCAGCTAGTTCCTTAAATACCCTCGGTTGAATTTCATCAAGCCCTTCTTACTTGAATACATCTAATTTATTTACATATTCTTTAACCTGTTCTTTCCCTGTTTTGGCTTGTGTTCCTTTTCCCTTCTTGTAATTAATAATTATGTTATGTCTCTGGTTACAATTAACCTTTTTTGTGAAGACTGAAACAAAATCGGCATTAAACGCCTCAGCCTTCTTGATGTCATCTGTTATTAGCTCTCTTTCCCCACTTAGTTAGAGGACCTACACTTTCCTTCCCCTTTCTCTTGTTCCCAGTGTGCCTTTTATGTCCCTTACTAGGTGTAACTCATTTTCAACCTTAGCCCTTCTGATTTTATCCCTACATGCTTGTGCTATACTTTTTACTCACCCTTATCAACTTGTCCACGTGACTACTTTTTGTAGGCTTTCTTTTTGATTTTAAGGTCATTAAGGAGCTCCTGATGGAGTCTTATTGGCCTCTGGTTAGTCTTCTCTGAGTTTATTAAAGTCTGGGGTTTTTTATGTCAATTTTCCATATTCTGATGCTGTCACTCCTTCCTTTCCTTAGAATCATGAAATCTATCATTTCATTACAATTTTCACCCTAATTGTCTTCGCCTGCAATTCACAACCAATCCTCCCTATTAGTCAGAATTAAGTCTAAAATGGCTGGCCCTTTTGGTTACTTCCTCCACCTTCTGAAACAAAAAGTAGTTTAGCACATGCGAGCACACGCACATGCATATGCATTTTGCGAACACCCACACCCACAGAGTATATTTTCAAGTTTTACTTCCTATACTTTTCTTAGCTTGTAAACAGTGGCAGGTGGGGACTGTGTCTTACTATGCAATATGCCAAGCACAGCAGAGTCCTAACGCTGATTTTTTCCATACTCATTTCTGTCTTGGTATTATGGCCATTACCATGGTAAGAGTGTACCTGACAATTACTGCAGTATAAATGTTATGTAATAACTTTAACATGCGCTTAGTCAGGACCCCAGGTTCAAATCTTATCTGAAAGACATCACTTTTGGCAGTCAGTGTAGCCAGTACTATGCTGGGACATCTGTATAGCATTGACTGAGATGAAAAGGCATTACTCGCTGAGTTGCAAATACTGCCTCCTGCAAGACCCTAGTTTTCCACTGGAAGTCTCCCATTTAAATATTGAATAGCCCCAACTTTGGTTATGAAATATTACGTGCTCATAGCCTGAGGTGGTACAGCTGCAGTCAGTCAGCAAATAAATAAATAAATAAATAAATAAATAAATGTACTTTTTATGAAGTATAAAATGAGTGATGATGATATGACGACTGCACTTTGATTTCTTTTTTGCCAATATAGAATAGAACCAGTAACTTCACAGGAATCATCAAGGCAACATGTAGATATGAAGCAGAACCCGTATTTTTCTTAAACAGTACAAAAATTTTGGGAAGATGTTGCCCCTATGGCATAGTACTCCTATCTGTCACTTCATTTTAAGACAGCCATCCATCATATAACCTCTTAAGTGCAGTTAATATTTTTTTTTACAAACATACACAAACAACAAACTTTAATAACTGGCAGCAGGCAGACAGTCCCTAGATTGACCAGCAAGTACCACTATGGTTTAAATGACCCCATAAATTCCATTCCTACCCAGGTATTTGGATATGAGGTACCTCTTGTACAAATCTTCATTCAGGTGAAGGCAAAGAGTAAATAGATGTGGATAGATTCTGAACTCATTTACACGAGTGCAAATCTGGGGGGGAATTCTGTTGATGTCATCTAAGCCTCAGCAAGAGGACTCTGTGATCCATCACTTCCACTCATATGTGTATGCTCAGCACAGATGCCAGATCAGTCTGGTAAAGTGGTGTCGTTGCCTGTAATATGTGCTAGATTGGGGTCTCACAAGAAAATTTTTAGTGGCCTCAGAGTGCAACTACGAACTCTTGCTGGTGGCTGCTCTGACAATTTTTCCTTAATACTTAATTAACTTTAGTAAAAACAAATAAATATGCACATATACATGTCCAAATCATTGTAATTTATTTAGGTAGATTTTTATCGCAGATTAAATAATAAAAATAATGTACAGTTGTCACTATTCTTTACTGGACCTAAGCAGCATAGAAACAACTAATGTGCTTTGCACGTTCTTATCTTTTTGTTGTTGTTTCTTTTGCTTTTTTAGTTGGTTTTTTTTAGACTTGTTAGCTAGTAAGTCTGTTTCTATGAAAAGTGATATTGGTATGTTTATGAACACTGCTTTGCCCCCCCCATTACCCACAGGAGGGTGTGGCTGCATGGAAAGCCCTTTGTGGCCCATGGGGCTATGATGGCCACATTTGAGAAACACAATGTCAAGAGTGACAAGGCGGGTGAAATAATATCTTTTTTTAGACCAACTTCTGTTGCTGAGCAAGACAAGCTTTGGAGTTTACACAGAGCTCTTCTTCAGGTTAAGCGTATCAACTAATAGTATGAGATAAAGGGTTCTTATGTCATACCAGTGGGAATAAGAAGTGACACCACAAAAGTTATGTAGAGTTACATTGATGTAAAATTAGTATAAATGAGATCAGCTTCAGACACATAACTATTTGTATATTGTTATTCAGTTGATGTTTCCAGTCTTTAAAATTTCTAAAATAGTTAATCAAATAAACTCTTGAATTAAACCATTATATAGTCCAGTTGTGCTATAAGCATCTGATATTTCCCATTACCATAACAATCAGTTTACATCTCAAAAACGATATCTGACATCTTCCTAATAACCATTTCAGAATAATAATGTATGACAACATCTTGTCTGATTTTAATAAGAAGTGCACTATCAATAATGATCATGTCACCTTGTGCTATGGCAGAAAAGATAAATAAATGCCTCTTTAGAAGAACAGAGACACTTTCATTGCTCATAGTCTTTTGAGTTACAGTGATTGTTGCTATTACATTTAAAGTCTTGCTCCAAAAATGTTTTGTTGTTGTGTAAACAAGTTGTTGGAGTAATTATTATTGAAAATTCAAGATGGAAAAACTTGCAGCAGAATTGGGATTCCACCAACTCAATGAGATAGAAAAAAATTAAAAAATTACAGGACCAACAATTAATTAATGCCAAGATTGTATTCTTTTTATTTCTGGCATTAAATAAATAGCAATAAAATATAAAATCATATATTTATTTTATACTCATTACCAAACTATATATACTGTGTACTTTATGAAATCCTATTTCGAACTATCTAATCTAATCTAATCTAATCAAGGTATCTGAGAGTGACCACGGGGATCAGATTAGGCTGGAATAGGGTACTGCAATAAGGGCTAGAGATAGATGTAGAGTATGGTACAGTCAGTCCATTACCCTACAGGGATTGCAGCAGCTGTCTTGATCCTCCTCCTGTTCTATGTCTCTTGGAGTAGCGGAACCTACAACAATGGTCTCATTTCTTTCTTCATACTACTAGGGCTATCACAGCTGTGAATAACTATTTCCTGGGGTCCCACATCATCATACTGAGCCTCTTGTTGTCCGGTTGGAATCACAGCACCATCAATTTTGCTTCAGATGTTTGACTTGTAGGACAGCATTAATGGTACAAGACAGCCAGCACTCTTAAACTCCTTCAGTGCCAGCTGGGTAGACATCGGCTTCTCAGGTCTATTACTGTAGTGTTGGTGGGTGAAATTGTATCCAGAATGGCTTCAGCGCAGGGAGCAGGCAACACATAGAATTTGGCTATGAGGGCAGACCAGTTATGGGGAGCTGTGGTAAGCACACCCACATTGAGTTTGACGAGAGAGAGGCCAGTGGCAGAGGAAGGTTGATCTTATACTATGCTGTATAGATTCTTAACTCACTATTAATTTTAAGATTGCTCAAGAGAAAATCTGGAGATGAAAATATGGAGGGGATATTTTCAGCTTGCATACAGGTATGAAGTCTCATGTTAAAGTCCTGCCAACTGTGGTTGAGTCTGTATTGCAGGCAGAGCGGGCCAAGCTGATTTAATTCACCTTCGTTGTACAAGAAAAAGATGCAGGGCCACATATAGTCTTCGGTTTGGATATTGATTAGAAGCAATATATACTCCTTACAGAGGTCACGTAACAGATGAAGATAGGGGATGTAGGACCTACTTCAGTGTTTTAGTTTAGGGGGCAAAATGGAAGTGTCTGAGGTGTTGTTTGAAATGAGAGAGGCATCATATGCAAAGAGAGGGAACCTGATAGCAGTTGACCTGCTGCAAGGATTTTCCTTTTAGAGAGCTCAGAAGTTGTTGAGCTCCAGTGCCAGAGGGAAGAACAGTCCTGAGCTATTGAAAGAAAGAGATGTTGATAGAGTGAGCAGCTAAAGGAGTCTGGCATTCTGAAGGTCTAGACAAAACATTCCTTAGAGTGGGATTTGATGGGCATGACAAGCCCCACCATGGCTTTTGACCACAGTGCAGGTTAGGTGGTATGCAATAATAATAAGCAGGGATACAACACAGCTTAACACTTTATTGACATACATCTAGTATATTACTAGATGCCTCCGTCCCTCTTCACAATGAGAAAAACACTTTCTCAGTCATGAGCTCTCTCCTGAGGCGATCTAGAGTACAGGCATGAAGACTGCTCATCGTGTTTGTCTGGTCCCAGCAATCTGACATTCCCAAAGAAGCTACCAAATGTGTTCAGAGAGATTTCTGAGTTTGTTCAAGGAGAGAGGAGATAAGGAGTCTCAGTCTCTCTTACTCTAATATGTCAGACTGATGGTTTGAAGAAAATGGATACCATTCCTCTCTGAGCAGCATGAAGCCTAAGGGCAGGATTATATACATCCTATGCTGTCAATTTGTGCTGATAAACTAAGAACACTGAGTATCTGAAGTCCATAAATTAGATTTTGGTGCTGAATTCTTAGGGCCTGGTACATCACTTTGTTACCACAATTTCAATGGAGTTGCACTGGTGTAAGACTCAAGTAGTAGAGTGGTGAATTAGGTTCTTCATTCAGACATTTTAAACATATTAACAAGTTCTTAATAAAAATATACTGAAATAGATTAAAATTTACTTTTAAAGCAGCGCTAGTAAAATTTAGTAATAGGTTTAGCACTTGGAAGTTTAGATGCTGCAAATTCTCACCAAGTGTTTATCTGGGGAAGTGAATGGGAGGAGAATATTGTTTGGGAGATTTGATTGAAGCCTTTAAAATTGGGTTTTGCGTTGCTTCTTCTGTTTTACCATGATTCGTTATTTCACATATAATTAATGTGTTTTAACTTTATGCACTTAGAGATATTTGATATGTGTATTTTAAAAATCTAATTAATAAATAGATATCTTAGTGTGATTGGACCACCTCAGGCGGGATTTTCTCTTCAAGGGGCAGCCTTCTTAGGTGGAGTTTTTCCTATATTGTGGTGTATAGGACATTGCTTGTTAGCCCTACACCACATGGTGGTGCTGTTGATTCCAGATTACTCCCAGGCCCAATGATTCGTGCCATGAATAGGTTCCGACCCATCTGAGAAGCCATGCATGTGCTTGTGCTCCTGTCTACTGAGAGCAAAGCCCCTGGGTTGCGACTAACTGGAAGGAATTGCAGAAGGAGTGCATGTGCAAGTTCCACCAGCTTGTTCTGGAGTCAGTAATGCTGGTTTATTTATTTGTATTAAAAAAATTAGAATAATACATTTGAAGTAATGTTTAATAAGTGCAGTTTTATTTATTAGAGTTCTCCTTACCTCCCACATACCACTGTTAAGTCACTCTGAGCATGATGCTGTATACTGAAATATTCAATAGAATAAAAATAATATAGCACCCTGCAAAATATAAATCAGTTAAGTAGGTACAGAAATTGAAACAGGATGGTCCTTAATGTCTGATTTTAACTTGTTTGAGACATGCATGCACACACAGAGGAACAAAGAGGAATCAATTTCATATTCTCAGCTTTATTACAAAATCCATGAACAGTAACTGGACCAGGACATTTCAATTCCCACACATCGGCATCCCACACTTCATATTTGCATATTCTGTAGTCTAATGGTCTTGCTTAGTTAGGTGCAGGACTGTTTCTTTTACTCAGTCCTACAGTGTATACACACAGTTTTGAGGTGGACTTCTTGCCTGATAAGCCAATGGCCACATAAATTCACTCTTTAGCCAAATTTAAGGTTGATATGCTCAGGATTTGTCATAGGCAAGATCACATACTATCAACCTCATGTCTGAAATATCTCAGAGTAGAACATGCCATTCATTACTGTGCCACCAAAGTTGTTCACTAGATGTTTTCTAAGGATTTACCGAACCAACAGTTATTCAAGAGCGGCAAAGAGTCCTGTGGCACCTTATAGACTAACAGACGTACTGGAGCATGAGCTTTCATGGGTGAATGGCCAATCTTGCTGGACACACAATAGCAGATTTAAAGGTAGCCATCCTGCAGCAGAAAAACTTCAGGACCAGACTTCAAAGAGAAACTGCTGAGCTTCAGTTCATTTGCAAATTTGACACTATCAGCTCAGGATTAAACAAAGACTGTGACTGGCTCGCCAACGACAAAAGCAGTTTCTCCTCCCTTGGTGTTCACACCTCAACTGCTAGCAGAGAGCCTCATCCTCCCTGATTGAACTAACCTCGTAATCCGTAGCCTGATTCTTGCTTGGTTGACCACAGGATGACTATGAGCCGCCAATGTGATATGGCTGTGAAAAAAGCTAATGCGGTCTTGGGATGCATCAGGCGAGGTATTTCCAGTAGAGATAAGGAGATGTTTGTACAGTTATACAAGGCACTGGTGAGACCTCATCTGGAATACTGTGTGCAGTTCTGGTCTCTCATGTTTAAGAAGGATGAATTCAAACTGGAACAGGTACAGAGAAGGGCTACTAGGATGATCCGAGGAATGGAAAACCTGTCTTATGAAAGGAGACTCAAGGAGCTTCGCTTGTTTAGCCTAACCAAAAGAAGATTGAGGGGAGATATGATTGCTCTCTATAAATATATCAGAGGGATAAATACCAGAGAGTGAGAGGAATTATTTAAGCTTAGTACCAATGTGGACACAAGAACAAATGGATATAAACTGGCCATCGGGAAGTTTAGACTTGAAATTAGATGAAGGTTTCTAACCATCAGAGGAGTGAAGTTCTGGAATAGCCTTCCAAGGGAAGCAGTGGGGGCAAAAGACCTATCTGGCTTCAGGATTAAACTCGATGAGTTTATGGAGGAGCTGGTATGATGGGATAACATGATTTTGGCAATTAATTGATCTTTAACTATTCATGGTATATAGGCCCAATGGCCTGTGATGGGATGTTAGATGGGGTGGGATCTGAGTTACTACAGAGAATTCTTTCCTGGGTATCTGGCTGGTGAATCTTGCCCACATGCTCAGGGTTCAGCTGATTGCCATATTTGGGGCCGGGAAGGAATTTTCCTCCAGGGCAGATTGGAAGAGGCCCTGGGGTTTTTTTTGCCTTCCTCTGTAGCATGGGGCATGGGTCACTTGCTGGAGGATTCTCTGCTTCTTGAAGTCTTTAAACCATGATTTGAGGACTTCAATAGCTCAGACATAGGTGAGAGGTTTATTGCAGGAGTGGGTGGGTGAGATTCTGTGGCCTGCATTGTGCAGGAGGCCAGACTAGATGATCATAATGGTCCCTTCTGACCTTAATATCTATGAATCTATAAATCTTTAACACTTAGAAAAAGCAGGGTCTAAACTTTAGAAACATCAGATGAAGTATTTGTACAGAAAATGCCTTCAGTTGAAAAATACTGCAGCAGAAAAGCATTGCCATGTAAAGGTCTAGTTTAATTGTACTCTGTAGGAAACATTCTCATTAGGAGGCCTGTAGGGGGCTTGTATGAAGTTGCCAAATAATGCCATGCTGAAGTTGGTAAAGAAATATTGGAACTTGAAGATAAACTGCTGTTCTAGGCTCTAGGATGGCCCATTTGAGGAGGTTAAAGTTAGGTGACGTTATAACTGGAAGGGACTCTGAAATAAGAATCAGTACTGCAGAATAATAAAGATACAGAGCTGGAAAAGACTAGGGTAAAAGTGAGTTCAAGGGAAATACTAACTGGAAGCACACAGCAATAAGCCAGCTGAGAATCCCGTGTATGAATGTGTGTCAAGCACACAGCAAAGAGTGCTGCTCTACGTAATAGCAATCTTTTCAGCAGTTTTCTTCTAAGAGGAAACAAAATCTTCTTCATGATGATTCATTTATCTGTCTCTCTATCTAGGTACTTATAGGGCTCCATCACCATAGTATCTAAGCACCATCCAGGATTTTAAAAATAGAAATGATGATAATCTCTAGAGAGATAAGGTGAGTGAAGTAATATCTTTTAACCAACCAACTTCTGTTGGTGAGAGAGACAAGCTTTGAAATTACACTGAGCTCTTCTTCAGGTCTGGGAAAGGTACTCAGAGTGTCACAGCTAAATACAAGATTGAAGAGATAAGTTTAGGATAAGTAGTTAATACATATCATATTCTAAGGGACCATTGAAGGTAAAGTGGGCCCATTAAGATCCCTGTAGTAATAGGACAAAAAGCGGGTTTAGTGGATTACAGATTACTGAAATAAACCATAACAATCTCTCTCTCTCTTCTTTTCCTACATGCCTGGGAACTAGGGTGATTAATTTTATATGTTATTTTTAATGCATTTATTTATTTTAGTGCTTATCTGTGTAAGAGAGAAGATTATTCAGGGAACACCAAGTAAAAAAGATGAGTTTTGCATTAGTTCTGAAAGCAATAAGGTCCATGGTCATTCTTATAATTTCAGATAATCGGTTTTACAGTCTTTGTCCAGCTCCTATGAAAGTCTTGTCTCTGGCACTCATGAGTCAAGCCCATGGAGGGCTTTGAATAATAAAATGGAGACCTTGAACTGGACTCCACGGCATGGGTAGCCATGGCAGACAGTGGAGCACTACTGAGATGCACTCCCACTGACCTGTGTTGCAAAATTGATGGGTTGCTGCTTTTTGCACCAGGTGGAGTATTTTCAGGGTATGTGGCTTTATTCATAAATATAAGAAATTGGAATAACCAAGCCTGGAGATCACAGATGCATGGATTGCTGTGGTCAGGTCTGTGTCCATTAAGATGGGGTGCAATTTTCTGTCCAGTCATAGTTGGAAGCAGGAGTTTGGGCCCACCATGGCTATTTATGCATTCAAATGCAATGTGAAGAGTCCAAAAGGACATCAAGACTGCAGACTGAGTTATCACATGATATCCCATGATCTTAGGGGATATCACATAAGAGGAAGGCTCTTCACAGCACTTACCGCTTCCCTGTTCTCACCAGGCTTAGCTCAGTCTTACTTGGATTCAGTTTTAGCCAGCTGTTCATCCAGATTCTGCTTTCAGGTAGGCATTGTGATAAGTGGGAGATGGTACTGCTGTTTATTTTTGATGGAAAAGATGTAGAAGTGGGCAAGATCTGCATACTGCAGACACTTAATCTGTATTGTCTCACCAGCTCTCCCAACAGGATTGTATAGCTATTGAGTGATACAGGGAAGAGGACTGTGCATTGTAGGACTGCACAGATGGAGGAACAGTTTGAGATTCACCTTCTATCTTTGGTATGGAAGGAAGACCCCAAACCATTTCAGTGTGTTTGTGTTAATCCAGCAGACTCTTGGATGTGGAACATGAGCATTTGGTGACCAGCAATATCAAATGCCACAGAAAGATCCAGGAGGGTAAACATGGATGTGTTTCCCATGTTTATGAACAGGAGGAGGTAATCCAGAAGAGCAATAAATGCTGTTTATTTGTTATGGTCTGGCTTGAATTATTCTCCAACTCATTCTTCAGCCTATTAAAAAAGGGTCCTTATGCTTCTCTTATTGCTGCACAAAAGTACTGAAATGCAAATCCACATAGACACATTTCAAAGAATTCTGTCTGAGTGAAGACATACCAGCCATTTTGTTCTCCGAGTCATTGCAGCCTGTTAAAGACAAAACACACATATTGTGCTCTTTCATGAAAACTTTACTTTTCTTCTTATTGTTGTGTTTTCTTTAACCTAAAATAAAAGCCACTTTAGTCTTAAAGTACACGGTAACCCTTTGTGTAAGGAAAACACATAAATCATCCATATGTAGAGCCCTACCAAATTCACAGTCCAGTTTGGTCAATTTCACGGTCATAGGATTTTGAAAATAGTAAAGTTCATGATTTCAGCTATTTAAATCTGAAATTTCACGGTGTTGTAATCGTAGGGGTTCTGACCCGTAAAGGAGTTGTGGGAGAGGGGTCGCAAGGTTACTGTCAGGGGGTTGCAGTACTGCTACCATTACTTCTGCGCTGCTGCTGGTGGCAGTGCTGCTTTCAGAGCTGGGCAGCTAGAGAGGTGGCTGCTGGCCAGGAACTCAGCTTTGAAGGCAAAGTCACCACCAGCTCAGGACAGGAGTAAGGATGGCATGGTATGGTATTGACACCCTTACTTCTGCGCTGCTGCCTGCAAAGCTGGACCCTCAGTCAGCAGCAGCCGCTCTCCGTCCACCAGCTCTGAAGACATCAGTGCAGAAGTAAGGGTGGTGTGGTATGGTATTGCCAGCCTTACTTCTGCGCTGATGCTGGGTGCTGCCTTCAGAGCTGGGCGCCCGGCTAATAGCTGCTGCTCTCCAACAGCCCAGCTCTGAAGGCAGCACAGTAATAAGGGTGGCAATACCATGACCTCCACCTAGAATAACCTTGTGAGTCCCCTGCATCTCTCTTTTGGGTCACAACCCCCAATTTGAGAAACGCTGGTCTCCCCTGTGAAATCTCTATAGTACAGGGTAAAAGAACACACAAGATCAGATTTCACAGTCCATGACACTTTCTTTATGGCCGGAAATTTGGCAGGGCCCTATCCATATGTCCAGAATAGGTTCTTTTGGCTGATACCAAATACTTTTGTATATATTGAGGCGTATTTTTTCTTAAAATCATTAAGTGTTGCCAACTCTCACAATTTTATTGGTTTTGTAGGGTTGCCAGTTTTGGTTGGATGTATTCCTGGAGGTTTCATCACATGACATAATATTTCTTTAAAGATTAATCTTTAATTCCTGGAGACTCCAGGGCAATCCTGGAGGATTGGCAACGCAAATTTTTGGTAGCCTTGGAGTCATGTGATTATGCGAAAATCTCAGCTTTCATTTTAAAAGGTAAGTTTCTAATCCTCATGACAATGGAACAACACTTCAAAAAATGAACTCTAAAAGCTTAAAAACCAGCAAGCAAATAAAAAGAACCCAAAATTTCATATTTAAAAAAAGAACATGTATTTTAAGCCAGTTTCACGATTCTTCGGGGAAGTGGGAGAGGCCTGACTTATATTTTTTGAATGTTTAGGATTGGCAATACAGGTAACATTAGTTGCAGTTGTTGATTTATTTAAGTCATGGATGGAAGAAGCTGCCTAAAGATCTTGAAGCTGCAGATGTGGACGTATAGAGAATTTTCATAATATGTTAAGTAAATGATGATGCAAACTACAGAAATACATAGAGAAGAGGGGAGAAAAATGTATTTCCTCACTGGGATGCTATTGAACATTTACAGCCAGAAAACAAAGAGTTTAGAGGGAGACATTTTTCTAGCTTCCCCATATAAATAAGCCACTGGTTATTGTTAACAAAGGATTCTACAGAGGGGGAAGAAGTGGTCTGTTGAGAGACAAAAAGAAAAGGAGTACTTGTGGCACCTTAGAGACTAACCAATTTATTTGAGCATAAGCTTTCGTGAGCTACAGCTCACCACAAGTACTCCTTTCTCTTCAGATGTGCAATGTAACAGGGAAGGTTTTGTATCTTCGTGTATGTACCTTATACAGTATCTGCCCATACAAAATAATTAATCCATCTTTCTCAGAACCAGCAATGAGAGAGAGTTCACAAGGAGACGCAAATTGCCTGAATTTTGGTCCTTCTTTGATAAGTTAATTCCCTTGAAGGCCTAAGATAGGGAATTATAGTAACATGTATGATCATTTTCTGGTGATGATTCACCGTTAATTATTATAGGGTATTTTATCACCAATTCAAAGACTTCTATGAAATTTAACTTGTAAATTTTAACAAAAAATTCCGCAACTGTCTATGGAGCATTTAAATGGCAACCCATTGATAATTGGTAGTGACTGCGTAGAAGGTGTTATCAATATTTATCCAACAGAAGTCAATTGAATATCTCAATCCAGATCAATAAGGTGCATAAGAAGGCACACATGAATCAGACCCATTTTAAAGTATTTTAGTAATACACTTTCCTCTATAGAATGAGAGGAGAAGAGAGATTCTGTTGTCTGCATTTATGTATTCTAGGATCTGAGTTTAGTGATGTAGTCCAGGGAACCAGACTTCTTGATTCTAAAGTCCTGTCAGGCAGGCTGACTACACACTGTAGCATTCAGCTTGGATGGGTGAGCGGACTAGCAAGAATGATTCTAAATGAGGTTTCTGGGACAGAGCTATACCAAAGTAATATACCCAAAATTAATTTACTTAAAAAGCAAACATTACAGCCCAGGAGTTTGCTAACTCATGGTGGCCAGATATGCTTAGTTAAACTTGTGGTGCACTGAGAGGCAAGGTAGTGCCACACTACACTGCTGTATGTCGATGGGCATAGACAAATTAGGTCTTGGGGAGAATTTAGGCCCCAACCCCCAAAAAATTAGTAATTGCATTTTTAAATAAAGGAAACATTGAGTTTGGGACAGAAACTAACTCCCACCCCAGATAAAAAAAGTTGAATACACACCCACATGATATTTGACGGCATCCCACAGAATACTATGTACACTGAAAAACTAGACATAATACTATAAAATGGTGTCAATGAGCAGTGATTTCATAACTGAGACCAGAAGTATTTCCGTGAGGTTCACAGTCAGAGGAGAATAGCAAAATATAGTCATTTTGATAGAGAAAACAATGGAATATCAACATTATACAAATTTCAACTGCAAGAAAGAATGCTACCATTTAATAGGAAACAAAGTTTGCCATGAAAAATAATTATGTAAAAAAAGAGCAGAAATAAAAATGGGAGACAATAGGAAAAAATCAACAATATTAACTGGCCCCTATCATCTGAGGAAAAGTTACAAACATTAAGGCTCACAACACCTCTGTTAAGTATGATTTCAGCATATGTAAGAGAAACTCCCTACACTTTAGATTCCAAATAAATCTGTTATTTTGCTGAGATTTATTTATTTATTTATTTTGCTGAGACTAAACAAGCCCAGTTCCCTCAGCCTCTCCTCCTAAGTCATGTGCCCCAGCCCCCTGATAATTTTCGTTGCCCTCCCCTGGACTCTCTTCAATTTGTCCACATCCTTTCTGTAGTGGGGGGCCCAAAACTGGACACAACACTCCAGATGTGGCCTCAACAGTGCCGAATAGAGGGGAATAATCACTTCCCTCGATCTGCTGGCAATGTTCCTACTAATGCAGCCCAATATGCCATTAGCCTTCTTGGCAACAAGGGCACACTGCTGACTCATATCCAGCTTCTCATCCACTGTAATCCCCAGGTCCTTTTCTGCAGAACTGCTGCTTAGTACTTCTCTATCTCAGAGGATTAAGAGCCTGATCCTGCAAAGTGTTAGGTGGCCACAATTCCTACTGAAGAGTTCACAGGAGTTTTGTGTGCTCAGCACCTCACAGGAGGTGCTTAGCTCTTTGCAGAAACGGGCCCTTAGTGATTAAATACATGTTTAACTCTAATACTAAATAATGTTGTATAGTATAGTATTATACTCCAAGAAAAATAAAAAAGCTGTGCAGTTAATATTCTATTGCCCAACTGATAACGATGTTAAAGCAGCATTTTAAAGCTCTGTGTTATGCAGTGAAATACACTATTTTTTCCATGCTATTGTTAGCATCTGTACAATGGAACCATCTCTATCATTTATATGAATATAATTTCATTTTAAATTTCATTCATATTGGAAAACACATTAATTGTTTTACGCTGCTGCAGTCCCCAAAGGCCTTACTTCAGAGATATCTATTATTTTCAGTGATACATCATGTGTTTGAATAGAAGCTCATATCTGTGTGCTTTCCCTTGACATTCTGCATGACCACAGGGAGGCAAGGTGGTTAAGAGATCTAGAGGAAAACAGGAGATTATTTATTCTTCTTGAAAAATACTAACACTGATATAGAAAAGGAATAATAAATTTACATTTTTAAAGCATTTGACAAGGTTATTTATGTAGATTAGAGTTTCACATTCTGAAGTAATAAAATAGGAACTCCTTGGCTTCACCATAAGTCTTTTGGCTCAATGTATCCAAAGCTGATATCTTTGTACTCAATGAGAAGAGCCTTCACCCCAAAATCCCATCATCTCTCTCTGTCTGTTTGATGCCTCACATTCACCCTGGTTCCTCCATGTCTCCCAGATCTGTAAATCTTCCTCTCATTGTGGATCTGTACCTGGTGCTATCTTGATTATTCCTATGCAAAAAATTTATTTATATCCTCATTTCGACAGTTGTACCTTCCTCTGTACTCCCCAAAATATATTTGCCACATTTCAGTCTGCTCAAATTATAGATGATTGTTTCTTCACCTATAACTGAAAACAAGAATATATTTCCCAATTCCTATAAACTTCTATAGTTACAGATGCTGAGATAATCAACTCTCATGTTTCAGGGTGTCAACTGATCTCTCCAATGGTAAATAATCCACAACACCAAATGTACAATAGTTCTGGGGCATTGTGAAAAGGTTTTTCTTTTTCTGAAGCATCAGGTACAGTCACTGCTGGAGGCAGTATACAGTGCTAGATGGGCCAATGAGCTAATCCATAAATAGTGAAGCATATCATGTGGTAAAGAGATTTCCAAGTTTGAGGATGATACAACAACTTGCATTTGACAGAAACCAGATATTGAAAGATATCTGCCAGTTTGGCAGGAAAAGAGTAAGTGTGTGCATATGTGTCCATGTTTGTGTTAAAGAGAGAGCTAAAGCAAGTGAGACTTACTTTGCAGATTAACAATACAATATTACATATTGTATAACCATACAATCTAATCAAAACGATAGCAGAGGTCATAGTAATCTGGATAGTATGGACAAAGTTGTGGTTTATGGTTAAGTTTGTCACAAAATCTCATCTGAGATTTAGACAAGTTGCAGCCTGGACAAAACAGACTTTGTTAAATTAAACCACAGAATTTTACATTACATCCAAGAAAGAGTCTGAATATTTCTGATAACCTTTGGATAAGTTTGCAAACTCTGGTGGATGTTTGTCCCATCCTTCAGCTACTGATATATTTGGAGGCATTTATATGTGTGAGTTGTCCTCAATATTATTCAGTTAGTACTAGATTTTGTATGAATAAATTAGAGCCTTTACGATGAACAAGAAAAAGCTGGTCCAAAAAGTTGAACATTTCATTTTCTGCCACTCCAGGTGGCTATGATGTAACAGAGACATTTTCCCAAATAAATTCAGGTCAGAGTATGCTTCAGAGGGGTTGTCACTGAATGAGGAGAAGCAGTAATTATTTTCTCATGTATCTGTGGCCAAAAGTGCCCCAGGCACTCAACATAGGTTCTGCAACACTCATCCAAATCTGACCCAGAGCATATGATATAGGTTCCTTACCTCTCGAGGAAGTGAACTGAGCCTTTTTGGATAGTCTGGGTAGTATCCTAGGGCTTTCACCCATCCTTTAATTCCTGGATTATTTTCTTCTCCTTAAAGGTCCCCTTCTGCTGCCCTTTTGTTTGCTGTTAAATGGCTCATCTCTACTGGGAAGATTATTCACAGTTAATCAGCTCATCTATTCTGAGACAGTGACAATGCTGGTCTATGAATATGCCAGCAGGCATTGCTGTAACAGTTTTGCTGTGTGGTTAAACCCTTCCCTTTCCTGAGGGGCTCCACTGTATCCACTGCACCACAAACATAATACAATTACCACCAAACTAGTGTGCTGGCTACGGACACTAATGCTGTCAGCAGAATTGGAGAAAATGCAATTTGTGTTATTTAATGAGCAGCTTGTTTACATAAATAAACCAGGTGAGGTGAAAAAAGTGATGCTCTGCAGTATGGAACACAAGTGAATATTAGGCATATGGAGAGAAAATATTTCCGCACTTCTGTTTTTTCATAATCTTTTGGGTTGTCTTGTGTCCTTTCATTGAGAATAATGAGATAAGCTTTTCCCAGTCTTTTGGACAGGCACTAGTCCTGTTCTGAGCCGAGATAGATGATATGGTGGTCAAAATGCTAGCAGCTGGTCTACTTTGGGATGTTTTCTGTTGCTACCACTGAGGGGGATTTTAAAGAAAAGCTCAGTGTAGACACAGCCAAAGTAAGGGCTCAATTAGTATCTTCCTGAAGTGTTGCTAATAAAGTGGGTCAACAGAAGAAGTCAGCCACACTCTTACATACATCCATAACAGAACCATTCTTTACACCAGTGGTTCCCAACGTTGTTCCACCGCTTGTGCAGGGAAAGCCCCTGGCGGGCCGGGCTGGTTTGTTTACCTGCCACGTCTGCAGGTCCCTCGGCCCGTGCCGCTTCCAGCAGCTCCCATTGGCCTGGAGCGGTGAACCGCGGCCACTATCGGAGCCACGATCTATTGGGAGCCATGATCGGCCAAACCTGCGGATGTGGCAGGTAAACAAACTGGCCCGGCCCGCCAGGAGCTTTCCCTGCACAAGCGGCGGAACAAGTTTGGGAACCACTGATTTATACAAATAAAAGAAAGTTCATCCTTCCTGGCAAATACATTGAGTTGCCACTCCCTATTTGTGACCTTTTTCTATTATGTTGCTTATTTAAATATTGAAACATAATTTCTCTACTTGCAATTTACATGTCAGAACTATGTTTACAATCAGAACCTTCTTAAACCTGAAATCATTCTATCCATTTTAGACTGATTATTTTATACATTTAAATTGTGTGTGTGGCTTTGTCTGTTCCTTTCCTTCCACTGCATGCTCAAAAACTAGTTTATAACACTGTTCTTTCTTTCCTTGACTTCAAAGGCAAAGAGTCTATTGATCTGGCATTTGCATGATATGATACTGCTTTCCCCTTCCCATAATCCCACGTAGTGTAAGGAAATCACCCAGATTTACAACTTCTTAGCAATGGCCTGATGGACATTATAGTAGGGAGCCAGCTCTGCTACAGTTAAAATTAGGACCAGTTTTCTGTTTAAAGCTTGATTCTTAGGTCACATCTACACTACAATCTGTGGAAAACACAAGTTATGTCAGCATAAAGCTGTTGCTATTAGTATATTGCTCATGCGTGTGCACATTTGGCTGCTTGCGTCAGTGCTTCACGTACTTACCAAGAGTGCTTGTGTCACTCTTTGGCGCAATGCCTTTTGGGGGATTTTCGTAATATGCCATGGGGTAGAAATGAGTCACACTCTGGAAGCTAGGGGTCAAATTTTCATCAAAGTACTTTTTATCCATCCCATAATGCCATCCCTATCTCACAATTTTTTTAAAATTGCCTTTTTTAAAAATCTCATAAACCTGTGCAGCACTTGTTCCTGTCTGCCTTCTCTGATAGACGCATGGAGCCTGCACAGTTCTGCACTACTGTCATGAACATTGCAAACACAGGATGAATGATTCACCAGGGTTCGTAGAGCTTCAGGAAGCACTGCAACTACATAGGACATGACAATTTCTTTGAGGACAGATTGCTAAGGGACATAATGAAAACCAGTTCAAGGTTGTTGCTGGTGTTCACAGAGCAGCTGCAGAAAGTGGAGTGCCTCTTCTGAGCCTAAGAAACAAGCACTGACTGGTGGGATTGCATCGTAATGCAGGTTTGGGATGATAATCAGCAGCTGCAGAACTTTCAGATGTCAAAAGCCACATTCTTGGATCCATGTGCTGAGCTCATGCCAGCCCCCAAATGCATAGGCACCAGACTGAGAGCTGCACTGATAGCAGAGAAGTGAGTGGTGGTCACACTGTGGAAGCTTGCAATGTCATCTTTGGAATTATAAAATCCACAGTGGCAGCTGTTGTCATGCAAGCGTGCAGGGCCATTAATTGTATCCTGCTATGCAGGACTGTGACTCTAGGCAATGTGCAGGACATGATGGATGGATTTACAGCTATGGAGTTCCCAAACTGCAATGGCAATAAGACAGCACACACATCCCTATTTTGACCCTAACCCACCTCACCACAGAGTAATAAACAGAAAGGGATATATTTCTATAGTTATTCAAGCATTGGTGGAAAACAAGGGATGCTTGTTATGGGCTGGTCAAGGAAGGTGCATGATGCTCACATCTGTAACAACACAGGACTGTTCAGAAAGCTGCAAGCAAGGACTGTTTTTCCTGACCAGCAAATTACCACTGGTGACAGTTGAAATGACAGGAGCGTCAGTGGCGCTGGAACACTTTTTACAGTGGGGGTGCTGAAAGCCAGTGGTCCCCAAACTTTTTACTTTGCATCCCCCTCAACTCTGTCTGCACCCTTCTCTCCCCAGATCTGTGGCTCCAGGAAGGTGGGGGACATGGACGGGGTAAGGGGCACTGAGGCTGGAACCACAGTTGGGGCTGGGAGCAGAGCCCTGGGCATGGGTCCTGCAGCCGGGACACTGTGTGTGGGCCAGGTGCAGAGCCACAGGCGCGGAGCCAGTGGGACCCTAGGTGGAGGGCCGGGAGCAGAGCACTGGGCATGGGGCTGGAGGCTGACAGGACCCCGGAAATGCAGGGCCAGCAGCACCGGGAACCTGGGAGTGGGGTCGGCAGCTGGGAACCCGCACAAAATCTGGGGGTGCTGCAGCACACTCCATGCCCCTAGTTCCCATGCCTATGACTAGCATTCCGGTGGGACCCAGCCTACCCCTTGCTCGTGAAGCCATACACTGGCCCCTTTGACAGCTCCAAGTAAAGATTCAACTACCAGCTCAGCAAGTGCATAATAACAGTTGAACGGGCTTTTGGCAGATTAAAGGGATGATAGTGGTGTTTACTCACTAGATTAGATCTCAGTGAGAAAAATATCCCACTAGTTATAGCTGCCTGTTGTGTCCAGCATAATATCTGTGAGACAAAGGGGGAACAGTTGCCACTGGGATGGAGCGGCGGTCTGCTGACTTTGAATGGCTAGACACAAGGGCCATTAGAAGAGCTCAGCACAGAAATAAGCAGCTGAGGGAGGCCTTGAAAGAGCATTTGAATGGTCAGCCACAGAAATGTGACACAGACACTTACTGACACTTCAGCTTTGGAGCATGTCTGCACAACGCCACTGTCCACCTGCAGCCATGATGAGTATGGCCCACCAGAGGCAAGGAGGGAATTGTTAGATTGTGTAAAACAAAAAGTTCAGGCCCTATTTCCATGAGGTTGAGTACTGGGCAATGGCCCTGAACATGGGCACTATATTCCACAGGCAGTGGTAATTTTAGCTGATAACTCACTTCAGAGGGTAACATAGGAACAGCTGTGCTGGCATCCGAAAGTTGCCCAGGTCTGTATGCCATTAGCCTGTTTACCCCAATGGTGCTTGCTGAAGTCATTGCTGAGTGGAGTGGGAAAGTGTCTTACCACAAGGGAAAAAATAAAGGCAGCCATCCCCAGAAACCTTTGGGATAGGTTTGCAGAGTATCTCCATAAAAATTTTGCGATCTCTCAGAAGGCACATAATCCCTATGCACATAAACTGCGCTGCATGACTCGCTTTCCCCCCAAGCCCTACAGAGGAATGAAAAGAAGATAACTATTTCTGTTGGTTGTACCATGACCTCTTCTTTTATAAGTAGAACAATGAAAAGCAGATACTGTGTCCTGCTAACTTGAGGTTGATTGGGTGCTGTCTTCATATTTAAACTTTAAGGGAGAATGCATGCACATACCTACCAGAGATTCCTTCTCCTGGATCAGACTTGTTTATCTCAGCTGGCTGGACTGGCTAGACTGCAATTGAGTCTCAAAAAGATCTTGGCCCATGGCATGCTGGACCCTCCTCTCCCCTGCCATGTGTCTCTCCTCATCCACCTCTTCCTTGCTGTTCATGTCAAGGGGTGGTGTCTTTGGCTCCACCAAGGTATCCCTGGTAGTCTGTGGGATGCTAGTGGGTCTTTGCCAAGTATGGCATGCAGCTCATTGTAAAAGCAGTATTTTCCCTTCACCAGATCTACTGTTGGTCTCCTTGGCCTTGTGCTATGGCTGCTGCAGTTCCTTTGCTTTGTGGAACTTCTGCTGATTCCTGTTGTACCCTTTTGTTAGGGTCAACATAGGTCCTTCAGTGTTTACACTCACATTATATGTTGATCACAATACAACGCTGTTTGGGGAGGTGGTGTCACTGAATCCTTATAATGGGGCACTTACATTGGTGGGAGGCAAATTTGAATACAGACACATGCATAAATAGGTTGACACAAAGGCGACTTCTGTCACCCTAATTGTAGTTTAAACCAGGCCTAAGAGCTCTAAAATCCACACGATTACTCAGATTGCGTTCAAATTTTGTATATCTCATTGACGCACAGGGTTTGATCAGTAATCCAAATTTGAAGCCATATGATGAACAAGGGATTCCAGAGGTACAGCCCCCCACAAACAGGTTTTTCTAAAGTTGATATGTTTTGGCAGTGATTTTTTTGCACAGAGAGATCAAACCAGTGTTGAGATCATCACTCCAGGGTCTCAAATGCTTGAGAGTTATTCCAGAGAGCATGCACCTATTAGCCCTTTGGGGGCAATCAAATTAAAACACTGGCAAAGAGATTTTGGCTTTTCAGTTAGGTGTGCTGCTGAGCACCGCTAAGGCTCACATGGCAAGAGGATTACACTGAGCTTGTACGGACAGAGGAGCCAACACAGTTCGTAGCCTTGAACATTTCATACCAGCCAGATAGCTCAAGGGGCTAAGTAGAAGTGCTTTGAACCTGACTTACCCAGCCAGGGTCAGTCTGAGTTCCCACTTGGGCAGAAATCTGGTAAGAACAGAAAGCATATTGATAAAGTTTGCCTCCATTAGGGTTTTATTATTATTTATTTTGGGGGAAACCACTGAGCATTCTTAAGTACTTACTGTTGCCTCTCTGTTGAGAGGTAGCAGATTTCAAGGCCTTGCAGCTTGGTTTCCCCTTCTTGTTCAACCTATCCAATGGTTTTATAATACTTACAAACCCAAACATCTAAAATTGTCTTTTTGACAGTGTAAATCTCTCCTCACTAGCTGTGTGCCTGAGGTAGGTCACATCTTTTTGAAATAGCTTACATGTATTTCAGTTCAGTTTCAGTTTAGCACCCTTAATCTTATCAAAGACCATTTGTACATGTATCAATTCCTGCTCAAAAAAGTCTCAGCATGCATCAGGATATCATCCAGGTATAAGACAGGTTGAGACAGGTATGCCATTCAATACCCTTCCATAAGCCTCTCAAAGGTGGCAGGGTGTTAAACAAGCCAAAAACCATTAATTTAAGTAATCACAGTATTTCTCCAGATGCAAAAGTAGTCTTTCCCCTGTCCTTTGGATCCACTTCTACTTGCCAATACCTAGTTTTAAGATCTGTTGCGGAAAACTAAAGTATCTGCTGCTAATAATAGAAAATAATCCTTCTAAATAACTTAATTCAATTTTCTGTAGTCTACACAGAATATGGAACTCTGACCATTTTTTCCTGATGTCTGAGGCCCAAGGACTGGCTGAAGAATCAATTATTTATACATTCATAATACAATCCCTCTATGGTTTGTAAAGCTCTTTGAGTGTAGAGCACTGTGCTGGAACAACTCCAGAAGGAAGTCTTGGAGTTCACCTTCAAAACTTCTCCATGCCCCCGCTCCCCAATCCCTTTAAAATTTTTCTGTTTTCTTTTGTCAGTATTTACTAGATGCAATGGCATGTATTTTGTGGTTCCCTTTTTACCATTTTTGTTCATACAAAACACTCAACCTGCTAATTGTTCTCACTGTCAACCTTATGCTCCTCCCATTGGATCTCTGTAGCAGCTTTTCTACCCAGGTCTCTGTTCTCCCCCTCAGGCAGTTTTAACTTGTCCCTCTTAGACCCTGTTGTCAGGCTACTCTGATCTACTCTTCATGACTTCCTTCAAAGCCCTCTCCTCTAAGGCCTCAGCATGCTCTTTTAAGTCTAATTGTGGGTCAAGTGATCAATCACAAATGCACTGGCCTCTTCCTTCTTAAAGGGCCACTGCTATCTTATGACAACACCTTTCCTGGAATTTATTACATAGTTATTAGTCATTATGATGCCATCCATTATCTCAGTTGCCCAGACCTCTTGTTCCAGTTCTTGAGGTCCAATTTTTAATCCTAATTTTCCACATTTTTTGGATGAGTGCATGTTCTTCAGTCATTGTCTCCATGTGAGACCAATAAGGCTGTTTATTCAGGATCTTCCAGACCTTAGCATTTTAGTATATCTAGTTTAACAACTGTTACATTTGAGTCAGTGTCCACAATTCCTGTACATTGCACATTTTCTATTAATCTCTTCAATAGTCTTATACTTATTACTGATTTCAGAATGGTAGCCATGTTAGTCTGTATCAGCAAAAAGAACGAGGAGTACTTGTGGCACCTTAGAGACTAACACATTTATTTGAGCAAAAGCTTTCGTGGGCTAAAGCCCACTTCATCAGATGCATGCAGTGGAAAACACAGTAGGAAGATATATATAGAGAGAGAACAGGAAAAAATGGGTGTTGCCATACCAAATCTAACAAGACTCATCCATTAAGGTGGGCTATTATCAGCAGGAGAAAAAAACTTTTGTAGTGATAATCAGGATGGCCTATTTCAAACAGTTGACAAGAAGGTGTGAGTAACAAAGTCGGGGAAAAATTAGCATGGGGAAATAGTTTTTAGTTTGTGTAATGACTCATCCACTCCCAGTCTTTATTCAAGCCTAATTTAATGGTGTCCAGTTTGCAAATTAATTCCAGTTCTGTAGTTTCTCGTTGGAGTCTGTTTTTGAAGTTTTTTTGTTGAATAATTGCAACTTTTAGGTCTGTAATTGAGTGTCCAGGGAGGCTGAAGTGTTCTCCGGCTGGTTTTTGAATGTTATAATTCTTGACGTCTGATTTGTGTCCATTTATTCTTTTGCGTAGAGACTGTCCAGTTTGGCCAATGTACATGGCAGAGGGACATTATTTTTATATGTATTTTCCACTGCATGCATCTGATGAAGTGGGCTTTAGCCCATGAAACCTTATGCTCAAATAAATTTGTTAGTCTCTAAGGTACCACAAGTACTTCCTGATCTTTATACTTATTACTGTTATTCAACTGACCAGATCTAAAAAAAGCAAAAAACAAAAAACAAAAAACCCCCCAACTTGTAAAGCTACTTCTTGTATCACCAACCTTTGCCCCTTCAGCTTGGTGTCAGCCTGTTTTCCCAAACTGAGTGAGGAACTTTCCTTACAAACTTCTGACACTCTGTCCTGGCTTGCCTTGCATTTATAACACTCCTTTTTGGGGCAAATCTTTTTCAAACTTACAAGAATTTTTGCCTTTATTTTTTGTTATTGTCAGTCTTTGTTAACAATTTTTATATAAAAGTGCCTTATGCCAGCATATCTATTCTTGTACCGGAAGGGGTATAACTATGTCAGTACAAGTTACCTTTATACCAGTATGACTGTGTCCACTCTAGAGCCTTTATCAGTGTAATAATTTCAGTAAAAAAATCACAATCCTAACTGAAATAGTTATTCTGGTAAAACTTTCAAGTGTAAAGCAGGCCTAATTGTTCAAAATGTCATGACTCAAATTAAAATCCTCTTTTTCATCAAGCATGTTAAATACAGATTTGTACTTACAAGGCTCATGTCAGAGAGTTTCCGTCATTCTCACTAGCAACTGCTTTCTTTTCTGCTTGGCTGTTGCTTGGAAGGACTTCAGTGCTGTAGCAGATATCACCACTAAACAGTGTCCTTGGTTTCTTTTTGGTGATCTTAATTAGCAAGAGCATGTCAAGTTAAGCATCAATAAAATGGACCATTTCCAGTTTGTCCCCCTGGTATCTAGATTTGCCAGACAACAATCTCATATGGCCCTCTGCCAGTTAAGGTGGGATCTCTTGTTCCCTTCTCCTCGTAGTCCTGGCCAGATTAGGTTGATGGCTGGCTCCAAATTGCTTCAGACATCTATTGATAACTCAGTCTTTTTCTGGAGCATCATCAGATCTGGTACACTCAAGTTAGCTATCAAAAACACCCCTCTCTTCATCTCCCCCATCATTTATTTGAGATATGATATTAAAGTTAGACTAATAAGCCTCCCAGGAAGTTTTCCCTTCAGTGATCACTATTGTATTTTTTATGTTGGCTTTTGTATTACTTGAACTGGGACTGTCTGATCCCTCCTAGCTGGGCTACCTTGGTGTACAAATGGGGTTGAAAAGTTTATAAATGTCCTATCTTGCTCAAGTGCTCTGGCTGGTGTGATTCCTCATCCCCCAGCAGCTGTTTTCCACAATGGTCTGCAACCCTTGGAGTTTCTTCTCTAATTTTTCAGCTCTTTAATTCCTTGCTGCAGCTCATCTCTTACTCTAACGAGTTCGGAGTTGGCCAGAGCTTTCTGGGTATTTCCATATCTTGGAAATGTATTTAGTCCACAGTAATCAAGTTGCCCATCACCTCTTTTATCCTGCTTGCCAGTCTTGACTGGGCATGCTGTAGATGGGTTTCAAAATCTGTCCAGACCCTTTGTAATTTTAGAACCAGCAGAATTTTTATTTTAAACTGAATGGATCTCATCTCTGCCTTCACTTCCTTCTAAAAAAACCTCCAGATCCTGTTTTATTTTCTTCCTCGGGTCTTGTTATTCCTTGTGGCCTGCTTATATATTGCCTCTTGGACAGCTTTGATTTCTGCGACTTCCTCTGCAATTTGTTGCATTTTGGTTCAACAGAAATCCCTGCTCACAATTTCTTTCTCCTTGGAAATTCTACCGTTTCCAAAACCAGTGTTGCCTCTTGAGATGGGTTTTTCCAGTCCCTGTACACGGTGGGTATTTTGTACCTATCGGAGGCTGGGGGAATTCGTCAATCCTTATTTATGAGATGATGATTCTCTGTTTGGAGAAGAAGGTTCAATCCCTATATATGGGAAGTATAGTCTACTGGGGAGGGCCAAACCACTATTCACTGGGCATTTTAGTGGGGACTGGTGCTGGCCCTCATTTACAGGGTCTTTAAGATGCTGGGGGGGGGGGAAGGTCTCAGCCCCTATTTATGTTGTGTTATGGAGGGACTCTGAACCATATTTACAGGGCATTTGTGGGCCTGGCCCCTTTCTGTGGGGCATTTGAGGGAATGTCCAGATCCCATTTACAGGGTATTCGTGGGTCCGGATGAGGGGCAGTCTCAATTTCAGGATGTCCTGTTGGTGGCATCCCAGCCACCGTTACAAGGTGTGCTAGAAGAGGAGCCCGGCTTCTAGGGCAGTGTTTCTCAAAGACTGGTCTGTGAACCTGCGCTGGTCCCTGAGATTTTCCTGGCAACAGTTTAGGAAGGCTGCAAGCCAGTCCCTGGTATCAGGCTGAGAAACTGGTCTAGGGGAGGGTCGCTGCCAGGAGCCAAAAGGTGGTGGTGGTCCTGGCTCCGTCTATGGAGTATGGGGCGGTAGGTCGGGTTATGTGGTGTCTTGCGGGGAGGTATCCCGGTCCCTCTTTATGAGTCTCTGGCAGGGCTCTCTGAAGGGGATGACCCGTGTTTAAGTTGGGGGGAGGGGGCAGGTTCCTCTTTCCCCTCAGGAAACGTTGAATGCGCTTGAACGCTGCGCGCGCTCTTGCTCCGCGTTGCTATGACAACACGGGCGCGGCGGCGAGCCAGGCCGCCAAGTCCGCCCGCGGCCCCTGCGGGCCGGGCCGAGGCCGTACTACAGCTCCCAGCAGCCTTTGCGCCGCTCTGTGACTCTGCCTGGGCGACCCTGGCGCTGGCTGGGATGGAGTGAGTCTGAGGGGCAGGCGGAGGAGAGAGCACAGCCCACCGAGCCCCTCCACCCCCGCCCCGGGCCCATGCGGCCCCCCAGAGACCATGGGATCCAGGATCAAGTGAGTGCTCGGGGGAGCCCCTCAGCCCAGCTGCTGGATCTCTCAAGGCAGGGCAGAGGAGAATGGGGGAGCCCCTCAGCCCAGCCTGCAGGCCCAAAGAGAGGGCGGCGGGGGAGCCCCAGTGCTAGCCTGCAGGCCCCAGGTTAGGGGAGAGGAGGGCAAAGGGGGAAGCCTCCTTGCCCAGCTCGCAGGGCCTAGGGGAGGGGAGCTTCCTCCATCACCACATACCCTTTGTGCCCTGCCTGAAGGATGGCCCCTTCCCTGCCGGGCTCAGAATGGTGGGTGTGTAGGGCCAGGCACTGAGGACGGGGGGAGAAATCTGTCCGTTTGCAGGTCTGGGGGACAGGGCTGTCTGAGTCGGGGATGCCCTCAGGGGGGCAACCCTCGCTGTTCACGTGCTGGGATGAAGGGGGTAGCTGGTGACAAGAGGCCTCTATCCTCCTTGCTTAGGGTGGGTGTCTCTAGTCAAGGCTTGAAGGAAGGATTGAGCCCTCAGCCAGCAGGCCTAGAAAAATGAGAGGAGTGAGTATGGATAAAGTGAGGGAGGGGACTTTAAGGGAAGGGGGGATCGAGGTTGTGGGGAGTAATGGGTTGAAACTGCTGCTATCTCTCCTCTGCATACAGCAGATCCCATTAAGATGGGGGCCCTGCCAGAGGTGCTAGCTGGGTAAACCGTGCTTTCATATTCAGGGTTGTCAGATTAAAACAACCAAGTAAGTGACTGCACTGAGATTTTTAGAAAAGTTAAGATCATAAATGTCTGAGAACCAGATCTGTGCATGAGAAACCTGTTTTCATCCAGAGGGTGCTGATATATTTGTGTACAGTAATATTGGTGAATGGGGCTGATCAGGTGGCTCTGTTTTTACTCTGCAGAGCACTCTGGGCGATTGCTGTTCCTCTCTCAGGGCACTTTCCTGTTCAGCTGCATAGGGTTCTAATTTGCCATTCATCTTGTTTAGCATGTGCAAACATCAGGTAGCAGCTACAGACTGGTCAGCTATTTTTGATCTATGGGCAGCTAGGAGGTTGTACCCATTCTTGTGGATACATATTGCAGTTTTCATCCATGTTTCTGTTACGTCAAGATTAGGTACTGCAATATGTTCTACATAGGACTGCATGTTAAATATATTCAGAAACTTCAGCTGGTACAGAGTTCGGTGACTTGCTTAAGTGAGGTTTCCTTCTGCATGCATATTGAACCTGTGCTCTGCAAGCCTCTCTGACTGCCCATTGATTTCTGGGTTGATTTTAAGATTTTGTTTTTGATTTATAATGGGTTAGCACCTACTTGTCTGAAGGAAATATTGTTGGATTTGCAGTAAGCACAGGTGTCTGAACTGCGACCCCACTGATACGAGAGAAGGGTGGATAACAGCACATTCTGTTATGACCCCATGGCCTTTGGGACTCCCAGACCAAGTGGGAAAGCAACAACTCAAGTTTGTCAGTATTCAAGGTGTCCTGCAAGGCCCACTTCTCCCTCACCCATAAGAAGATGTAGGTGAGGGGTATGGCTGGGTATTGATGGTATAGTATAGTACTCTGGGGAAATTTTCTGGGGAGGTTAATACTGTATTTAGCTAATATTGTTGCTGGATGAATTGATTTGATGTTGGGGGTAATTGTGAGGTCTCTTTACTGTATTTTACAAAAATTGTCAAGGGTGCCCAAATAAAATAAGGAGAAACTTTAAAAATGGTCTTAAAATGAATGCAGAATGAAGGAATCTCCATCCAAATGCATGAGACTTGGTAAGTCTGGTTGCTACACAGCAGGCTGTATAAGTCACCCAAAGATTTTTTGTTAAACATACTCACTGAAGTAGCGTTCACCTTTTGCATTGCTAGAGAAACTAACCTTGTTAATCAGACAGCAGGGACTGTTGTTTCTGCACAGTTTTGCAAGTCCTCTGTTCTGTTTACGTTCCCACAGATTTATTACCAGTTCTCTGCAGAAAAAATAAGTTAATTGAAGTACCTTACAAATTGCTACCATCCTTCAAAAGTGTTCAGCTTCTTTTTTTTTTGAAAATCTAAAGTAGCTCCAACTCCTACCTCAGTTTCTTTTTCTTCTCTCTACCTGCCCATTCCCCATCTTCTTCCCAGTAGATCTTTCCTCACAAAGGAAAACAGATTAGTTGTTTATTAAATTAGTGGGAATGTTTGCAGACAATTTTCTATGGGTGTCTTTAATTTTCTGAAATGCAAAAATTTCTCTGTTCAGGATCTCTATTTGGTTTGAGTTGTGAGCATCTCTTTTGAAAGCATTTTATGTCAGGAGGATGTAATTGAAGATACTTTACCTGCAAGGAAACAGCCAGTGATGTACTCATTTTTTTTCTAGGATCTGAAATTAACTAAACAAAAAAGAAAATTAATTGATTGTGTCAGATGGCAGTTTTGGATTTCCTGCCCACATGTGCAGTATTGCTTTAGGAAAATGGTGAGGATTTTTAGGCTGCGGTTTGGATAGTTCTTGATTGTGAAGTGAAAAAGGATGTAAAGTAGTTCTTTTGAGTTTACTACCAGTTAGTCATTAAAACTTGTATGTTCAGACTTATAGTGGTAAATAATTGGCTTTCTATAGAAAGTTCAATAGAAAGCGTAGGATTTGGGTGAAAGAGGAGCATGTTAAATATAGCTGGAGTAACGATGTGTTGTACCTGAATAGCACAGGAGCAGACAGTTTGCACAGAATAGTGTGTAATTTTTGTGTAACCAGTGGATAGAGTAAGGAGGAATGTGAAGGAGACCAATAAATGTTCAATGGACTGTAAGCTAGCAGGAATGTTATTCAGCAAGAAACAGAATTGGTTCCCAAACCATGCAGGAACAAGGTATTTAGGAAACAATTACTTTACTAAATGAAATAAACTTGCACTAGAGTTATTTTTTGTCTGACCTGAAAATTCCAGGACATAAAGTTGGTAGAGAGGCTAGAAGCAATAGGAAGTAATATGGGACACTGTAGGTGGGTAGATGCAAAGTGTTCTACAATAGCAAAAGGCAGTGTTGAGTGAGATGAAAGACTAAAAGAGAAACTGAAGTCTAACTAGTTCCATATCCTGTTGATATCCCTCAAAATAAGTATGCAGGTAAGAGAACCTTTTTAAAGAGAATCAGTTCAGGGGTTTTAAGTGCTTTGACCTTGACCCTGATCCTAAATTGCAGAATCACCATGGCAGATTGCTTTTTTGTAAGCAACTTTCTTTTTACATGTTGGTGGGAACCAATGCATGGACTGTTATGAATATACAAATTGGAAGTTTACATCCGTTAATTCAAATAAAAATTTGTGATAAAATACAGTACTGTATCATGATATTTGAAACATGATGTCCTGATGTAATTGTTATTTTTCAGCATAAATGATTGAACTGTAAGAGGGTGACTTAATGAACATTTGGAGAAAATTAATTGGAATCAACTATTGTCCAAATATGTCCTCTAGAAAAGTAACTTATGTACAACAGGATACAATAATGGAAATAAACTTATCTATGAAAGTGCCAACAACTAATGCCTTCAGAAGCAAAAGCATGGGAGAGGGTGTGATAAACGGAATTAAATGGTATTAGACTTTTTGTGAAAACTGGCCTTAAATAACTCAGAACATTTAACAGTCAAAGATTCTTAATGCTTTGCTTTAGAACTATTTTTGCTTATGAAGAATTTTAGAAGTTAGTGAAATTGCTTATAATGGATTTTAGTGGATACTGGAGTCAAAATCTGGTACCTGAGTGAGTGTCATAGATAGGAATGCTAATTAAAAATAAATGAAAATGCAGTGGTACACTACTAGTAAACAGTCAATAATTTGTGTGCGCACCTCTGACCATGTGGAGCTAAGAAGCCAATTATTAAAAGTATTTGGCACTTACACAGCTATTGTCATCAGTATTAATTTATTTTCATGACCCCTTTGTTTAGGTAGCTAAGTACTATTCCTTTTTTTACAGAAGGGGCAACTGAAGTGTAGATGTTAAATGACTTGTGGCAGGCTCCAGAGGGAGTCAGTATCAGATCCTAATAATCTTCTCTCCTTTTCAAAGTTAAAATGTTCCTTCCCAGTATGAGCTTGGGTGCACTGAAGTTGCCATAAGGACATGTTGCCTATAAGAATTTATAATAGTTGTGGAATGTTAGAGTTCTGGACTAAGAGTTTTTATCATATCCTTGAATTACAATTGTTCAGTGTAATGCATGATAAAATAAATGAATTAAAGTTGATCTAAATTTTCCAGAACAAGGGATTTAATATCCATAAGTGTTAGCCTAAAGATTTTTTCTTAGTTGTTTTGGTTGTTGCAGTTAAGACTGGGTAATAAAGGCCAAGGGAATGTTACAAGGCCTTTAATATCTGGCCAAAGAGACAGGAGATTAAATTTGAACATATGCTTTATCAGAAAGTCAAGGAGGGTGAGGTAATATTTTTTATTGGACCAATTTTTGTTGGTGAGAGAGACAAGTTCTTGAGCTTTCAGTTATTTTGTATCTGCTTTTACAAAATAAGAAAGTTATTCAATTCCTAAACCAAATGTGTCATGGGAGGTGAAGCAGTAGGTGTAGATGTAACAATCTATTGTATTGAAAGGATGTATGGAAGTGGGAGTGGGGAGGATGGCTCAGATGAGATGCATCTGATGGTGCTGTAGTAAGTGATAATAGCTGCTGAAGCATTGACAAATACTTATTAATCTTTCTTAGTTCAGGAGAAATTTTCTGAGGACTCAATGCGGTTAGTGTAATGTAATTCAAATGAAGGTCCAGAGACTTAGCAGGAAATTACACTGCAATTTGATAGTGGTTGTGGTGACAATGTGTGTGTGAAAGAGGAAGATGTAATCAAGACATTTATAAATTGGGTCATTTTCAAACTCCTATTTATATAGAGAGGAAGAGAGGTTAGTCCAAAAGGAGGAGTAGATGATGTAAGCGGGGCAAAACCTATAAAGGAAACAGTTGGCCAAACCTTTTGATATGCATGCTGTGTGGTGGGGATGTCCACTGTCCAGGGGCAATATCCAGGGGAGAAATCAACCTCACCATGCTCAGGATACAAGGATTCCCATGAGGGTCTTATCCCTGGACTTTGTTTCTGTATCAGCCTTTGAGTAGGAGCTGTGTGATAAATTCGAAGCCCCCATCCCTACCCCAACCCTCCTCTTGCTGCTGTAAGGAAGAAGGAGCTTTCTCTCTCCCCCACTCAGTCTCTTTTGTGTTCTGTGAGAGTGGATGGAGGGTCTCTACTACTTTACCCTTAACTAGTTGCCTGTAAGTTGCTGTGATGAGGGTAGGATTCTTCCTTACCCTTCCACCAGCATCTGTTGTTTGAGACAGTTGTAACTCCAGTGCCTCTCCTACAACTCCTAGCTTTCCTTAGCATCAGCAGAAATTGCTCAGGTTTTTGTCATTATTACTTTTGCCTTCACGGTTCCAAATAACAATGATGAAAAATGCTCATTTTTCACTCTGTTGTGGCTTGCTTATCTGCTGACTTTGGATGGCAGCTTGATATCAGCTTGTACTCAGCTCATGTTTGAAAGAGTGCCTTCATAACTGAAAGGGCTAGATACGTAATTTAAAAAAAGTTGAAGGCTTAGGTTTTGCAGAAGCTTTTGGGAAAGAATCATACTTGCGACGGGCATGTGGGCTTCCCAAGCTCTGATCATAATGAAAATGCAAAAAATCGTAATCATTTGTCTGTTGGCAGAGGCAAGAAGGATTTAATGCCACCAGGGAAATGGATGAGTACAATTTTTCAAGGCTGTTCTATGCTTTACATTACTTTTAAATTTACAATTCTGTTGTTGAGATATTTAAAAATAAAATAGTTTGCTTGCTGGGTTGCAAGCAATGTTGGAATTTTTCCCTTTTGGCTGGATAGCAGTAATTGGCAAACACGGATTCTAGAGTCCTGCAGGTGTCCAACAGCAAAGCAAAAAAAAGTTATTGTCAAACTCCACTGAACACAAAACAAATCAATATTTTTTACTTCTAAAGGGTCTTTCATCAAGAATTTTAAAGCACCTTCCAATTATATTTACAATTATCTCCTTACCGAAAGAATCCGTGTAAGCTGATACTATGCCTATTTCATACATGGGCAAAGTGAGGCATTTAGAGGCAAGGTGATTTGTTCAAGGTCATCACCAGTAAGTGATATGGCCAGGAGCAGAACCCGGGAGTCCTAACCTCTCAGTTCCCTGCTCTAACTAATAGACCAGTAAATAGGGTAGACTATGCAGCATGAAAATAACTTTTTACCTGGGCATGCACTTCAGTTATATTTTAGATAAATATACAGTAATGAGGCATTGAGTGAAAAATTACAAAGAGGAAATATCTGCAAAATGATCAGTAGCTGCAGCAAACTGACATGAAAGGGATTTGAAAGTTGCCAAAAATCCTGTAAGCTTTCAGCCCATGTGTAGCTGCAGGAAAGAAGGCACACTGGATGTCTGGTTTCCTTGATCTGGAAATACACTATAAATAAATAAAAGGAGGTGGTAGTACTGATAAAATACTGGTTAGGCTTCATGCAGAGCATTTCATACAGTGGTGCAGGTCACAGTGTGCTGGAATGAATGTAGTTACTCTGAAAGGGGTTTAGTGCAAAGCAGTCTGAATGCTACCAAGTCTCAGCAGATTTTACTAATAAGGAATGTTTTACTCTCATTACTGTAGTTGTTACTCCTTTGAAAAGAGGAAAGTTATTCACATTTCATTGTCATGTCCATCCTAAACTGTTGCATAACATTGCTTTGTGCTGTAAAATCCATGTTGCATTCTATTCCAGAGGTGACTGCATTTCAATGATGTGTGAAAAGATTCCTATATATGTCATTTGCTCTGAGACCATTAACATGAAGAGCACTATACAAATGAGTCCTAATATCATTCTAGACCAGTGGTTTTCAACCTGTGGTCTGCGGATCCCTGGGGGTCCACAGACTACATATATCTAAGATTTCCAAAAGGATCCGCACCTCCATTCGCAAATGAAAAAAGGTTGAAAACCACTGTTCTTGAGAGAAAACACCAGGCAGTATAAAGGAAATGCATATATCGATAAAAAGTTAAATTTCTATATTTCACTTGACTTTAAAGTCTGTGGGTGAACTTTCCAATGAGCCTAAGGGAATTAGGCATCCAAATCCTGTTGAATTTCAATTGGAGTTGGATGCCTAACTGTATTAGGCTTCTTTGAAAATTCCATTTTTAGATTAAATAGACTATTTCCCAGTGTTATTTATCATGTACAGTAGTGTCTAAGGCCAACCCAGAATGGGCCCCCCGTTGTGCTCGGCACTGTACAAACACAAAGTAGCAGATGGTCCTTGCCCTGAAGAATTTATTATCTAAATGGACAAGACAGTCGCAGGTTTGGAGAAGCGGTATAACACAAACAGAGTGAACAATGTGATGGCAGCAAACATCATGTTAGTTCCACATTTTTTGTTTTGGGTTTATGTGTGTTTGTACTTAAGGAGGAGATAAGTTAAATGGAAAGAAAAGGGAAGAAGGATGGGGCACAGGAGAAGGGGGATAAGAGGCATGTGTGGAGTGAAGATGGACTCAAGAGACTGAAGGAGAGGGAGGGAGAGAATTGGACCAAACAACCAATCAGCACAGGGTAGAGACAGTCCAATAAACACTGTAGAAAGTTCTATATGGGTACATCTACACTGAAAAAAAACAACCAACCAAAAAAAAAAAAAATCCCAAAAACCAGTGGCAGTGAATCTCAGAGCCTGGGTCAACTGACTTGAGTTTGTGGGCTTGTGCCGCAGGGCTAAAGATAGCTGTGTAGACATTTTGGCTCTGGCTGGAGTCCCGGCTTTGAGACCTCTGGATCTCTGAGTATGGGCTTCAGCCCAATTTGGAATTTTTAGCCCCATAGTGTGAGCCCGAGTCAGTTGATGCAGGGTTGGAGACTTGCTGCTGTGGGTCTCCTTTATGCAATGTAGACATATCCTGAATGTCCAGAGGGTCCTTGCTTCTGCTTCTACCAGTTGGAGTCTCTGCTTGACTTCTTTCTGCACGTTTATCCCAAGGCCTCATTGTGGGGGTGGGGGAGGTCAGGCACCACCTGGGTCTTAGTGCCCCCAGAGTAAAGGTGGTCTCTTCCCTGCACATCTGTGAGAGGAAGGGGTGGCCCTGGCTGGGCCCCATTGTACCTTTTCCCCCCATTGCTGCAGTCCCTGCTTTGGCTGCTTCTACTCTTTCTGACAGGAGTTTCTCTGACTGGCTCCTCTCTGTAGTTTTTCCCCAAGGCCACATGGCCAGGCGGGAGGGAAGGCATCTATGTCCTCTTGGGCTACCTGTCCTAATGTTTTTTTTTTTATCAGTAGAAAAAATGTTATATCAGTAAGCAAACTAATAGAATTCAAATAATGATATTAAATAACTCCCGGAGTCCAGAAGAATTTGTATACTTTCTGAATTTCTGACTTCAGTGGGAAGAATCTCATCTGGTTTCTTTTTGCATAAATCTTCATTTGCAATTGGCATACCTCAGAATTTTGCCTTTAAAAGGTGCATAAATACATTATTTTAAAGATAAACTTAATTTTCTCTTGGAGTGAGTTGTCTCAAGAATAGCTCTTTTCCTGCATGAAATTTCTTTTAAGCAAATCTTAACACCCATCCTTAGAAAACATCAGAGTATGTTAATATGGGTATTACAAGACTCTACTTTTCTAAAATTTACTGCAATTCCTTCTTCAAACTGAACAATAGTCAGAGTCAGTGAAACAAGTGAGTTTTGTGTTGCTGTGTCCTTGATATTTCTAATCATATTTGTGTTCTTACTTGCTAATTCATAAAGTTTTGTAATCAATCTTGGTTCTCCCAATACTTAATACAAACTAGTGAAGGTCTGCTGTATTCTTGATCTGGCAAACTTTCTGATTACTAAAAGCATGGGTAGAGTCTGGACTCAATGAGCACCTGGCATCAGATGAGTGTAGTTTTAAACAATAAGTGATGCACAGTAGTGTCTGCCAAATGTGCATATAGCATGTTTACGTTATATTTGCTAAGTTCCTATGTGAACTATGTGAAGTCTTGGAAGCACTTGTTCCCTTAATTCCACAAAAAGTTATAAAATGTTCAGCAAGTCCCAACAATGATTTCATTCTCCTGCTGAGGTGTTAGCTTGTTGAGGGTTAGAATGTACTCTTTGATACTAACTTTCTGACTTGGCAAAACTACTTTAATTTCACTGTTCACAGAAATAAATGGACGCTTGTCATGGAATGTTAAAAAGTAAAATTTAATGCTGCTTTGTCTGAAAGTATCAATGTATAGTACTTATTTGCCAGCTGTGTAAAGCAATGTTTTCACCAAAAGACTTAAACGTAGCCCTTAAAATAGCAAAAACTCTGTTGGTATTATATTATAAAATGTCAAATATTTTTTACAGTTACAGTATAAACTTTAATTAAGGAAACGTGCTAAAACTAAAGGTAGGAATAAGCAAGGTAAGATAATACCGCAGCAGTATATGTCAAAGGGGAATGAAATATTACCATGTGAAATGGATAATGGAATCTCATATTGTTGTTCATCCTACATCCTCAGCCTATTCTGTAGCTAACAATCTTTTAATTTGGAGCATACTCTAACAGAGACCCCTAGTTGCAATAGTCATGCAATTTTTTTTGCAAATATTTATACTCCCTTGTCAGCTTTAAATTTCTCATAACTTATTAATATAGATAAAAACAGAAGGTGGCTGCTAAAATGGAAATCAATCTGGGACTAATGGCATGTTGCATTTAAGAAAACTGAATTCTGAACAATGCTGTCAGTGCCAAATGGCACGATAAGATCGTAAATATAGTGCCCGACAGAACTGTAAATATAGCACAACTGCAGTCCATTTTTGATCCTGGTTTGTTTTTTTGTGATTTTTTTTGTAACTAATTTTTATAAAGAAACAAATACAAGAAAGGTAAACATTTTACAGCTTGTATATGTTACCGAATACTGCACATCTCACAGGATATTGAATAAAATCATGCAACTTTACAACTTGTCAAAGCTGCAAGACCAGACAATACAAAATCAGACAATATTACACAGATATAACATGCTAGAGTGGAGGTAACAATAATGATAATCAAAAGACAAATACAAATAGGCAAAAATATAGGAGAGGGTTTTGGAGCATGACAAGGGAGGGGAAAGAGAGAAGTCAGGTGGAATGGAAGTCTGGCAGTATTTGAGTGAAGCAGACTTTATCCAAATGTATCAAGAGATGGGGACCAATTTCCTTGATTTAATAAAATTGTTCTCTCTTTTGGTAAGCTATTTTTTTCTTTTGCTGGTAACTTAGACAGGTCTGAATACCACTGTTTTATTCTGGATATAAGCTCTACTCCTCCATTTTTGTAAAATCATGTTGCTGTCAAGAAACTTAAGTCTTCGTGGTGGATTAAACTCAGCGTAGTAGGTACATAACCTAGGATATAATTTTCATCTGACGTTTGGTTGCTGAAGCTCAGCACCATTTTCACTCATGTCCACCTCTCTCCACAGCTGCTTGGCTGCTGGACAGTCCCATAGCATATGCATCAGAGTTCCTCTTTCTTTGTTACAGTGCCAACAAACATCAGAGGACAGGGCCCCCATCTTGCACAACCTCTCTGTCTTCCAGTACATTTAAAATAGAAACTTTTGCAGTATATCAGGCATAGCTTGAGATCCACAGAAGCATTTTTAACATTCCATAATGTGCTGTCATTGGGGTTCTTTTAAGGGCTGTGATAACTCCCCTTCCCACGCTTCCACAAAGAATTCCAGACCAGTAGAGTTCCTCTTCATTAATAAAGCATCTTGGCCTCAAAGGACTCCACTGGCTAGCAACATTTGTACTGAGCTACCTCAAGGTCCGTATGGATCCCAGAAATATGGCATGAGGCAATGGTAATTGCCATTCAAAAGCCTGGAAAGCCTCCTGATGAAGCGAGAAATTATAGGCCAATTTCTTTACTATGTATGACCTATAAACTTCTTGAACGTATCATCCTCAAAAGAATACACCCTTTTATTGAGCCAATTATTCTTGTTGAACAGGCAGACTTACGGCCAAAACGTAGTTGTTGTGACCAAGTTCTGGCACTTACAACTCACATTGAAGCTGGCTATCAAAAAAACCCCTAAAGACTGGCACAGTATTTGTTGACCTGTCATCTGCGTATGATACTGTATGGATTAAGGGCCTGATGCTGAAACTTGCTAAAATTATAACTCGACCATCTCATAGTCACTGCCTCCCAGGTTCCCATCCACTTTTGCTTCCCCTACTAAAATTATACCTGCTGTGGACCGTGATAATAGACGCCTACAGGTGTACCTTGGTAATAGAATCATAGAATTCTCAGGAGGTCATCTAGTCCAACCCCCTGCTCAAAGCAGGACCAATCCCCAACTAAATCGTCCCAGCCAGGGCTTTGTCAAGCCTGACCTTAAAAACTTCTAAGGAAGGAGATTCTATCCCCTCCCTAGGTAACGCATTCCAGTGTTTCACCACCCTCCTAGTGAAAAAGTTTTTCCTAATATCCAACCTAAACCTCCCCCACTGCAACTTGAGACCATTACTCCTTGTTCTGTCATCTGCTACCACTGAGAACAGTCTAGGTCCATCCTCTTTGGAACCCCCTTTCAGGTAGTTGAAAGCAGCTATTAAATCCCCCCTCATTCTTCTCTTCTGCAGACTAAACAATCCCAGTTCCCTCAGCCTCTCCTCATAAGTCATGTGTTCTAGTCCCCTAATAATTTTTGTTGCCCTCCACTGGACTCTTTCCAATTTTTCCACATCCTTCTTGTAGTGTGGGGCCCAAAACTGGACACAGTACTCCAGATGAGGCCTCACCAATGTCGAATAGAGGGGAACAATCACGTCCCTTGATCTGCTGGCAATGCCCCTACTTATACATCCCAAAATGCCATTGGCCTTCTTGGCAACAAGGGCATACTGTTGACTCATATCCAGCTTCTCGTCCACTGTAACCCCTAGGTCCCTTTCTGCAGAACTGCTGCCTAGCCATTCGGTCCCTAGTCTGTAGCGGTGCATGGGATTCTTCCGTCCTAAGTGCAGGACTCTGCATTTGTCCTTGTTGAACCTCATCAGATTTCTTTTGGCCCAATCTTCTAATTTGTATAGGGCCCTCTGTATCCTATCCCTACCCTCCAGCGTATCTACCTCTCCTCCCAGTTTAGTGTCATCTGCAAACTTGCTGAGGGTGCAATCCACGCCATCCTCCAGATCATTAATGAAGATATTGAACAAAACCGGCCCCAGGACCGACCCTTGGGGCACTCCACTTGATATCGGCTGCCAACTAGACATAGAGCCATTAATTACTACCCGTTGAGCCTGACAATCTATCCAACTTTCTATCCACCTTATAGTCCATTCATCCAGCCCATACTTCTTTAACTTGCTGACAAGAATACTGTGGGAGACTGTGTCAAAAGCTTTGCTAAAGTCAAGGAACAACAGGTCCACTGCTTGCCCCTCATCCACAGAGCCAGTTATCTCGTCACAGAAGGCAATTAGATTAGTCAGGCATGACTTGCCCGTGGTGAATCCATGCTGACTGTTCCTGATCACTTTCCTCTCCTTTAAGTGCTTCAGAATTGATTCCTTGAGGACCTGCTCCATGATTTTTCCAGGGACTGAGGTGAGGCTGACTGGCCTGTAGTTCCCAGGATCCTCCTTCTTCCCTTTTTTAAAGATGGGCACTACATTAGCCTTTTTCCAGTCGTCCGGGACTTCCCCCGATCGCCATGAATTTTCAAAGATAATGGCCAATGGCTCTGCAATCACATCCGCCAACTCCTTTAGCACTCTCGGATGCAGCGCATCTGGCCCCATGGACTTGTGCTCGTCCAGCTTTTCTAAATAGTCCCGAACCACTTCTTTCTCCACAGAGGGCTGGTCACCTCCTCCCCATGCTGTGCTGCCCAGTGCAGTAGTCTGGGAGTTGACCTTGTTCGTGAAGATAGAGGCAAAAAAACCATTGAGTACATTAGCTCTTTCCACATCCTCTGTCACGAGGTTGCCTCCCTCATTCAGTAAGGGGCCCACACTTTCCTTGACTTTCTTCTTGTTGCTAACATACCTGAAGAAACCCTTCTTGTTACTCTTAACATCTCTTGCTAGCTACAACTCCAGGTGTGATTTGGCCTTCCTGATTTCACTCCTGCATGCCCGAGCAATATTTTTATACTCTTCCCTGGTCATTTGTTCAATCTTCCACTTCTTGTAAGCTTCCTTTTTGTGTTTAAGATCAGCAAGGATTTCACTGTTAAGCCAAGCTGGTTGCCTGCCATATTTACTATTCTTTCTACACATCGGGATGGTTTGTCCCTGTAACCTCAATAAGGATTCTTTAAAATACAGCCAGCTCTCCTGGACTCCTTTCCCCCTCATGTTATTCTCCCAGGGGATCCTTCCCATCAGTTCCCTGAGGGAGTCAGAGTCTGCTTTTCTGAAGTCCAGGGTCCGTATTCTGCTGCTTTCCTTTCTTCCCTGTGTGAGGATCCTGAACTCGACCATCTCATAGTCACTGCCTCCCAGGTTCCCATCCACTTTTGCTTCCCCTACTAATAATAAGACCAGCTCACCCCGTATCATAAACAACAGGCTACCACAAGGCTCTGTACTTGCACCAACCCTTTAAAATATTTACATAAGTGACGTGCCTCCAACTAAATCAAGCAACGTCCTAAGTCCTGCAAGCCTTTCTGGGAAGGCTTCGTTAAGCTTCATGCAATTGGGCTACGATCAGAAGGAGGCTTGGAAAGCAGATTGAGCTAAACAAGACTTAAAAAATAAGCACCTTGTGCCAGATCCCCCACAGAACGTTCCTAGGTTTGACTTGGTCAACTCTGAACTGAATTCGAACCAACCATGGTAGATGCGAATATCTAATGCATAGGGCCCTACCAAATTCATGGCCATGAAAAACGCATCACAGATACTGAAATCTGGTTTCCCCCATGAAATTTGGTCTTTTGTGTGCTTTTACCCTGAACTATACAGATTTCATGGGGGAGACCAGTGTTTCTCAAATTGGGGGTCCTTCCCCAAAAGGGAGTTGTGGGGGGAGGGGTTATTCTAGGGGGGTTGCGTATTGACACCCTTAATTCTGCATTGTCTTCAGAGCTGGGTGGCTGGAGAGCAGCAGTTGTTGGCCAGGTGCACAGTTCTGAAGGCAGTGCCCCGCCAGCAGCAGCGCAGAAGAGTAGCAATACTATACCGTGCCATCCTTTACTTCTGCGCTGCTACTTTCAGAGCTGGGCAGCCAGAGAGTGTCAGCTGCTGACTAAGGGCTCAGCTCTGCAGTCAGCAGTGCAGAAGTAAGGATGGCAATACCACACCATGCCATCCGTATTTCTGCACGCTGCTGGCAGTGGTTCTGCCTTCAGAGCTGGGCTCCCGGCCAGTAGTCGCTGCTCTCCAGCTGCCCAGCTCTGAAGGCAGGGCCATCGCCAGCAGGAGTGCAGAAGTAAGTGTAGCAGTACTGCAACCTCTTCTCCCCCCCCCCCCCATAACCTTGCAACCCCCTCACAACTCCTTTTTGGGTCAGAACCCTCACAATTACACTACCATGAAATTTCAGATTTAAATAGCTGAAATCATGAAATGATTTTTAAAATGTCATGGCCCTGAAATTGACCAGAATTGACCATGAATTTGGTAGGGCCCAACTAATGCACAAATAGAAAATCAAGGACTCCCCGGCAGTGTTCCCTCTAACTTTTTCCATCCATGTGTGAATTAATTTTGTTATGTGCACCATATTGAGGTAATGTGCGCCACCAGTAAGAACAATAAACCTGGATATAATATATATTTTTAAAATGTTACCATAGGGATAATTACTCCAGTGAGGACAGGTTAGGCATTTTAGAACTCACTACTCAAAGAATTAAATTTAAGCGTAAGAGAGAAATAAAAATTATGAAATGCATAGACCAGTCAAAAAATTAAAACAACACACTTTGAAAGAAGTATCAAGTAACAACGATAATAATACAAATATATGTTGAGAGCAGGGTGGATAAAAATAAATGATTAAAAAAAATAATAATAAAAATCAGATTTCTTTATTTAAATTGGATTTTTTTAAATAAAATGCTTTTTGAGGAAAAAACCTATCTAAAAATAGTTTTAATTAAGATACATTATAGCCCAAAGATATCTCATCACAGAATAGGGATTGTAAATTATAATTCTGTAGTATGAGACAATATATTCATGTAATGTTTAAGAAAAGTTTTGTAAATGAGTTCCAATAGTGCATGGATTAGGGACCCAATATTATGGGGCTCCAGGGGCTTCTGTATAGATTATTGAGGTTAATCGTTCTATCTACCCAATGGGACTCAGTGCTCAGTCTAGAAGATACCATCAGAGATGCTTAGTTTTGCAGTTCTCAAACTGTGGATTTGTATCTCCAGAGATAACATGCTTGTTAACAGCAAAAATGTTTTAAAATAAATAAATACTATATAGTGGTGAGAAATAACAGACTTCAACCCTATTGTCCCTCTGCAAATTTGTGTACACAGAGTCAATCCCTTACACCTCTCTCTAAAAGTGCAAAGTTTCAAAAAGTTCAATGAATAGAAGATTGTTGGGGGTGGAATAGATCTGACAAGCAGAAGACGTCTGGAGATAAATGTGAGAATGGAGGGACAGGCAGTAGAAACAAAAGTGAAACTGTTTGAGCAGCATATTCCAGAAGTCTTGAGGTCTTTCTGAGTGTAGCCTTCATTGATTTGAGATCTACCATACCATTCTCTCACTAGAAGGGAAAACTATAATGGTAGTAGGCTGTAAAAGAGACCCAGTTTGGGAATAAGAACCATTCAAGAAATATATGTATGTTGATGTTTTAAAGAAAGTCAAACCAGTGAACTGGTGGAAGTCACTTAAGCACTTGGATTCAGAGTTTGTTGAAGTGATAATCTCACTTTTAACAGCAGTAGAATATTTTCTTCCTTTGGACTAATTCATTCCAAATTGAGAAATCGTTTGGGACCTGAAAAAGCTTGTTTTTCTTTTCCATATTATGAACAAACAGGAAAATGAAGGTGAAGACGACTGAGTTAGCTGCAGAAGACCATATTTTAAGTTTCTCATGTTGACCTGGCTGACATAGTTGATTTAATTTTTTTTAAATATTTCATTTAACTATTTTAATTAAAAACGATTTTAACAAAAACAAACCTGATTTTAAACAACTCAAATGTTTAACTAAATTCAAAAATTCATACGCTTGTTTTGTTAAAATATTATATGTTTGCTGTTGAAGAAGAAAATCCAGAATACATAACATTGTTGTTTTAGTGAAATAAAACAATTTAAATGTCTGTCTGGTGATGACAGGTTTCAGAGTAACAGCCGTGTTAGTCTGTATTCGCAAAAAGAAAAGGAGTACTTGTGGCACCTTAGAGACTAACCAATTTATTTGAGCATGAGCTTTCGTGATGTTCTCCTCCTAATATAGCATGGCAAGAAAATCCTTCAAATATTAATGATTAACCTGTTGAATTGGAGATCGTTCGCCTCCCAATGACTTCATAAAAATCTGCTTCAATTACCTTTGGTAAATGAAATAACCAAACAATCATTCATTTTCTGATATAGCTGTAAAATTAATCTGAAAAGTTTTCAAAATAAGTCACTTGAAAAATGTATAGTATGTACCTTTGAAAAATGAAACCTGCATCTACCTCTGAGTTGTGAAGAATATGTATTAAGGTTATAACAACCAGCAAGAATGCACTTTTATGTAGAAATCCATGAGTAAATAGAGTCTTCCTGACTGGTGATTTAAATCAAATCCACCCTGGCTGGGAGGTGAGTATGAAAGACTGTGTATGTGTGTGAGAGAGAGACAGAGACAGACAAGCGCTGCCCCTTTAAGTATGCTGCCCTTTAAAGTAGATCGGCACTCCAGCAATCTGAAGCCTGCTTGTTCAGAGACAGCAACAGCTGCTAGCAAGCTACCTCCATCCTATGCCCTGTAGTGTCTTCCACACCCGCTCTGTGGAGATGGGTACAGGAGCTGGGGGAGGGTGACACCCTGACATCAGTGCCTTCTCCCCACTCTGCACAGCAAGCAGGAGGCTTCTGGAAGCAGCTAGCCAGGGGTTCCAAGGCAGAGGGCAGGAGCAGCACTGCAGTCGGGGAGGGGACACCTGAAGTGCAAGACACTTGATAGCCTGCTGAGTGGCTTCCCGGCCCAGGGAACTTAGCTCCCTGGTGTGCGAGTGTGGTTCCTATGACAGACCATCGAACATATCACTACCTACTGCAAAAAGAAAAGGAGTACTTGGGGCACCTTAGAGACTAACCAATTTATTTGAGCATGAGCTTTCGTGAGCTACAGCTCACTTCGCTGTAGCTCATGAAAGCTTATGCTCAAATAAATTGGTTAGTCTCTAAGGTGCCACAAGTACTCCTTTTCTTTTTGCAAAGACAGACTAACACGGCTGTTACTCTGAAAACTACCTACTGCCTAATTTATAAATATGAAGGAGGCATTACTGCAATAAATTCTGCTACTCCTGAGGTAGCCATTTGGCTCGATCAATTTCAGGTGACATTGTACTTGCTGCTCTATACCAGCCCTATGAAAGAATAATAATAAAGAAAGCATACATAATGGACATGGGCCTAGGAAGTTTATGAAACATTTCCAAGGTTCCCAGTAGCTCTGAAGACTCTGGCAGTCATGTAGCGTCTGGTCCAAACTGATACATTAGTAAGTGTTTTAGTTGTAAGTACTCAGGTATCAGGGGTAGCCATGTTAGTCTGTATCCACAAAAACAATATCTGAAGAAGTGGTTTTTTTTTTACCCATGAAAGCTTATGCCCAAAATATTGTCATCAGTGAGAAGTTAAGACTCTGGGAAATTGCAGGTGTCTAGTTCCTAGAACTAATGTTTAGATGCATAATGGGATTTGGCTGTTACTCGATAGCCGCACCATTAACCCCAGGCCTTTACTTCATATGTTTTTGGCAGCTTTCTCAATTTTTCACACTTTTCAGTCCTTTAGGGTTAAAACTTTGCCTGTTAGTAAATTTTCTTAGCAATGTATTAAGACAGCAAACAAAATGGGAAGATTCTCTGCCCAGTCTGTAGCACATCAGCATTTAAACTCCAATTAAATCTATGGAATTGAAATGGAGAACAAACCAGTCTTCAGATGATAGAGTTCCTCCCTACTCCTCTGGACCTAGTGCAGGTTGGAACCAATGTAATAGAGGTGGTGGGTTATGTAGACTATTTTAAATACTATTATTAAATGAAGACTCTCTCCGACTATATGCCAAGGTTCTAATTTGACATTACCAATTCACTGTTTACTAGTCAGACTGCAGCTATAGTTGCTAATTGGACAGAGAGACTGTTATGTCCACCCTTCGCTGTTTTTTTCAGTTAGAGAAAGAACTTTGGGTGGGTTTTTTATACATATTTTCTTCTCTCTTTTCCCCTCATTTTCCCCTTGTTTTGATTTGCTTTTTCAATTTAAAAAAAGCATAATTGTTCTCTCCAGTTATGTGCTACTTATAACTCTTTTTGAAATATTAAAACATACACTTAGCTAAATTGAAAATAGAGTTAGCAAATTAGAAAATAGTTATGATAATTAAACAGTAACTCCATTGATAGGTGTAGGAAGGCAAGGCATGTCCATTGGCAACAGAGGTCATTAAACAGGAATTTGCATTACTGCTCCTGTTATCTCTTTAAAAACTTCTGTAATTAACTTTCTGTATTGAGTGTGACTCTTTCCTTTAGATGTTTTCAGAGATGTCTGCACAAAATGACCTTAGTTCCCCCATCTCGAATTCTGCTTTTTCTGCTGACTGAATAGGTACCATGAGGTTGAAACCAAAGGCCATAGTGTCAGAATGTGAATTTAGGTAACTTCTCCCCATTCCCGTAGTGTAACGCTCTGCTTTTAATTTAGTTACGTGAAAAAGGTGTTTGGTTTTCTTTTCTGGAAATGAAAATGGTGGAAGCAGGTGACTTTTTGTTTTGTCCTGGAAAAGGGATGAATAAGCAGCATTTGCAGTTAATTGCTTTTGTACATCTCCACTTGATAATCATGTTGACTACTTATGATCTGGAACTGGAGTGCTACAATCCAAGTAAATAAGCAGAGTTCTCTGCTATGCTTTCTTAAAATGCATACAGTTTTATCTTTTTCTCCTTTTCTACTAAAGTATAATCCCTTCAGATTGGCAGACATGGGATCTTTTTAATATCTAGAGTTGTGGACTAGTTATGTATTAAGACTGGGGTTTAGATTGCCTGCTGGAATTACGTGCCTAATTCCTATTGATTTTCAATGGGAGTTAGTTGCTTAACTTCCTTAGGCACCTTTTGAAAACACCACTTTAAAATAATGGTTGAAATCGATACCACCTTTGTGTGTAAGGCGGAAAGATGTGATATTATTGACGTCTTAAGATACATTATTCATTTGATTATATAAAACAGCAGAGTAAATCAAGCACAATATGATCTGTTTTTTGCTTTTATAAATGCTTTGTGAAACAATAAAATACATGTACCTGTGGGAACGTGGGTACTGGGAGATGGACCATTGATCAGATCTGGCATGGCAAATTTTACATTTGTGAAGTCACCATTGTTAATGTCTGTGTGCACTTGAGAAGCGTTTTTTCCCAAGCCTGTTGTTCAACTCCATATTCTGAAAGTGTTGTTAATGTGTGTAATGTGTCATTCTGTTTCAGACAAAACCCGGAAACAACATTTGAAGTGTATGTTGAAGTAACCTGTCCAGGGACAAGCAGCATTGGAGCAGGTACTGTTTTGCATTTGAATTCTACTTACTTTTTATGTCAAACTTTTCAGAGATCATATAATATAATCTACAATAGTGATGCAAACACTAAAATGTTTTCTAAAAACTTAAGGGAGCACGTTACTACAGTATACAGTTTTAGTCTTTGATTTTACGGATTGAATCCTCTAAAATTTTAAGAACAGGATTAGGAGTTAGGAAATCCTGAGTTCTAATTCATACTTTTACTCACTTCATGGTCTTGGGCAAGTCATTTAACTTCTCTGCCTCAATTTGCCTTATAAACTGGGGATAATGTTTACTTCACAGGGATGTTGTGAAGATTAAAATGGCACCATCAATATAAACATCAAACTATGAACATTTTTTATCTGATGCTGTTACAAGTAATACTTAAGCAGAAACTGAAGGTTTTACAGACCTTCTGGATAGCAAGGCAGCTTTCTCTTTCCTCTTGTTAATATACTGGCCAAGTCTACTCTCCTCCTTCCTCCAACATTTTCCTTTCAAAGAAGTAATAAGACCTAGAAAATAGTTATAAAACGGTTTGATTGCGACTTTTCATTATCAAAAATTACTTCATGTCCAAATAGTCCAGGCAATTTTTTCCATGCAGTATTCTTCAGGCAAAAATGGTTCATATGAGTATTTCAGAAAAATTCCATAATCATCAAAACACAGACCTAGATATACTTAGATGATTTAACTATTTTTTCTTTAACTTAAGAAAGATTGACAGCAGGCAGGGAAAGCCAAGTTGAAATTCTTAATCTTGGAACTAGTTCATAGCACTCTGTTTATGAAGTCATTCTCTGGTAGGCCATCTGATAAGTGATATGAAAAGGAGAGATTGGTCAACACTTCCTGGAGTAATATCTCCTTGAGGTAGTTCCTGGAGTGAGCAGACATGAGCAAACATGTAGGCTGGTGGATTATAATGAGCCTGAAGGTGGCTGGGATTTTTAGGAGTGTACCAATAGGAAGCCACTCATCTCCAGTTACCTACCACCAATCAACAAATACCAAATTATGAATTATAATCAATGAAGAGGAAATAACTGTCTTTTTTCTGCCATTTATTTGTCCTGTCCAAAAGAGTTATAAGTAGAGTACAGTGTTGGTGTGTCCTACTGTTGTATAATCCACTATCTCTGCCATTTGACATAAATGCAAGGGTTTAATTTTATAACTGCTCCTTGTTCCTGTACATCTGATCTGTTTTTCCAGTGTCAGAAAATATGAACAAATTTAACCATAAACGTTATATTGTACAGTACTAGTGTCTGGGTATAATCTTCTCTTTGAAGTTTGTTTGCATCCCCCTGGAGGGATTAATTTCCTGCTGTGGGAAGGGGGTTAAAAAGTGCTGCAAGTACTTTACTGGTTTTTAATTGGAGGATTTAGTATGCACTTTGTTCTATAAACAAAGTGATTCTGTGGGAGCTGAATTTTGGTTTTGGTTTTTGTTTTGTATAGTGATATGTTAGCACCAGCCAAATCTTCAGAAATTGTTCTTTTTTAAGTGATGGTATTAAAAAAAAAAATTGGGGAGGGGATTATGTGGCGCTAATCTGCTACCAGATAGCTTTTAAAATAGTTTTAAAGTGATTCATACTGAATCAGAAATTTCTAAATGCATATTCCATCATTTAAAATACTTTTTTACCCTTTTTCAGACAGGTTCTTGACATGTTTATCCATTCTAGTACATGTTTAATCCATGATGGGGGTTTTTTTTTTTTAGTGATTTTCTGATAATGACACAGAAATGTATATACATGTTTTATTGCAATAAAGAGTGACTGGAAAAGGCACACTGAACAGCTAGAAACAGCTGTTGTGGACTTCTAAGTGTTTACAATCTAAGTGTGTATAAAGTGTAAAAAGAACAGTTTTATCAGGGATGTGTAATCAAATATATTTTCCCTCCTAATGGGGCTGAAATCTTCTGATGATTTCGGGACAAATTTCTTTGATGTTCTGTGTCTTACATAATTCTTCTGTAACTTCATATGTTTTTTGCTGGTATGGATTTGAGAAAATGCTGCAAAGTTTTAAAGCCACTGATATGTTATGCTGAAAGTGTGTCTGCTTGTGGGGTGGTGAAAGCAGCCTCCATTTTGCTGAGGGTACTAATCCAAAAGTTTACATGGTGAGATGTTTCTTGCCATGTGTAAAATTTAAAAAAAATGCTTTTAATTACAATTGGTATGTCCTAGCTCAGTGGTTCTCAACGAGGGGTACGTGTACCCCTGTGGGTACTCAGAGGTCTTCCAGGGGGTACATCAACTCCTCTAGATATTTGCCTTATTTTACAACAGGCTACATAAAAAGCACTAGCGAAGTCAGTACAAACTAAAATTGCATACAGACAATGACTTGTTTATACTGCTCTATGTACTACACACTGAAATGTAAGTACAGTATTTATATTCCAGTTGGTTTATTTTATAATTATATGGTAAAAATGAGAAAGTGTTACTGAAAAATTCCTTAATGTGTTGCGTACACAATCAGGCATAAAAATACAAGTGTCACAAGTAGTTTTTAAGTGAGGTGAAACTTAGGGGTACACAAGACATATCAGACTCCTGAAAGGGGCATAGTAGCCTGGAAAGGTTGAGAGCCACTGATCCAGAACACAAAATCAGATTATAAAAGTTTATGGGTACTAATACAGTAAAGGCCTTTTTGTCTAGAAATAAAACCATTGAAATTTTGTGAAAACATAAGTGAGTAAGTGTGTTAATTTCTTTACAGTTGTTGTTTTCCACTCAAAATAATCTAAAATTGAGTGATATACTATCTTCTGTATTTTGCTTAAAGCTGATTTTTAGGATTTAATTTATTACTTGAAAATAAAAGCCTACTCATCTTGCAAAAAAAATCTGTTCTATTGTGGTTTCATGTCTTTTTAAAGTAGCTATGTGTATACAGTTAACTACTAAAATTCTGATTGTTCCATATACCATGGGCAGAAACCTCTGGGAAAAGGATGCTTTTTTTTTTTTTATATTGGAACAGTTGTTACAACCATCTTCAAAAATATATAAATGTACTGGTTTCAGCTCAGATGCATGTGAACACTGATCATGATTATAAAGGCATTCAACATGTACTTTGACATATATTTTGGTTTGCATGGGAGAGAATATGTATGTTGTTTGTTTTATCTCCTCTAATAAAAATAAAAGAACTGCCAGTCTTTTTAGTAGTGCACCAAAATTTAGTTGAGAGATTGCTTACATTAGGTGAAAGGCTATTATGGCATGAAAGAATATAATAACTGTGCAGAATATGTTGCTTTAGACCTAGAGTACCACATTTCAGAAGGGTGAAGAAGCTCTGAGAGGACTCCCACTGCATGAAGGAACCATTTCCCTGACGTTTCTGTGCTCCAGGATTTCTTCCCCAGAAATTATAGGTTGAGGGAAAAGGATGGCTGACTAGAAGATAAGTTCTCTGCTGTACAAGGTGGAGGAAGAAAAAATTCCACCAAATACAATGAAGTAGACAAAGCAAGCACCTATTATCATAGTGCATAGGAACCCCAGTAATGGATCAGAATCCCATGGTGCCAGGATTCTGTACAAACAGAACAAAAAGACTGTCCCTGCCTCAAAGAGCTTACAACCTAAGTATAGAACAAGAGAGAGATTAATACGAAAAGGGGACAGGACACAAAAAGTCTGGTTACTGCAGGCGGGGCAGGTGGGGAGGTACTGGGTCATTACCCGCGCCAGCCCCTACTCAGCCAAGGCCACCTCTGATCTGTGTCAAGTAGCTGCAGCTCACAGCCCCGGCAAAGCAGGCGAGTCCTTCCTGACCCTGGCAGGGGAATGGGAGGGGAAAAGCAGTGAGTGGCTGAAGAGGAGTGGATGGGGGCAGGGTCTCAGGGGGAAGAAGAAGGGCAGGAGAGGCTCTGGCACTCCTACTGGAGTGTCTGGTTTTTAAATATTACCAACTTGGTAACCCTAGGGGGAGTACAAGGAAACAGTGAGACCGTACTGTCTAAAATAGACTCCTTCCCCTACCCTGTTCCTGTCTTGTCTAACACAGGTAGAGGAACAGTGTGATGGCAGCAAACATCATGTTAGTTCTACAGCTGTTTTTTGATAGTGTGGGTTTACTTTGGAGGAGATCAGCTAAATGGAAATAAAAAAGGGGAGGAAAGAGAAGTAGGGGACAGGGCAGGGGAGGAGAGTGTTAGGAGAGGCAGGTGTGGAGTGAAGCTGAGCTGACAACACTGTGAAGGAAAGGTAGTTAGAGGGCTGGAGCAAACAATCACTCAGCACGGAGCAAGGAAAGTCGCTCTCAGAACATTCTAGTTTTGACTGGAATGTCCAGAGGTCCGTGCTTTTAGTGCTTTGAGTGCTCCTCTTTCTACCAGCTGGGGACTCTGGCTGGCTCCTCTGCGATTCTCACCCAAGGCCACATGGTAAGGGGGATGGGAAGCACTGCCAGGGTACCAGTCACCCCAGTGTGTGTGTGTGGGGTGTGGGGGTGGGGGTGGCTGTATTCCCTTCACAGTTCTGGATCTAGGGGCCTGCTGTGGGGAGGAGTGGTCCTGGCTGGGCCCCATTTTATGTGCTTCCCCTCATGCAGCAGTCCCTATTTTGCTTGCTTCTGTGCCTATTGGCTGGAGTCTTTCACGGATTTGGGGTCTGGATGGAAGGAGAAATCTGTGGAGGATGTTTTGTTTACTAAGTAGGAAATAGTTTCTGGGCCAGATCCTCAGTGCTTTTTTGTGTCTACCAGACCTGGGTTGAGGGTGTTACAAATAGTTTTTATGACTCCTCTCTCAGCTGTGTCCATCCCTTATTGAGCCTTCAGTTTTGAGGTTTGTTCAGTTCTAGTGTCTAATCTGCAAAATGAAAAAAGATATGTGAAAAATTTCTTTTAATGTTTGCTGTGTACTAACAATAGCCTTCCAGGAAAATCTTATAATTTATTCTCTGTGGCTGTGACTTATAAATTTTGTCTTTCCACATTTGTGGCATTTAATTCAGTTCCACCATTTACTTGTCAGTATCAGGAAGATGTGTGAGCTCTTGCTTTTGTATATTCACCAACCTTATTTCGGCAATTGTAGAATTCCCAGTGAATCACTTGTAACCTTCGAGATGCTAAATGAGGTGTGGGATGCACATTTTGAAAACCATTAGACTAACGAATCTCATTTGCAACTACACACATTTGAGTAACTATAATGCTTTTAAGGAAATATGTATTTAAGGAAAAACAATTAACCAACCAGTTTTCCATCCTTGACCTCTTGGCGGCTGATCTTGACTTCAGTGGGAGCAGGTTCAGGCCTTTGATGAATTTAAGATGGGTAATCATTTTTAAGACCTTACTTTCTAGAATTACATGAGAACTCGTAACTGGTCCTATCTTAGCTTTTCAATTGTGATTCTTTCTTAACTGGGTTTGTCAAGACTTCACACTTTTTTACTTAATACTTGAATAATGCAGTTTACTAAGGGTTTTGCTTTTATTAGTTCCACTGTATAGCACTCCTCTGAAGTTGTTACCATGTGCTGATAAAAATGCTGACGCCTTCTCAATAGTTGTCTCAGCTGCAGAATAGAACAGGAAGAATAGAATTGGCAACTTTTTTGGCAGGTATACTGTATTGAAGTGATCTGGTGGGGATATTAATATCCCCTGTGCTTTTGAATGATGTCAGGGGGCCTATGCTAAACATATACTTCTCTCCAGGGTTCAAATTGAAGTGGTAACACAGTGTTACTTATTACAATAAATATTGTAATGGATTTAATAAACTTAGGGAAAGATTGTGGGAGAGAGGAGTTCCTCTGGTTAAATACTCCAATACATCAGTACTCCAAAATTTTTAGAAATGGTTATATATATGTCAAAAGTGTTGACTCAACACTATCCTTTTCTTCATGGTATCATGTAAATACTAAGTAATGACTTGGAACTGTACCTTTTACTTTATTGAGTCAAAGTTGTCATAAAAGAAGAGAGCTAGCTAAGTGTTCTAAATTAAGAAAAGCCCCCAAGATATATAATTGAAGTAAAATAAGCTACTAATATTATGCAGCTAGGGACTAGAAGGCCAACTCTTTATTCCACACAGAATTTCAATCATCTTTTGCTTTCTCACATTTCAAGTGAATTGAGAGTTCTTATAAAGATAGACATTCAGAAGGATAGCAACAGCAGTTTTATTGAGGACTTTATTCGGTAACTTGAGAGACTGGTGCCGAAGCTAAACTGTGAATGGCAGAAGACAATCTGATACTGGGTAACGTTTTATGAGTGGTTTGTATATCCCTCTGCCTTGCCGCATTTTACAGAGAATCACTGTCTGTGTTGAAGAGTAGAAAGGTTATAATTCTGACTGATTTTCTTGCTTTGCCTTACATTCAGGTGTGAACGGATACTGCCTGCCACTCTAAAGAAGAGTTGTTGTAGCCATGTTGGTCCCAGGATATTAGAGACAAGGTGGGTGAGGTAATATCTTTTGTTGGACCAACGTCTGTTGGTGAGAGAGACGTGGTTTCGAGCTTACACTACTGGTTACATTAGTGTAAGTAAGCTTCCGCTAGTGTAAGCTCGAAAGCATATCTCTCTCACCAACAGAAGTTGTTCCAACAAAAGATATTATCTCAACCAGCATGTCTCTCTAAAGAAGATTAATTTGAGCTGCTGCTAAGAAGGCTAGGTTCTTGGATTAGGATGTCTATTTTAGAGGCTTCAGAGTTGTGAATTAGTCTTGCCTCTGGAATTAAATTACATTCAGCCCAGATAAAAGTTGATATATCATGGGATAATAAGTAACACTTGTTGGCCAGAAGACATCAGTGTTGCATTGTCTTTGTCTTTTGATAGTTTTGTTATGTAATATAAAATGAACATGATTGAGAGAGTGGTAAGTTGATTGCCTTGGGTGCATATTCCTATTTAAAAACAATTACTATAGAGTTTAGAACTTGATAGGATCTTAAAGATTATATCTGCTGTCATCATTTGTATCTTCTATCAACATACTGGGTGCTTCAGGCTCTGCCTGCGGGCTACTTGAAGTTGCCATGGTTTAAGATAAAAACTTTTATAATCAAAGTCAAATGTAAAGTCTTAAATGGTTTTCTCAGACAATGTCGAATACACACACACACACACACACACACACACACACACACACCCCCCCCCCCCCCCCCATGGGACAGAGACTGTTGATGCTTTTCAAAGTTGACTTAATAAAGAAGCAAAACCGCACCAATAGTAGACTGTTTCTTGAATTAAACCTGGAAAGATCAAGTTTTCCTTGTCCTTCTCTGAGTTAGATGAAAAGCAGATAACAAAAGGGTATGTTGGATTATGGCTGGGTCGTTCTTAAACTGATAAATGTTTTGGACATTCCATATTAAAGCTATCCATTCGCGTTTTAATTCAGTCAGTTATGCTTAGGTATTGCAGGCTGTATCTCTGGTGTGTGATATTTTCTTGTTCATTGCAGTACCTATGTGCAGTGGATGAATTGGGAACAAAATAAGTTGCCTTATTCTTTATTATTTTAAAATGCATGTACTAATGTTTTTTTAAATTGCATTTCCTTTTCTTAAATTGAAAGAAGGGGGCAAATGCGTCGTATGAACTCAGTGACGCCTTCACGTCCAGAGGAGAGCTAATACGCTGTATTGACCTCTCATAATAATCAAAATTGTGTAAAATGAAAGTATGTAGGTGGAGCTTGAATGCAGAAAAGGACCAGTGCTGTCATTAACACAGTAGTCTTTGAGCCTACTGAATTCAAACTTGAGAAAACAAAGAACAAATATATGGGGAAGCAGAGAACGTGAAAGCTGTCCAATTCCAGTGTGATGCAGTGTATAATACGACCAACAGCAAAGTTACTAAGGAAAACAGCCTTTTGTGCATTAGATTTACTTTAATTACATAATGTAATTAATTGCATCAATGCTAAAATATATTGGAATTGTTTTTTGTATTTTTGAAGCTTGGATACGTGACATTAAATAAGTCACTCTGCACCAGGACAATGTTTGTGGTGAGCATGAACACTAAAAATAAAATATTACAGAAATATTTTATTGAAATGTTTTAATTTATATTTGTACAGTTTATAGAAAATTTAAGAAAATTGTCAAATATTGTACTAAATTAAGAGTGCAAAATCAAACCTATTTGTTGTGTAACCTCTTTTCCAGTGTCAAGAAATTCTCTTTTGTTTTCATAAAGAAAACTGCTTTGTGTCATATGCCAGAAATAAGCTGTTACAGAAATTCAGGGATCTTTCTAAGACCTGTGCCAAAGATCCCCTCTCGTTAGAGGGGGAAGTGAAGAGAATTTAAGTATAACTCTTATACTAATAGTATAGAAAAAGTACATTTGTTAGTCTAAAGTAACTGATAAAAATTGTCTCTAAAGTACAAACATTTGAAGGTAAAAGCTCACAAAAGTATGATCTCTTCTCCCTATCTGCCCCTCTTCCCCCCCCCCAGTGTAGGAGGGTATAGTGTGCTTTTGTATAGGGTTTTTTGGGTAATCGCCAAAGCAGGTATTACAAAAGTATGTTGAATCCTTAGCTTTACCAGGCAGTGTGGCAAAAGGTCTTTCTCTCCAAGGACCTCATCTTTCATCTTTTTGTGAGTGTAGCATAAATTCTTGCTGTGTGTTCAAGGAAAAAGCTAAAATGGTTTAGTACAACTAAAGCATTTCTTTCATATTTTTAAGAGTATCATAAGTTAGAAACCTAAATAAGATAGCATGGACAAAGTGGTAAGTGTGCTAGAGTTTAACAAATGTTTGCTGGATTAGGAAAGGAAATGTAGTTCATACTGCTTCTTTTATGATAAAGAATTTAAAGGGCCTTGCTCTAAGCCTCACCATGTGTTTCTTTCTTTTCTCCAAAACATACAACTAAGTTGAAAAAGGAGATGAATCTTAGAGGGAAACTATTAACTCTCAGGGAGTTTATTATTGTTTGAGAGAAAGGACAGCATTTGCATTTGAATTGGCTCTGAGTGTAGCATGTACCTCTAATCTTGTTCCTACTAGAAGCTGGTGAGTAGTTTAAGTACTTCCTATTTTACTTTTTATGTTCTGGCCTTGTGTAGTAACATCTTTATTTTATCAGCAGATCACAAATGCTATAACTTAAAATAATCAAAGTTCTTAGCTCAACTGAGAGATGCTGTTAACATACTCTGGTCTTAGAAGCACTTTGCAGTTGCCACTGTTTCCATAATAGGACTTGTACAAGTATAAAGTAAGAACCCTGTAAAATGGACACACAAGCATCTTGCAACAGAATCTGAGGTGCTGCTATATTCCTCTATAATATACAGAAATTTTAGCACACGTAGCAATGCCAGGTCAAACCATATGAAATACTGAATATAGAAAATAATAAACTTAGTAGCAGCAAGGATGAGAGGTAAATTTCATGATGCATGTCTGTAAGCCATATATGTTTGAGTTCCAGAGTAACTTGTGACAATCACATTGAATTTTAATACCTAAAAAAATATCAAGGTTGCCTGGCATAACACTATGTAGTAAACATTTGATTTCTATGCTTAATTAATAATGCAAGTTTTAAACTCATTTATCACATAATTTAAAATAACAGCAATTTTGTTTAATTTTCGTATTGTGCTCTAAATCTGGTGCCCAAGTTTGTGCCCTTCTGACTCCCTGATGCTATATCAAGGTGCATAACTTCCTAGAACATGACTCTAGAAAACTAGGCAAACCTGAGTAGAGAGAGAGAGCATTTGCAGCTATGACTCACCTCAGTGTTCTTCATCTTCCTGTTTCTTCTTGTTGGACTGCTTTCTATTGGGATACCAGCAAAATAATTATAAATGGTGATTAGGCCTTTGACAAAGAATGTGGCTGAGGTGTTACTCCCTTCTTCACTCACCTTGGACAGAAATCCTCAAAATTGTTCCCAATAAACCAGTGTGTCCCCAACACTCTATATACCTTTTGGATCAAGTAAAGTCCCAGACGGGATGTGGAGTTTAATTGAAGTGCCTGGCTCATCTTGAACTAAAAAATGAAGCTTACACCAATTAAAAAATAAATCAGTAGGGATCAGATTTGTAGGCTATCATACAAATTCCTGTTTACCATTCAGTATTCATTAGTACAGTCTTTAGCTGTTAATGCTAGATTTAATAAAAAGCAATGATCAGAGTATTGCAATACAGTTATGGAAATGCATGCTTGGCACTTCTGTACATTAGTTTTGTAGGAAGGGAACATGCAGTGTATAATACGACCAACAGCAGAGTTACTAAGGAAAACGTTGGTTGCCAGTCTTTTCTTGTCTCTTTTTAGCTGTGTTACCTGTAAAAGATTATAGACAGAAGTATTCCATAGTTCGCTGTTGGTATATTAGTACTACTGGATATGTTTAACCAGAAAGGGAAACTCAGTATAGAAAAAAATCTCACTCACAAGACTTTACAAGAAAAAACCCTTTTGTTGGTTTATATCTTTTTTTTTTTTTTAAAGGAGCTTGACATCTTCATCAAGTTCACAGTGGGCCTGCTTTGTTTGCTTTCTCTTGAATGTTTGATAAGATTTTTCTTCTATTGTTTTGTGCAGCAAGAACAGAACTTGCCATGGCTGAGGTGGGTTTTTTTGTAAATACACAATATGGTCATTGTCTGGTGCTGAATAATTGTGGCTGCTTTTTGTACCACCAGAACTAAGGCTTTGGCTGTGAACAGATTCCTTCTTAGTGTGAAAAGAGACTAATCCATGTAAATACAGCCCAAAAATAAAGCTTTACAGAAAAAGGGAAAGACTGCTAAGCAGGAGGGCACAGGTCAGCAATTTAACCTTTAACCTAACAAATAAGAAGCATGAAAGTTCCCGAATTGGTTTACAAAGGCAAGCTCCTGTGATCTGTCAGTTTTTCTTTTCACGATAGAGTCGGGTGAGAAAACTGACAGCTAGTGTCTTTTTAACTGCAGGTTGAAATTAACTGCTAAATTGAAACTTTTTAGGGGGGTGAATTTTTTTTAATGGTTTAGACAAGTTATTGATAGTCACTAGCCCCAGTTTTTATAGATTTCCTTCAGTTTAAAAGGGAGGATCGGTGGTTTCTTTTTCTTTTTCTTCTTTTTTTTTTTTTTTGGAGAATTTTTGAGAGGTTCAAGTTAGACATTGTTCATGATGACATTTCAGCTTTTGATAAAATTGAAGATTAAGATTAAATTGATGAAGCACTTGTTGCAATTAACTGTATGTTAATGAGTTTAAGGGGTTGTATTGTAATAACTTACTGTGAACGGGTTTTATTTTGAACAGAGTCAAAAGGTTGTGTTACTTGGTGGAAAATAAGATTTAATTTAAGGGTATGATTTTAAACTCTAGAATATGCTCATTCACAAAATTTGCAAACAGGTTTTTTTGTTTGTGCTTATTTAATCACAACAGGTAATCTTGTTAATGAGTGTTAATTTTTGCTTTAAGCTTAATGCATCTGAAGTCAGCTGTTATGTCTCACTGTAGAGAATTCTGTAACTGGTAAAGAACTTTAATTAGAGTCATTCAGATGAAAAAGAAACAATGAACTAATGACTTTAAAGTAGACTCCCTGCAGATTATTAAGAGTAGTGATTATGCTGTCTTGCTCAATATTGTAAGCAGTGTTGCAGTGATGATTCTTACCTTTGTCCATCAATGGGTCCACTGGTGCTTTCTATAAAACTTCTTTTTATGGAAATTTTTGGATTTTGGAAAGATATAATCTGTTTGGGATTTAGGTCAGTAGTTAAATGCTGTGCAGAGCACTAATTTTTAAAAGCAGTTGAAACAAAATTGGAAAAATGTAAATATGACTCAGGAAAAAGTCCAGATGAATTTCTGTTCCTGATGTTTTTTGTCTTAGACAGTGAGTTTCATATAGAGTTTCAAATTTCAAATAGAGAACTGTAGAACATAATTGAAATAGTTGGGTATTAGTGCAGTTATAAAACATCCTGGACTACGTTGTTCTCTCCCCATCTTGTCTGACTTTTCTCAGGACAAATGCAGGTATATGTTTCTTTTTGGAATGTGGATTAGAGGCTGAAGGTAAGGTTGTCTGGGTTATAAATTAAATGATCAGTTTAAAATGAATTAAGGATTTTTGATATTACATCAACAGTGAACATGACAAAATGTGCCAGCTACCAGAGACAAGATCATACCTAAGTCTTTCTGAATTTCATACAGGATATGCTGAATTATAACTAAGGGCAAGAGTATGATGAAATTCAATTTAGTGATGTCATGAGCAATAGTGATGAAACACGCTTTAATCACGAACTCCTGTACTATATTCCTTGAATGCCCAAACAGATTCTGAATCTGTGAACATACTTGTAGCCCTTGGAGTCAACTAAATTACATCATTGGGGCGGGAATGGAGGGACAAGATGAAATGAATACAAACACATGAACAAAGGATTTTTGTACTGTACTTTGCCTTAACAATCTAATTTTGGTAAATTAACCCTTCTGAATGTGAAAGGGTGGTGTGTCAACTTCTGGGAAGAATATTCTAATATCTTCTTTCAGATGGAAACTAAATTTTTAGTGTCTATTCATGATGCCTAAAGCCTAATATTATTGCCTAGATTTGACAGTGTCCTCCTTGTAATTATTGTTTAGCAGATCTAACCCTTAAGATGTAGTTAAATGCCTTTCTTTCTAAAGTTCTTTACTGTTCAGCCCAGACACATAACATTTTGAAACATTTGTCAATATGCATTGGCAGTGATCCTCTTGCGAAGCGGAGCAGAGATGGTTATTGCACTCAGTCTACAGAAATTCTTTCCAATAGAGATTGCAGAAGAAGGGGAGCCAGTAGGAAGCTCCCTTCATATAAAGAACAATTGAGTTCTAGGTAGTCTGTATCTCTTCTCCTTAAGGAGTGACAAAAATAAACCAAGATATAAGCCTGTTTTAAATCTTTTCAGCCCTCTCTCACCATTAACAGTTGGAGGGTGATGTCTCCAGTTTCAGTGGCAAACTGATGGAAACAAGTGATGCATACTGTAGATAATTAAACTGGTCACATGCAGTTTTTACTTTTAAGGCCCTGCAGAAAGCTCTATTCTTTTTTTATTGTCTTCCTCCCAAAAATTAGAGTAAATACTATTGTCTCAGTCTGTAGAAGATTGTTGAAGAGAATAGGCAAAGAAATCTTTACTATGCCAAAATGTCTGGAGCTGGATCTTTCTTAAATGTGTATTTTTACTGAATATTTCAATACATAAGGAATATAAGGAAGTATAAGGAAAAGATGAAAAAAATTAATTCTTACAGTGACATGAGAATGTTAAGGCAACATCTTGGATTTTGTGGCAGAAGATTTATATATTAAAGCTGACATTATGAAAGGGGCTATGGGAGTTAGGCGCTCAACTCCCATTGAATTTCAGTGGGATTCATTGAATCCCAGCTTCAGCTCCTTTGAAAAATGTCAGCCTAAATAACTACTTACTCTTGAATTAAAATATCAGTTAAAAGGAATTGTGTTAAATGTAGCCTTATCACTTAAATGAGCAACTGTCCTTCAGATTATTTCTAGTGCTATAGCGATACAAGACACTTAAGAGATCTGTAAGATGATGTCCCAACATAAAGACCTACAGTCAAAGGGTCCAGTACTGCTCCAAAATTTAACTCAGTGGCAAACTTTCCATTGACTTCAACCAAGATCAAGAACTAAATTTATAGAATGTACAAACAAAATATTAGATGGGTGACCAATGGTGAAGTGAGACTGCAACAGAAAATCAGATTGCTTGGCTTGTTTAGGGTTAGGTGTGCTTCTCGTCAGTTGAAGGTTTGTTCCCATTTTATTTAAACTGTTTGCTTTCATTTTTTCATAGGAAGCAGGAGAGTAGAGTCAATAATGTGTGAGGAACAGCTCAGGGAGGGAATTGGAGAGGTGGTGCAAGCTAATGTCCAGAAGAGGAGGTTCATACAAATGAGCTGGTCTGGTCTATTTTGAATCAAATGTGGCAGAGTCAAAAATCATATCTATATTTTAGGGTTCAGTTGAGTCAAACTGAATTCTTAAGAATTTAGCCCTGATGTGATGTGATGTGAAGCCACAGTAGAGAGAGCTGGGATAGCTCAGTTGTCATGGCGTCTCCGGACGATGCTCTGGAACTGCTCCCTATGAAGCCAGTCAGGACTTGGGTGAAGTCTTTGGGCTGGCTGGGAATGTGGAGTGAAGTGCAGACATGGTTGTCTGGCTCACTGCACCCCAAAATGGACTCAGCTGAGGGGCCCTGTTCTCCTCTTTGTGAGCAGACTGTCTGCAGGGCAAAAAGCTCACACGGCTTCCACCTTCCTGGGTCTGACCTCGGAGCATTCAGCGTCCTCTGCCCCTCCATGCACTTCCCACAGTGAGCCGACCCAGGCAGGGTCCTGGGGAAGCCAGAGGGTCCTGCACCCCAACTTCGCAGTCAGACGTGACTCTTAGCCAGCCAGTAAAACAAAGGTTTATTAGATGACAGAAACATGGTCTAAAACAGAGCTTGTAGGTACAGAGAACAGGACCCCTCAGCCAGGTCCATTTTGGGGGGCAGTGAGCCAGACAGCCACGTCTGTATTTCACTCCACGTCCCCAGCCAGCCCAAAGACTTCACCCGAGTCCTGACTGGCTTTGTAGGGAACAGTTCCAGAGCATCGCCTGGGGACTCCGTGACAACTGGTGGCAGTGGTGGGATGCGAACCCACGGCTCTTAGCTGCCTTCCAAGGCACGGGATAAGGGTATTGGTGGTATAGGAGTGAGCATAGCTGCCTTCCAAGCCTTCAAACCTGCTGGCAGACCCTGCTCCCTTTCCTGGTTGGCATAGTTGCCATATGGGTCGGGGACTGCAGAGGACAATCTGGTGGTAAAAGTGTTCTATTGAGAAGTTTTGTTCTAGTGCTGACTCATTGCTGTGACTTAATGAACTATTGGTAGAAAAGTACGCCTTATTTTATTTACAGCCATTGCATATCTCAATAACCTTCTCTCTGTAGTACAATCAAAGTGGCTGAATAAGGAAAATTTTACTAATACATGAGGATGCTTTGAACTCAGTAACTACTTTTCTGTTTGAGACTTTCTCCTAGAAATTTACAATGTAGTGATTCAATCCATTTCTTCCATTTCCAACTCTAAATTACTTTGCTATCTGTTGTTTCCATTTTTACTAGTGTCCAGTAAATAGATTTTCCTAGAAGTGTTCACCAGGATGATGCCTATCGCCTAGAACACTTTCCCTGTATGATAGATGATGTTCCTATTTGATCTAGTGTCCAAAAACGTAGGAATGTCACTGTACATCCAGCATGCTCCTTGAGTTGATTTGTGAATGGTTTAAACTTATTTAAAATTAATTTAAAAAGAAAATGCTAATTCAAATTTTCTGCAGAAGTCCTATAACAGAGTGACTCAAGGGGCATCTTATAATATTTGTAGTCTAAAATGTGAGACCCAGTGGAATTCTCTTACTGGGAAGCATCTATGCCATGGCTACTTCCCTTTTTTTAAACAGCAATTTCAAAATACCTGTGTAGTTGTACAGAATACAAATAGGGGCAAGTAGAGTGTTTGCTGCACCTGGGAACAGATTCTAAATAATCTGAAGATATTTTGAATAGATAATCTAAAGAATATCTTTTTATCTTGTATACCTCTTGAAATAGTATCAGAAATAAGTAGGAATGGCTCCTGAAGCAGACTTTGGTGGAGGAAAGTATGGCTGCAATTTGGAACAAACATTCTCTCCAACCACAGATTGAGTAAACAGCACACAAGTGCATGAGCCTGGCCAATTAGATTCCAGATTTCATTCCTTTGTTGACTTTTTCCTGGGTATGGTATATTGCTTTTGCATGGAAAATGGCATATAGACATTTCCATCAGGGTCCTTGGCGCCAATGTAATTTAACTTGTCAGAGACAAGGTCTTAGCCATAAAGGGTATGATCTTGCACTCATTAAAACCAGTGGCAATACTTGCATTGGCTTTGAGGTGCAGGACTGGGCCATATTATACTGAGCTCTTCTTAAAATGTCCTGGTTGACATCAAGGGAAGTTCTAGTTATCTGACCAGAGCTGGCTGTACTTTTTATGCAGCACTATGAAATGAATTCCCCACATGTATGTGCTTAACAGATGGTCAGAGGCAAAGGTGCAGAGTTTTTTCTGACTTCAGTGAGGCTCAGCAGAGGTGCAGGGATGCCTACAAGTGGAGTCAGTTGTAGGATTGGTGCCTAATTTGGTCACAAAGCCAATACCTTAAAACATTTTCTTTTGTCTCTTTTATGATAGGAGAGACACAAACTTTTGCAATATATACTCACGTTTCATAATCTCTGAAAAAGAATCAAAACACCTTAGTAAATTAAATGAAGTAAATGACAACAGGTCAGGGATATTTACTTTATGATTTTTGATAATACTTTGTGAATTGCAAATTCCCATACTTTTCTCTTTCTCCCTACCTTTTTCCAGTAATAACAGAGGAGCAGTTTTTTACAAAGCTTTAATTATGCTCCTCAAACTGTTTCCTAGTGAGCTTGCACAACAAATTATCCAGAATAATTCCGTATAATGATACACAACTCTGACAGCTGCTCTGTCTGGTTCATTCTTTTTGGTATTGCAATACATTTTAATTTTAATCTTAACAAGAAATTATATGGTGTGTGTTGCCTCAAGGCTCCAGATAAAGTATTTAGCTTTAGAGAAATGTACTTGGAGAAATTTCTTGGCTAAGTTAAAGATGATACCCTGTTTCGGGGGTTTATACAGTACACAGTAGGCAGAACTTTGCTCAACCAGATTTGGTTCTTTGGCAATTGCTAAAAATCATTGAGGATTTACTTTGTATTAAAAATAATTTGTCTGATAACTGACTGGAAGGATTTTTGAAATCGCTTCCTGAGTTTTAGAGTTGTTGGATGTATGAGGTAGAAGAATATATCATTCAAATACTTCCATTTAAAATGTTATCCTAGATTACTATTTTAAATGGAATGTATTTCTTTCATGGCAGTGAGTTTCACATCCTGTCCTGAGGGTAGCCTATAACAGGGTATTTTCATTAAATGTTAAAATGGTTTGGAATTTTTTTTCCAATGGATTTCCCTTAGCCTTTTTATGTTTTTAACAAAATTGTTTCAAGAAATTTACAGGTTTATTTAAGAATAATGTTTATAGTAGGATGTTCTTGCTGAAGAGAAATTGTTTTCAGAATTACCCCAACTTGGATGGCCAGTTTTCCATGAGTTAGTTAATATTTACCTTTTGAAATTCAAATCATTTGTATTTAAGCAGGATTTGAAAAATTCTTTCACCAGTGGGAAGACTTTTGTGGTTAATATGGGGGACTAAGCAACCATTTTTAGCTGCTTTTTTATTAAAAGAAAGTTAAATAGTTTCTCACCCTTGTGTAAGATAATTTTCCAAATGTGAACTAAATGTAAACCAATGCAGTTGTCTTCCTGAGTCTGTAGATTGTCATGTTGTTCTTTCTCTGCTGCTGGGCTTAGGTCTTCCCAGAAGCAACATGTAATAAATAGGATTTATCCATTTTTGTTCAGATTATCTGGTCAGGAGAAAAAACTCATGAATCATGTGAATTCCATGCTGCTAATACTTGGAATTATGTAGGCAGCTGCAGACACAGGTCCTGGAGTTATTCATTTTTTGCTTTTGAGGGAGGCTTGGGAAAAGGATCCCCCAAAAAGTTGGTGAAAGGGCAGAGACTTCCTCTAACTCCCATCTCAGTGGGCAGGTGACTGAGGGAAAGGGTAGAGTAATGGAAGTCTCTGCACCCTGCCAGCCTTCAGGTTGCTGCGGGGAAGTGAGATAGTGGAAGAGACAGAAAGCTCCTGTCTTCGAGCCCCTGGATAAGGTGGAGCTTCAGATTTGGCATCTATTAGCTACAGCCTGATATGAATGAAAACCTCTAAACCTTGTTCAGGTACAGCATCCTGATAGCAATCCCTGCACCATCCCAGGACTTGGTTGCTACAGGAGGGCTGGGTTTATCTCCAGGTCATTGCCTCTGTACACTACTGGTCAAACTCTCCCCACTGTCCTCCCCCCCCCCCACCCCCCATCTACCTCTGGCTAGTAGGTTTAATCCTCCAGCTAGTAAGTGTTGGTTTCTGTTTTTATTCAAGTCCTTAGAGTGTGTTTATTTTGTTTTATAACTGCTTAATTTCCATGGGCATATTACCAATACGCTGCTTTGACCAAATATAATTTTGTAAATGACATAGTCACATCTGCAAATAGGTTGAGGTTTTTTATTTGAACAAAGATATAATTAAAAAAAAAAGTTTGTTCACCTAATAGAGTGAGCGTTTTATTGGCCACACTGATTAAATGCTTCTAATGCTGTGGAACTTTTATGTACTTTTTTTGTGGTCATTCCATTTCTGTAAAGAGGAAATGAGCAATGTATGTTGCCTATGCTGTCTTTGTTCTTCCGCATTAAGCATGAGACTGTCCTTTAAACTTGCACTCCAAATGCACCTTAAGTAAAATCTGCTTTTATTTTGTTCAGTTCATTTGCCTTTTGGTCATTCACTCATGCCTGTTTGTTCTGAAGAGGTTTCTGTTAAACATACTTAAAATGATTTAAGTAGAAAAATAAATGCCCATAACTTAAATCCATATGCATATAAAATCATAGTTATGACAAGAACTGTGAACTGATGCTCTGACTTCATCTCATTTCATTGTATATAGAGGCAGTATTTACACATGTCAAAGAACAGGGTGGGATATATTTTTAATGTATTGCAGCATTAGGTACAATCCAGTAAGATAAAGATTGAGTGTTAGTCCACAGTTCCTATCTTCTTGTTCTGTGCTTCTGTGGCCCCTAAGACAATTCTTTGATATATTTTTGTACTCTCATTACTTTTGTAACACTGAAATGTAAAAGAAAAACTATTTTGGCTGTGTGCTTAAGAGAGAAAATTTTATCATATGAGTTACTCAAAGGAGAGGAGGCATTTTGGTAATCCTATTGGTTCCATTTGTACTATGCAATTAAGATATTCTAGAGAAGGATATATTTGGATGATAATCTTTTGATAGAACTGATGTGCTGCAGTAGCTCTTTAATATATTTTCTCTTTTAGCTGGAGTAGAATTAGCATGTTAAAATAGCTGTGTTGACTTTGTACTCCATTTTGTGTAGACTTCCAGTATTCATGTAAAACTTGATGAATGTCTTCTAAACAGAGCAGTAAATTAAATTGTCCAGCTTGCTCATATCTTATTTCTGTATAGAGCCCTTAATATGTGAGGTGTAAAATAGCAGAATTTCCCATTGTGCCATCTGCCTTGACTGTGCAGATTGCAAAATGCTTTTTTACTTCTGAGTATCCGCATGATACATAGTATCCAGCAATAAAGTAAATCCAGAGATTTTTATTCTCATGCGCACTCTTACTCAGTGTTTGCTTTACACTGGATTAAATCATTGGATTAAATCTATTTTAATTAAGAGCAAGTCTGCACTTAAAATGCTGCATCGGTGTAGCTGCACCTCTGTAGTGCTTCAGTGAAGACACTCTAAGCCAGGAGTTCTCAAATTTCATTGCACTGTGACCCCCTTGTGACAATAAAGTTACTACATCACCCCGGGAGAGGGGGCTACAGCCAGCCCCACCTCCCCGGGTAGAGGTGGAACTCGGGCCTTAGCTTCAGCCCTGGGTCTCAGCAAGTCTAATGCTGGCCCTGATATATGTCTGTAGTGTAGACCAAACCTCAGTCATCTATAAGAAATTCCATACTTAGAATAACTCCTTGGAATATGGTGGGTTTCATATGGACAATTTAAGTAGAATTGACACATTTTAAAATAGTCATTTATCTCATTCTTGTTTATTTCAAACTTTTAAAAACCTAATGACCTCATTGCAGCTTGACTATAATTATCATGTTTAAACTTCTGAGCATTTTTAGTTTAAACAGCCTTTGTTTTTTTATACCAAAAGAAAATTAATGAGAAGAGACAAAGAGACATCAAAGAGGTTTTCCCTCTGATTGCAGTGTTAGAAGTTTTGCCTGAAAATAGGTTACATTTCTTCTGTTTTGAGCTGAATCCTCATTAACTTTACATTTTAATGATGTCCACAGCAAATTATACCATTATGGTAGATGCCTTAAAGGGAAGCTTAAAGGACACCTTTTTAATGTTTGTATCTTTATTGGTGGCTGAATTAGACCTAATATTATAAATAGTGTCAGAATGCTAAAAATATCCCCCGCCCCAATGCTACAGAAATATTTTTGTTCTTGCCATATATAGATTAATTTTTTTATTTTTAACATAGTTGCAACATTTTAAGGGAATGTGTCATATTTATAGATGTTAGAGCAAAAATGATGTCCTTTAAAACTGTTTACCAATGACCTCTCATTTTCTTCTATATTGGCAATAAGTTTAATGTATAGTGCCAAAATAACTTGAAGGAGAGTTAAAAAAAAAAAATCAGCCCACCATAAGGCACATTCTCCAATATCTTACAAAATAAAGTTGATCGAAATGCTAATACAGTGATAGATTGTATTTGCACAACAAGAAACAATGTTGAAAAGTGGAAACTGCACAATTTCAAATTACTCAGTGTAGAACAATAGCAACTGTAGTGCTGTGCATTAGAGTAAACTTTGAATTCTTAATTATTAGTAGATGATAAATTAACTGCAGGGATGAAGAATCCTGTGTCAAATACTGTATACCTCATTGCTGCTACATTTCAGAAGTGGATTAACTAAACTTGGCACTAGCTGTAATGGAAGCTGAATAATTGTGGAGAATCCCTATACAGTTTCAGGTAATCTTAATTTTTGAAAAGCGATTGCTCCTGCTTCTTCTTAAAATGGTACTTTAGTTACCTGTTCCGTGGTGAGTACAGTTTCTACCAGCTATAGATCCTTGAAAGGTCAAGGTCAGAGGGATTCTTGAAGTGGATGGCCTGTTAACTCCCAATCCAAGCACCCAGTGACTGAATGTGTTAAGGAGATCACAAGTTTCTTTGCTTTTTAGTTTCTACATGGTGATGCTGGTTCCAGGCCCATCTGCCAAGCAACAGTGAAATACAAGAGATATTTTAGTAATAAATAGAAAAAGCAAAATGTCCAGGGGAAAGGCTCCTGTTATTGGTACCCTTCCACTTAGCTTTATTGGGCTTTTAATCACACTTCTTTTATTTATGTTATGGACATAGCACTGTAGACCCAGATGGATGATAAAATGAAGGAGGTGGAAAAGCTTAGGCATGAAGCACATAATCATCTTTCAAATGACAGTCACACAGAAGACAAGGTCCCATTTCCCATCACTAAACTATTAATCACAGCTCTTCTCTCCTGCCTTTTTCTCATCAACTTAACTGTTCTCCCTGCAAAATCTTCTCACCATCTTATTCCACCAAGCAAACAATTCAGCAGTTAAAAGTATTCTCCAGTTTGTAATTCAGGGGGAGTTATTGTGTGCTCTGCAAATGCTGAGTTTTGACAACATGAAAATACCTGGTCTTTTAGGGGAAGATGGAAAATATCTTCCTAGGCTCAGCTGGTGCTCGTCCTCGAATGCTCTGAAGCAGGAGTAGTTTTGTGACTTTTGTTCTAGCTATGGTCACTGGCATAATTACTATGTTTGTAATTATCCAGCTTTTATAAATACTTCAGAATTGTATTTGCATTTTTGGAGGGGCCTGTATGTGTTGCTGGTATAGCATATTATGTAGTGATAGTGATTGTTTTATTCACATCCTGACAGTGAGGAGAAATAGATCTGTGAAATTTCAAAGCGACTGTTCAGCATGTCAGCCTTCAGACAAATAGATGAAGAAAAACAGATCAACGTGCCCCAGCTCAATGTTTTCTAGTATTCTTTCTAGTTAATATTTTTTTTATTATGGTAGTAATAGTAACTAGACATACGTAGGTTTCTAATTTTTCTCTGGTTATTCCTCTAAGCATTGGTCTGTGGTCTGCGTATAAGTTCTGTAAATTCATAGCTTGCATTTTTACCTCTTTAATCTTTCTGAGATCTTTCTTTTTTACTGATAGATGCAGTTCTTCATGCTATTTATTGTTTTATTTCAGTAAAATCAACTCTTGGGACATTACAGACTTTAGCTCTTAAGGGCTAACTCCATGCTGTAATGTTGCATAAGAAGAGGCTGCTTGATTAGTGTTGCCTCCTGTCTTGAGGTCTAGCAAGGTATTTTATGGAGTTGTGGGCCTGAGTGCCACTTGTATAACAGATATGCTATTAACTAACTTGTGATGCACCCTATCCACAAATATTTTTATTGTCATGAGTGTCCAATTTCTCCCCCGCTCCCTTTTTTTTTTTTGTTTGGCCTTGAGAAGGCTATAGAACAAGGGTGCCCCAACTTGGTGGTTTGCCTTTTCAACCAAAATGCTGAATAGCTACCTCAAAAGTCGTAGCAACTTTTTAGCATAACACAGCTCTCAATACAGATGATAATCTCATTTTTATCTCAAACTCTTAAGAAATGAGTCCTGCCAAATAGATTTTTGGATTGTAGATTTTCTCTCTCTGGCAATTGTAAAATCAGGATTTTTTTTTAAATTTTTATTTTTTTTTAAAAGATATGCTCTAGTTCAAGCAGAATTATTTTGGGGTAGTTCTATGGGCTGTGTTATACATAGGCTTGGCAGAATTCAATTTTTATATTTTGTTTAATTTTGATGGATAATATCAATGTTTTATTTTTAAGCTTTTTTTTCTATTTTTGTCTATTTAAATGTTCACAGTTGTGGAAAATTATGGAGACGTCAGACAATTATTTAATGACCGTAGATGATGAGACTCTGAAAGTTAAAGCTTTATAACTGTTAAAACACAAGTTGTCAACATCACATATCAAAATATACAAAGTAAATATCCTTAAATCAAACTCTAATAAGTTCTCAAGTAGCATTTTTCTTTGCCTGTCTCTAAATTTCAATTATTGCTTTTTCATTGGTTTGTGTATGTATGGTGAAATCAACATTACTCTTGGGGGAATTCTGTGCCAAAGAATAAAGAATTGTGGGCCAAAAGATTGAAAATTCTGCACACAGTATTTTAAAATTCTGCAAAATTCTGTATATTTTATTTGTTAAAGTAACACAATATAATCACATCAATTTCAAGTATTTTGGTTATTTATTTCAAAATACTTGTCAACAAGTATGTCTGTAACAATGCAGACAATGAAAAAGATTTAGGAAATGTTTTTTGTCAAATAGATTTCTTACTAGGCATATCAATACAGAAGTTTGAGTAATTCATTTAAATTACAATACAAACCCGTATTTCCTGCCGCCCTCAGAAGCAGTGAAATAGGCTTGGGGAAGTCAGGGGTAATGGAGGAGCTGAGGAAGAAGGAAGGAGCCTGGGAGTCAACTTGGAGGGGGGTTGTGTGTGCGTGGGAGAAATATGGAATGTGATTTTTTGCGGGGGCAGGAAGGGATTGTTGGGGAGCTTCCACCATGCAGACCCTGGCTGACCCCTAGCCTCTCTCATTCAGTCAGGTACCTCTTCCCCATCCCAGTGTGTCCCTGTGCCCCCATGAGTCCATGCATCCCTTCCCCTCTGTCCTCATGTTTCTCCACCCTGACTCAGACACCCACTTTTCCCATCTCCATGTGTCCCCTCACCCCACTCAGCCACCCCATGTGTCCCTGTGCCCCCTCTCCCATCCACATGTGTCCCTGCACCTCCTCCCCCTCTTCCCATGTGTCTCTATGCCCCCACTCAGCCATCCCCTTCCCCCATATGGCCCTGCACCCCCCATCCTCATGTGTCTCTGTGCCCCCTCAGCCAGCCCCCTCCCTCATGTGGGCCTGTACCCCTTCCCCATGTGGCCCAGCACCTCCACTCCCATTCAGCCTCTGTCCCAGTCTGTCTTACCCCAATAGCCCTTATGAACCACAGTTTATGACCCCCCCCCCCCCCAGCCCCACGCTGTCTCCCCCATATCCCTGTCTCCTGACCTGGCCCCATGGGCATGGCACTGCCAGGCAGGCAACCTCTTCTCTTCCCTATTGGCAGCTAGCACCACAATGACCCCAGTGGGAAAAAGGCAAAACTGCAGCAACTTTCCAGCAGAAGTTATTTTCTGCGGGGAAAAAATTATGCATTGCACAGTAATTATGCGCACTCACAGTGGTGCAAAATTCTCCCAGGAGTACAACATTTACTGACATTTACCAATAAAAGTCTAATCATTCTAAGCCTGGTTATGGAGAAGGTCAGACTAGATGATCACAGCCGTCTCTTCTGGCCTAGGAATGCATGCATCTATTAATCGTTTAAAGTACTGTCTCTTTTTGGAAGCTTTTACTCCTTCAGTAAATAGCTGATTAATGTAAAAATATTGGGCAACAAAAGTAAAACCCACCTTGGTCTGTACAACACAGCATGATTGTATCAGATGTATTCTTTCTATTTATTAATAATCATTTTTTTTTATAGAACCATTTCAAAGGCTTGGGTTTTAACCGCTGACTAGTGGTTTTTGAATTCCTTTGTTTTTTTGAGTGCCCAGCTTTATGCCTTAGAGGAGCCTGAATTTCAGAAGGTGCTACACCTGCTTACTGAAAATCAGGGCTCTCTAAGGTGTCTCAAGCTTGATACTCAGAAACTGAGCCACCCAAAGTTAGTCAGTGGTAAACACTTGAGCCAAGATATTTTGACTTATGGGAAGATACTGTGGTGCAGGTTACTATGGTAGTATTCTTTGTTTGGGGAACATACAGTACTTGGTACCAATGTTACTTTGTCCTTGGAGAGATGTGTGCATCTGCTAGTGGTCCTCATTCCTTGGATGCTTGAAGCTGTAGATCTTTCTATTATCGCTCTTTGCTAAGGATGTTAGATAGCTTAGTCACTGATTTTATGTGGGTTGCTAAGACTTTGAATCGCCACTCTGAATTGGAATCCTAACTTTCCAGTTTTGAAAATTAGTGTGTGTGTATAAAATGAAAGTGTCCATCTCATATCATGAGCAGAAATTATGAAATGAGAAATACATATTTATCAGAAATTTAGAAGTGAGTCAGATGTTATCGCTTTAATATTCTTTGATTAGCACTCCTATGTATTAATGCTGTTTCATTCAGTTGCTGTGAAGGAAGCATGGGACAGATTGATAGATAACAGAAAGATATTCTGTAAATTGCAGTCAGTCAAGCTTTTCATAACCATATATCTGGTGGACCATTTGTCTATATTCTTAACTTCTCTTCTCTTTAGTCTAGAGATTATAATTATTTGAAAGGAATGATAGTTCCTCCCCCCCCCCCCGGTGTCTGTTTCCCCCCTTATTTTTGTAATTATCTTATTAAAGAGGATTCTTAATATTTTCCTCAGTACTTATTGTAAAGTTTAACTTAATTTATATTTTTAAAACAATAGTAAAAGATACTGACTAAAAAGATCCCTCCACCAGGAGGACATCAATGTTCTTTGTTTTCTAATTTTCTTGGCATGCAAGTTTTGATGCAGAATCAAATTAGCAATAAAAATGTGAAATGTACTTTCTGGAAACCCATTCTGCAAGTGTTTGTAATCTGGCTATTTCCAACCATTTATGTGTTAATGATAGTGTGTAGTTGAAACATTCCAAACTTAGCTTCCCTTTCTAATATTTGCTGCTTTGCTCAGGTTTTTTGCCTTATTTCTGTAGCTTTGTTGTGGTCAATTCACTCAGTATAATAGCAAAGACATTTGCTTTGTTTTTTCCTATAAAGAGAGTTATTTTAGAGATATAGTTTACCAGAGATAAGAGCTATTTATGTCCTAAGCTATTGATTTTTAATTAATGTTGCTTGGGCTCACACATGTTGGCAGAATTGCTAACAGCTTGTGGCATTTTTTAATTCACATCTTCTTTTGGTATTTTGACAATGTCATTCATATCTCATGAAAAAGTACCTCAGTCAGGTTAAATGTGTTAAAACACCGAGCAGAAAAGGAGAGAATGGAACATAGGGCTGCCTGGAAACCTTGATCTGTTGCCAAAGTATTTAAACAATTTAGTGTTTTGGTTTTCTAGCTCCAAGCTGCTTCTCAAATCCCTTACTAATTAATCCATTTAATTCTTTGTAGACTAACTATGCAGGGGCTTTTGCTTGTGCTTCTATCATTGAGAACTCTGTTTTGTTTTTGAAGCAAACCTAAGCCCTGTTAGAAAGGTTGTAGTAGTAAACTGAGTGCTAGCAGATGTGAATACAATGTTTTGGGTCTTTTAAAAAGTGTGTTTTTGAGTGTGAAATTTTTATTTTACAGCTTCCATGTTGAAAATTTAAAGGTAACATGAATACTTGCATAAAAAGGTGGAAATATTTTTCCTATTAAAATGCTCCCTTTTAGTAGGGAACAAAGCACTATGGGTGCTGTGTTGGTGTTATTAGTATGCTGTTATGTATGTAGTTCTGTAAGGTTTTGGGGGTAGGAAATTTTAGAATATTTTACTACTTGAAAAACATCAGGTACAATTACAATTTAAATACGTGAACAGATAGACAGGTGTAGAAGCCTGAAAGCTTCACAGACCAGAAATGTTTTAAGAATTGTCCTTGATGAAGTAAGAGTTTGGTGCACACTAATCAAGAGCACTCCCAAGCATCAGAGGTGGCATGAGGTCAGGAGTGGGAAAAGGAGACAAGGAACAGCAAGGAGAAAAGCCTCAATAGAGGGAAGGGAAGTAAGAGGAAATAAGGGCAAAGGATGTCTGCAGGAAGAGAATCTTGAACTGTTTGTGGATGAAGAGCATAAACCAATACCTAGATTCCAAGGCTGGTGTGTCATGGTCATGTTGGTAGGAGTGGAAAATTAACTCGCAAGCAGCATTTTGGGCATGTTGCAGGGGAGAATAGGTGTGTAGGAGAGGACCTGATGACAGTAGTTGAAGAGAGATTACTAAAGCATGGAGAAAGTTATGGCTGTAGAGATGGTGAGGAAAAGACTAAAATGTTTGGACTCTGATGTAGTGAGCAAAAAAGGGAGAGCGGCTCCTATCGTTTTCTGGGTTCTGTATCTGTGATGGGGAATATAGTGGTGGTTTAAACCGGGTGGGGGAGGAGGGCAGAAAGAAAGGGAAAGGCTAATTTTTAGACATGTTGAGTGTGAGGAAGTGGCAAGAAGAGTCATCTGAGAGACTGGCAGAGATCTGAGTCTGGAAAGAGAACTCTAGGAGTCCTCCTCATAGGCAGATGCTATATTAAGGCCTAATAGCCTTGGCCAACTATTTATGGGTTGAAATAACCTTTTTTTTTAAGAAAATATTTAGGGGAGGGTGCGCTTTCAGATTGGTGACAGTTACTAAGTGATGATCCTTTGTTAGGAGTCTATCTGCTTTGACAGTGGCATGGATAATAATGATACTTTACAGTGCTATAGCACCTTTCATCAGTGTTTCAAAACACTTCACAAACTCATCACCCCAAGGAGATAATTATTATACCCATTTTGCAGACCAACTAAGGCACAGTGCGGTTTAGAGACTAGCCTGAGGTTTCATATGGCGAGAGACTGACAAAACCCAAAGGCCTAGAAGTTGTCCTGACTTAGTTCCCCAGTTATGACTAACTCAGCTACTAATTACTTTCAAGTAGGTCTGTAATGGCAGAGCAGTGTGTACAGTCCAGAACTCATGCAAACCTACATTGACAAAACAGTGGGGGCCTGCAGGAGAGAGACCGATTTCAGTAGGAAAAAGGATTTCTCTTTCATTTTTCCAAGAGTTGGCTAAGAATTTAAAAAAAAAAAAAAACCCAAAAAAACCCCTTTTATTCTTTCATTTATTTATTTTTATAAGAGGAGATTTCCCTATATTCCATCCTTTTTATGCTACATGAAGCACCATTTTTTGGGTTTATATGACCCTCCTCACCAAGGAACTTGCATAAATAGAATGTTGGGTCTCAAAATATGGGTGTTTGACATCTCTGAAAATCAGATACTCAGTCTCTAACCTGAGCTTCCTTGAAAACCTATGCTAATTTGGGTTGGGTCATTCCATAGGGACTGAAGTCTTAACAAGTCTTTTTTATGTGGTGTCACATTTTGAGGTGCAAATCCAGATCAGTAAGTGGTCACCACTTGCTTTGTATCCTGAGTGCCTTAAAATGCTCTGTTGCTGAAGATCCCTGTCTGGACACTCCCAGCCAGTGTACAAGCATGAACTGTGTCTCTGTATGTTAAGCAGTCCTGGTTCAGCAACTCTGACTCCAGCAGCCAGCTTGTTATACCATGTCCACAATCTGGTCTCCACCAGCCTTGGTTTTTACCAGCCAAGTGACCCCAACACAATCCCACTTCCAAATTTCCCCAAAACCATCTGCCCTAAAGTATCCAGCTCTGTCATGAAACACTCAGAAATAGTAAGGTTCATTTGCTCTTTGAAAGAGACAGTAGCAGCAGCTTGCCACATTAACTGGAGTTAACAATTTCTTCAATTCAAATTTAGCACTAGGTTGGTTTATAGTAAAGTAAATAAGGTTTATTAACAACAGGACATAGGTTAAGTGATGGCAAGTAGAAGAAATAAAGATGGAGATGATACAAGCAAATAAAAGTGAAAAGACACATTTAAAAGTCTAAAATTTAACTGAGCAGTGTACAGTCATTTGTTTAAGATGGTTTCTCTCACTAATTATTCTTTGTCCAGCGTGGTTGACTGTCTGTCAGTCAGGAGCTTCCATAGAAGTATGAGGTGCTAGTTTCTTTTGTCATGAAAGATAAAAATGGAATCTCTCTCTGCCCCTTATGTTCCCAAAGAATTGTCTTTGTTCTCAAAGTTAGAAGGCCTCCTGGGGATTCAGTCTCCTGTGTCTCTCTGGATTAATTCTCTCTCTCTCTCTCTCTTTGGCTCAAGACCATCCCTGCTGGTTTGCATGATAGCTTTGTTTATGGTTAATATGTAAATAGAGGTAAACTCACATTCTTTTGTCTAGGACAGACCTGTTTCTTCTTTGAGTGCTTGCTCATGTCCATTCCATATTAGGTGTGTGTGCTCGCCACATGCACCGGTGCCGGAAGTTTTTTCCTCAGCAGTGTCTGTAGGGGACCAGCTCCGACGTCCCCCTGGAGAGGTGCCCGCCTGGCGCGGTATAAGGGGCGCCGCTGGCACCCACCACCTTCAGTTCCTTCTTGCCGCCAGTGATGGTGCTGGAACTTCTGCTGCTTCAGCTAGCATTGTTTCATTTTTTGTTCTTGTGAACTTTGAAAACCTGCAATATAGTTGTATATAGTTAGTAGTTTCTTAGTTACCCTTAGTAGTAGTTCTCAAACTCTTAGTTAGTCCTGAATGGGACTCAGCTGGGGGACAGGGCATTCCCTGGTCCACAGGCTTTAAGCCCTGCAATCGCTGCAAATGGCCTATGCCCATCAGCAATCCACATACCAGCTGTCTAAGGTGCTTAGGCAAGGGGCACATAAGTGACAAGTGCCGTATTGCAAGTCCTTTAAACCTAGGACGAAGGAGAAGCACGATATCCATTTGAAAGCACTCCTAATGGAGTTGGCACTCACCTTGGCACCGGAGCAATGGTCCGACTCTGCACCGAGCACTGTGGCCTTGTGCGCACTGCTCTGGCTCCGCTGTCTACAAGCCGGCACTGGTCCCCCTCCACGGCTCTGGTCAGGAAGCCGAAAAAAACTGAGGGGAAGATCTCCTACTTCCCGTAAGGGAAAGGAGAGTGCTGGGGGTGAGCCATGACCCGTGCCGCGCAGCTCAACAGCTCCCTCGGGAATTTGGGCTCTAGCTCAAGTCGAGCAGTGCAGCCCATCCCAGCCTTCGTCTGTGACTCCAGATAGAAGTGCAAGCCCTGGCCAGCTTCAGGTGCTGTCAATGCCCGAAGCCCTTCAAGCATCTCAGGAGATCCTGATGGTCCTGGTGCCATTCACTCTGACTCCAGTGGTACCCTGTCTCTGGGAAAACCCAAGCTGGGACCTATGTGTGTTCCCTGCCTCAGCGGCACTGTTCCCCGTTGAGAGGGACATCCTGCCATCACTCACCTGCCCGAAGCCATCACGCCTCAGGACTAGAGAGGCAGGCTCAGCAGTGCCCCCTTTGGTCTCCGTACAGGGGGCACCAATCGAGGGACTTGAGGCGTACCTTGCTGGCAGATTGGCGCAGACCCTCTGAGGCACGTGCCACTCAGCAAGAACTTCCGGGCTGGCCCCGACCGTCTCCAAGGGCCTGGAACCAATCACTGCACTGATCGAGGATCAGAGATTGCAGATCACTGGGCTGTCATCGCCTGTCTCCAAGCAGTAGATCATCCTACTCGGGAAGATCCTCGCGGCAACCAGCTCATATTAGCTCCCAGTACTGTTCGAAATCCGGGTACCGGTTGAGTAGCATGAGGCGTGGATCGCCAGGTCTCCAACGCAGATCTGCTGAGTGCCATCGGTCCCTGAGATCCCGACCAAGACGCCCGTCTCGCTCGGAGAGGTCAGCTTCGGGACGCAGTGGCTGGCACTGGTTGGACAAGAGCCACTGCTCCACCCGATCCTACACCTCCAGCACAGAGCGAGGCTCCCTGACCACAGGACAAGCCCCACTACCTGCGAGGCCTCCTACATCATCAGCACCGAAATGTTTCCCATTGCCTCAGGCACAGTGGCTGGCATCATGGTACCTGTGAAACCCTTGGGGGTTCATCCAACCCTCCCAGGCTGCTCAGTCGGCATCGGGAGCCTCAGAGAGGCCAGTGGCCTTAATATCCTGTTCCCCTCTGGTACTTGAGGCTTTGGGCGGGTAAGACCCCACAGGTCCAAGAGGACCCAGGGGAGCAAGCTTCTGGAACACCAATGGAAGCAGAGATCCCTGCACCACTGGCATCATCCTCGTCGCCAGATGAGGCTATCACGGGGCCCCCTCACCCAGTTCTTCAAGGTGACACCAAACCAGACCAGGAACTTTTGAAAAGGGTCATGTCCAACCTGGGGCTTCAGGCAGCCCTTGGACTCTGTTTGATGGCTTCTGCTCATCAGCTCCTGCCAGGGTGTTTCCAAACTGGAAGGGGTTTCCAAAATCACTAATGCCCTGTGGCAGACCCCCTCTTCTCTAGCCCCTATCTCTAAGAGGGCTGAACACAAGTACTTTGTGCTAACCAAGGAGAATGGGTACTTATATTCCCACCCTGACCCCAATTCCCTTGTGATAGAAGCAGTTAACCACAAGGAGAGGAAAGGACAACCCAGGGCCACCCCCAAGAATAAAGACTCGAGGAGGCTGGATCTCTTTGGGCGTAAGATTTATTAATCTTCCAGCCTTCAGCTGAGAGTGGCAAACCACCAAGCCCTCATTGGCTGATCTGACTTTAATATGTGGCAAGCCATGGCCAAGTTCGAAGGGTCACTCCCCGAGGTTTCCAAGAAGGAGTTCCGAGCGATCCTCGATGAGGGCACATCCCCAGGGCGGCCCTCCAGGCGGCGGTGGTGGCAGATGCTGCTGCTGCTGCTGCTGCTGCCTGCGCTATGGCTTCCACTATCTCCAGGCAACGAGCCTCCTGGCTGCTCCTCTCTGGGTTGTCCTCTGAGGCTCACCAGTCAATGCAGGACTTGCACTTTGATGGCCAAGGCCTATTTGTGGAGCAAACAGACAGCAAGTTGCATGGCCTTGAGGACTCCCGCATCACCCTGAAAACCCTCAGTCTTTACGTCCCAGCCTCGGCGCATAAGCGGTTTAAACCGCAGCAGTCTCAGGGCCAGGGGAGCCAGTCTCGGCAGGACCAGCCCCACAAATGAGCCAGGGGCTAGAAGCGCCATCCCAGCCACCTGTCTCCACCCTTGCCCAGTTGGGCTTGACCCATGCCAAGCCAGGGGCCAAACGGTCATTTTGAGGGTTAGCCTGAGGGTGACCTACCAGACTATTCCCCGGATCCATCTGTCCCAGTGTTCTCCAACCGCCTTTCCCTTTTCCTCCCTGCTTGGACCACTATAACCTTGGACCGATGGGTCCTCAGCACAGCGGAGCAGGGTTATACCCTACAGTTCCTTTCTACCCCCCTTTCCCACCTGCCTTCCCCATCCATCTTCAGGGACCCTCTCACGAGAGTCTCCTCGCACTGGAGGTAAAGGGGTTGCTACAGCTGGGTGTGGTGGAGGAAGTTCCTCTCAAGTACAGGAACAAGGGGTTCTATTCCCGGTACTTTTTAATCCCAAAGGCAAGGGCGGTCTACGGCCCATCCTGGACCTGCGAGACCTCAACAAGTACCAAAAGAAGTTAAAGTTCTGCATGGTGTCCCTGGCTTCTATTATCCTCTCCCTGGATCTGGGAGACTGGTATGCTGCCCTCAACCTGAAGAATGCATACTTCCACATAGTGATCTTTCAAGGACACAGACGCTTCCTTCGGTTTCCGGTGGGGCCCCACCATTACTAGTTCGCGGTCCGGGCGACAGCACTGAGCGTGTTAACCAAGTACATGTTGGTGGTAGCGGCTTACCTCAGGTGCTAAGATATCCAGATCTACCCATACCTCGATGACTGGCTCGTCAAGGGCAGCTCCAAAGGAAGCTCGTCAAGTCCAAAGGCATGTCGTCATGCTTCAAGCCACATGCCGCTCTCTGGGCCTACTGGTGAACGACAAAAAGTCGACGTTGGTGCTGGTGCAGAGGATAGAGTTCATAGGAGCGGTCCTTGATTTGACCTGTGCCAGGGCGTTCCTGCTGCTGGAAAGGTTCCATGCGTTGACGAGCCTCATCGCGGAAGTCTCTGTGTTCTCTTTGACCACAGCAAAGGTCTGTTTGTGCCTGCTGGGTCACATGGCAGTGTGCACTTACGTGGTCCGCCATGCCAGGCTCTGGATGCGACCCCTGCAACAATGGCTGGGAATGGTCTATTCCCGGTCCCGGGACCCCCCGGAAAAGATCGTTACCTTCCCTAAGCGATACTTACCTCGCTACAATGTTGGACTGACTGCGGGACAGTCCTGAAGGGGGTTCCATTTGACAACCCTCCTCATTCCACTGAGTCGCTGTTGGACACCTTGGACCTCGGCTGTGGTGCGCAGCTCAGCGACCTCTAGACACGGGATGTGGTTCCTGGAGGAGGCGAAGTTACACATAAATGTCAAAGAGCTCTGAGCAGTCCGGCTGGCATGCGGAGTCTTCCTGCCCCACCTGTCTGGTAAGGTGGTACGAGTCCTGATGGACAACATAGTCTCGAAGTTCTACACCAACAGGCAAGGGGGAGTGCGCTCATCAGCTCTTTGTCAAGAGGCACTCCGTCTATGGGATTTCTGCATCAGCTACAAAATCCACCAGGAATCTTGTCACCTTCCTGGTGTCAAGAATATGCTGGCAGACCAGCTCAGCAGGAACTTCTCCTCTCACCGCACCTGGTTGCTCCATCCAGAGGTAGCCTGCTTGATCTTCCAAAGGTGGGGAACTCCCCAAGTGGACCTGTTCACTACCAGACAGAACAGGAAATGCCACTAGTTTTGCTCTCGGCAAGGTCTGAGCAAGGGCTCCCTCTTCGATGCCTTTCTCCAGTTGTGGTCAGAGAGCCTGATGTACACGTTTCCTCCGATTCCACTCATCAGCAGCGTCCTGGCAAAGATCAAGAGAGACAAAGCGCAGGTTGTTGTGATCGCCCCGGCGTGGCCTCGCCAACATTGGTTCGGCATGCTCATGAGCTTGTCAGCGGCCCCTCCCTGGCCCCTGCCCACCGCCCAGACTGGCTGTCACAGAGCCACGGTCAGCTCCTACATCCCAACCTAGAGTCCCTCCATCTTTTGGTGTGGATGCTGTGTGGCTGAACCCAGAGGAACGGACCTATTCAGAAGGAGTCCAACTGGTCCTCCTGGGGAGTAGGTAGCTCTCAACCAGACTGACTTACCTGGCCAAATGGATGAGGTTTTTCAACTGGGCGTCCGAGTGTGGCATCTCTCCCTTGCGTTCTTCCATAAAGGCGGTCTTGGAGTATCCGCTCCATTTGAGGAACCAGGCCCTGGCACACTCTTCCATTAGAGTGCATCTAGCAGCCATCTCCACTGTTCACCCGCCAATCCAGGGACAGACGGTGTTTCCTCATGACATGACGGTCAGATTCTTGAGAGGGTTCGAGAGACGCTTGCTGCAGGTATGGACTCCTATCCCACAGTGGGATCTTAACTTGGTCCTCTCTAGGCTCACAGGCACGTCTTTTGAGCCGCTGGGTTCCTGCTCATTTTCCCACCTGTCATGGAAGGTTGCTTTCCTGGTGGTGGTGATGTCAGCAAGATGGGTTTCTGAAATTAAAGCCTTGACCTCAGAACCGCCGTATACAGTCTTCTACAAAGACAAGGTTCAGCTGCGGCCCCATCTGGCCTGCTTGCCGAAGGTGGTATCCACCTTGCATATGAGCCAGGACATCTTCCTTCTGGTGTTCTGTCCCAAACCGCACAAGACCAGTGAAGAGAGGTATCTTCACATGCTGGATGTCCGAAGGGTCTTGGCATTTTATTTAGAAATTACAAAGCTTTTCTGTAAATCAGCTCAGCTCTTCATCACTACAGCAGATAGGATGAAGGGCCTTCCGGTGTCCTTGCAGAGGATTTTCAATTGGATTACCTCATGTGTAAGGACCTGTTACGACCTGGCCGGGGTTCCGCTGCTGCCGATTGTCAGAGCCTACTCGACAATTGCACAGGCATCTTTGGTGGCCTTCCTGGCGCACATCCCTATCCAGGACGTCTGTAGAGCTGCAACGTGGTCCTCTGTCCTCACATTCACAGCTCATTATGCCATCACTGAGCAGGCCAGAGATGATGCTGGATTTGGCAGAGCTGTTTTGCAATCGATACATCCATGAACTCCTACCCACCTCCAGGGGTACTGCTTTGGAGTCACCTAATATGAATGGACACGAGCAAGCACTCGAAGAAAAAAGAATTACCTTTTCTGTAACTGGTGTTCTTTGAGATGTGTTGCTCATGTCCATTCCACAACCTGCTCTCTTTCCCCACTGTTGGAGTTTCTGGCAAGAAGGAACTGAGTGGGAGGGGAGTCGGCGGCACCTGTTATACTGCGCCATGCAGGGACCACTCTAGGGGGCACCAGAGCCAGTCCCCTATGGATACTGCTGAGGGAAAAACTTCTGGCACCGGAGCATGTGGCGAGCACACACGCCTAATATGAACTGGACATGAGCAACACATCTTGAAGAATACCAGTTACGGAAAAGGTAACTGTCTTTTATCACCTTTACTTAGGCTAGGATGTCTTCTTAAACATGTTTTAGTAATATTATACAGAGGTAATTCATAACTGCATAACCAGTCAGCAAACAGTGTCACATTTAAAGAACACTCTTTGGGGGCATGTGAAGTATAGTTGACAGATAAAAATCTAAATTAGCAAAATAGGACTAATTAGTATGCAACATAAAAGATGCATGCACCATGTATATGGTGCTGATACTATTTCCCCTGGGCGACTTTCCCTGCACTTTTTGGTTAATCTGTCTCCTCTGGAGGTACTTCTAACAGGCCCTTATTTTTAATCAAGCTGCCAGAAAATGGTTTGCTCTTTCCCCAATTCTGGAATTTGAGTAATAAAATTTATGTTGTGTGAACCAGAAAAGAGTCCAGCTCATGCTCCCATAGTTGTATTGGCTCTGTAGTGCTAGCAGGAATAAAAAATTAGTATAGATGTACTCTGAGATATTAGATGTGACTCCAAATACACATGGAAAGATCTGTTGAGTGAAAAGGTGCCATTTTTACATCACTTTTTAGCAGTGAGTTGTGCTTTCAAGTCTAAGATTTGATCTGTTATCTTGATGTTATTAAATATTAATGATCTGCACACAGGTTATAAACAGACAGGCAAATGTATGTTTTCTGTGGCATTGGAAGAATTTTATTAATTAACACAGCATATTCTTGGTCCAGGAGTTCCATTAGCTGGGAAATAACTTGCTGGTGAATGTGTTTTGCTGTGAATCTCACAGCCTGCCAAAAATTCTCAATGAACATAAAATATTCCTAACCGTTTTAATTTGCAGTTAAAAACATTTTGAGACCCTTGCCTTGGCTAAAGAAGGAAAAATGAAGCCAAGTTTAGGCATTCTTTTTCTATAATATGTAGTGAAATGATAAATTTCCTGTCTAGTTGGGTTGAATAGCATCAAGCTTCTTCCTTTTTAAAAACAAACAATTTTTAAGCTAATAGTATTGACTACACATGTGGTAAGCTTCCTTACTTAGAAAGCCTTCTTATTATACAGTATCAGATGAAGCTTAAAGCTAGCTTTGTTAATACTAGCTGAAAGCACACTGTATTCAAGATAGTCCAATCATATAAATGTAAACACAACCAAAGTTCTCTTCTGTGTGATATTGCCCAGTTAATGAACTTTACCCCAAAAGAGATAAGTCATCCTAAGTAGGAGAACACTCATTTTCTTTTTGGTTAATCTCCTTGTCGGTAGATAGACAAGATCTACTTCTTTTGAGCAGGGAACTTTTTGTTCCTAGGCTTTAAATATTGCACAAGGGAGACAACTATGTGGAATTAGGTGTGTTGATCTGGGAACTTTCCGGAAGCGTATTTTGAATGTTTTTCCTATTTTTACACCCATTACCCAGCCCATTTATTGTATATCATAGACCAGTGGTTCTCAACCTTTCCAAACTACTGTACCCCTTTCAGGAGTCTGGGTACGCAAGACAAATCAAAGCGGCAGGGGCTGAAGCATTTAACTTAGCTTCCTGGGGCCCCCTGTGGGCATGGGGCCCCAGGCAGTTGCCCTCCTTGCCACACCTTAGTGCCAAACCTGAACTTGCAACCCCTCTAAACCCGTCCTGGATCCCCAGATTGAGAAACGCTGATCTAGATGATTTGACATATCCTCTGGAAGACCTCTGCATACCCCCAGGGGTAAGTGGACCCCTTGTTGAGAACCACTGTCATAGACTGCATTGGTTTAAAGCTATCTAAATATGACTTTAACTCACAGCATTTTCATAAAAGCTCAACTACACCTTTGTTTCATTTGAGGCTCCCTCTGAAAAACAAATCACTACAGATGTAGTACATTATTGCTGCAACTCTGTGTAATGATATTTTTTTTTATGTATTTTATTACTGGTTGGTAAATGAGAAGAGAAGATACTAATGTGAACTCTGTGTGTGTATAAATGTCATTCAGTTCAAAGCCTAAGCACAAAGACCAAATAAAGCACCGAGGGATGTGCGTTATAGGTGCTGAAGTATATCAACAAAATAATAATCAGTGGTGTTTAAATATGACCTTGAATATTTTAAACATTAGTTGTTGGCTGCTGTATTAAAAGTCTAGTGGTCACTGAGAACCCTTTGATGCCATTGGTTTGAGTTTCCAAGGATGCCTAAATTATAAAGAAGAGTAATATTGAAGCCATAGTTTCTGTAACAGTGTCTCCATTGGGATGATATTTGGATGTGATTGTCCTTTGCAGGTTATTATGTATTTAATGAATCAAATTCCATGTAATTCAGAGAACAAATTGTATTTATTACAAACTGCAATCCAGCAGGCATCCTATGAAAACTATGAAGTTATGGTTTTATAGAACCTCTTTTGCTTAAAGAGCAAATCTGTTCCTATGTTTGTGTAATCTCACGTTGATTCTGTGTTAATAGATTAATAGTGGATAAAATTAATTTTTATTTGGTGACTTCTGTCCAGCAAGGGTACATATTTTATAGAATCTACATAAAAGCAACTCTGAAGTTCCCTGAACCTTTGTGTCTTTTGTCAGATTTTTTTTTTCTGCTGAAAGGGCTTTTCCTCCTTAAGCATGTTTCTTATATACATGGATAACTTGATTATATATTCAAGGGCAATGTCTTCAAATAAACTAAAATAGATTTTGTTTTCCACCGATAATGCGTATGGTTTGGTTTCAGATTGGACAAGACAAATCAATTTTTTAAATCTTAAATGAGGGGGAAGGGCACTTCCATGGTTAAGGCATTAGAATGGGACTCAAGATCTGGGTTCAGTTCACAGGTTTGCTGCAGACTTCCTGTATGAATGCCATAGAACAGTCTCTAAATGTAAAATTTGACTGTATGGCTCATTCATTGACATTGTACCATAACTTGAGTTATAAGAGGGGGGACTATTGAAACTAATTCACCTGAAAACTGAGTCTTCTTATCATGAACAAGGGGGAGTAAATGCTATTTCTTTCTTGCTAGTTCCAACTTGAGAAGTAGGTAGTAAATACTAAGCAAACAAAAACCAAAAAGGGAAAGTTTAACTGATCAGCAGTATGACAACTATTAGATCTTTGTTATAGCTAAAGCCTTAATAGAATTAAATATCAATTTTAATACACAAAAATCTTAATTCAAAACAGTTCTGAATATTTTTATTACTGCATTTTCCACATCCTAGTCAGAATCTGAGCAGAGTTAAGCGCAATATGCCAGGTATGCTTCATAAGCAATTGAACCTGTTAAGTCTATTACACCACTCCTTCCTTGTTCAAAATAAAAAAGGAATGTGTCAAACTTAAATGTTACAATTTTATTGGAAGTGACAGAAAATTTAGAGGCGTTTAGGGCTTTGGGAATAATTCAAGAGGATATCAGTATGTTTAAAGAAATAAAATGCCAACTTCGGTATCTCATGTTACTTTCTAACGGAGATTTCTTTTTTGTGTCTGTCCTTTTACAGTTCTCTGTAGAAATTGCAAAGTTCAAAGACTTTAGGGTTTTTCAGTACTGGAAAAAACCCACATACATTTCAGAGAAAATTGATTTTAATTCTATTGATTAATACTTTGCTTTTGCAATCCATAAGAATATTAAGGCTTTCACATTTTTATTCACAGTATCATTTTATATTATGCAGTCTTACATTATATTTTTAAAGTATCTTACATTATGATATTCCTGTGCACAGGTGACTTAAAGTTAGGGGAATAAATGCATGCTCTCTCTTCAGAATGTTTTATTTCTGCTACATACTGGATAATATCTGCTGTTTTGCATTCAACAAATCTCTAAATGATACTGAGCACCAGTGCAGATGTATTTTGGTTAGCTGTATAGTTGAGCATGATTTTTATGTAGGATTTTGGCGCTTACCTTTTCTGGCCATCTGAAGAAATTGTACAAGCTAACGCCTTATGAACACTTGCAGGTTATGTAGCTATAAAGGCACAACCACCCTCAGGGGGAAGAATATAGAAAATGGCTGACTAAAAGTAGAGCAGGGAAAACTGATTCAATGTAGTCTACTGCATAAATTTCAGGTTGAAATTATTAAATATCCTGGGAATGTTAGGTTCAAATCCTGGCAGTCCTTTAGCCCATCCCAGGTTGATAGATGAGTTTTGTTAAATGTAATCTGTGTGTAGGTCTTCAGGGTTGACATTTCTAAAAAACAGAGGTCTAATCTGTATGGAGATTAAATATTTAATCATACTTTTGGTAAGAAAGCCCCTTTGCCTAGCATGTGGTGTGCCAGTTGGTTATCCTGGAGATGACGTCAACGGGTCTGTCCATAGTTTGGGAAGCTTTTTGGGATATTTTGGGGGGTAGTCATATAAATTATTTGTAATTAGCCTTCCACTTCTGGAGTTTGTAGGGTTGCTGTCTCCAATTTTGAATGTCCGGGTCGCTGCAGTTTTTGGGGTCTTCATATGCCAAGATGAGCAGATTGTTTTAAGCTTAAACAAACCCCAAACCTTACAACCATCGCCGAAGAGGACTGAACTCTGAATGTTTTCTGTAGCATAGACAACGAGAAGTCCTTGTGGCACCTTAGAGACTAACAAATTTATTTGGGCATAGGGGAGCAGAAGGGAATTTCTCCAACAAACATGAAAAGGTATGAAAGATAAAGATCTTTTATCTGATACGGTAACATTATATAAGAGTGAAACACTGGCTTGCCTTTCCAATTTTTGCATGATATTTATCTCTGAGCCTAGACATTTTCATATCTCTTCATGAAGCAAAGCACTCAACTTCGGTAGATGTATGTGTTATTCTATAGAGTTGTTACTTAAGTTTGGAATTCCAGTATAAATTTTTACCTTTAATTCCAAAGATAAAAAACCGGTCATTAGACCAATTTAACACACACAGAGATTTCACTTACCATCCTTATCTCCAGTTATCATTTGTTATATCTCTTTCAATTGCCAAGGCAACAATTTTAGGTTGTAGAACCTTTCACTGTTTTTTTTTTCCAACTTGTAGTAATTTATGTGCTTAGGTAGCAACCTATACTGAATTTTCTGTAGCAGATTATCCTTTGTCTTTGTTTAAACGGAAAGTGCAGCTGTCTAGATTGGTATTTAATTCCACCTAAATGTTACACTTTGATTTCTTCAAGAAAGAAAATCTGAGTAATCCACAATAGTCAATTTAGTAAAAATATTATGTCATTACCTTAATAAAACTATTATGAGTACTTATTTCAGTGTTTAGTGGAAATAAGATTTATGTGCTGTGCTTTAATTTTATATCAACACAATAATTTTCTACAGAATACGTAGTCCTTTAGTTTAGGAAGTTGTGGCGCTTTTAGAGTGTTGTACTTCAGCCATTTTCTGCTAATTATCTTTCTGCTGGTCAGTAGTTCTTGAAAACAGAAGGTAAATTGGTAGATAATACTTGGTGTAAATATTGTTTGCATTAGCATCTGTCACAGTAGGAATGCAAATTGCATCTTGAAATAAGCAAGTTTTAATGGATACAGCGATCTGTAATATCTTCATGGTAAATTTTTTATTTAAATATTTTTAATCACAACAGAATGTCATGACATTTCGTGGACAACAAAATGTGGTCTAAATCATATTTTTCTACCAGTAAAGATTTAGGTATTCAAAAGGTTTTCATTAGAGATGGCATTGTTATTAGCCACACAACTGCAGTCTTGAAAGTGTGTGTATAAAATTTCACAATATTCAAAAAAGGTAACACACGTCATAACTTGTAAATTTTGAAATATAAACCATCTGTTTTCAGACTGTTTATTCAATGGTATTGACACTATGATAGTTAAGGAGTGCTATTTAAACAGTTTGGACTTCGTGTCATTTGGTCCTTGGAAATCAGTGTGCATTGTTGCATATTAACAAAGAAGTAATTCTCTACATGGTTTAAACAATTGTATGAATGTTGGGGAGTAATGTTTTTTTTAACTACAACACTTCAGGAACTGCTGTTTTCCTAAGACACTTTTGTTCTGAAGTTCTTTTTGAGTCAGTTCATATTAAACCTGAAATGTGACAACCTGTGTAACAATGAATATGTTCCTACAATGCAATACTTGTATGTATTTGAAGAAAGCCTAATAGTATGACTAACTGAGTTTATTATGGTTGATGAATTTTAGAAATATAGATGTTTTATTTTGTGCCAGTTATAGAAAGATATCCAGGTTGTAAAATACACTATGGAAAATGTAATAAGTCAGAATAGACTTGAAGCATTAAATGAGAAGCAAATATAGTGGCAATATGGAAATTCTGGGAAAATGCTGATAAAATGAGACAAAAGATTTTCTGATAAGGGGAAGACTAAGTAAAACAAGAAAAATATTTCTTTCTTAGTAATTCCTCTGAGTTCTTTGTAGTGTAATTGATTACAGTGTATTTATTTGGTAAATTATCAGTGGTCATAATGTGGTCTTTACATGAGTTTTCTGTGATGTAATATTTCTAAAAAGTACATTAAAGTAAAATATTATGTCTGGCTTTCTTCACAAGAACATAGCAAATTAAAAATTACCTGGTTGACACTAGTAAGTAGAAAATATGACATGTAATTACTATTAAGAGAATTTTTTAGATGAGGTTTAAATAAAAGAAATAATGCTTATTAACTTGACAAAATATTTGTACAAATTAGATTTACTATAAACTGTGACTGTACTAAATATATGTCCTTTATTTTTGCTGTAAAAGCTTAGCTTGGAAAAGGTGTACTTTCCTATGTACATTTGACCCTTTACCAGATGTAGTAATCTTTGGAAAGTAGGTAAGGATCCACAACAAATTTGAAATACATGTGTTGTAAATATTAAAGATGGTGAATGTTTCTTGTAAAAATGTCAAAGCCGTAGTCCCTCTGGGCTTATTTTGTGTGGCATGAGACTTTGCATTCTGTAAATGTAAGCTAAATTGATAGATTTATACTAGGACTAGGGTGACCAGATGTCCTGATTTTTGGGTCCTTATATAGATTCCTATTACCTCCCCACCCCCTGTCCCAATTTTTCACATTTGCTGTCTGGTCACCCTAACTAGCACCTGCCTGTGTCTGGTATTGTCAGATTCTAGATCATGCACTAACCTTCTTTGGATTATTTTTGCTGCATGTTGGATACAGGTGATGCAGATCTGTTGTATTTCTCAGGGTTTTTTTTACCTGCTGCAACCTTAAGAAAATCTGTTTTATCTTGTAAGCCCTGCTCTGTGAGGCATTGGGAGTCATGGCCTCTCGCATTTAAACAGTAGTGTGAAATATTAGTTAACTATTTCTCCCAACATTTTGGGGACAAGGAGGGCTTTGCCAGCTGCTGTTGAAGTGAATAGGCTGTCACCAGGCAACTCTGCTGTCTGGGAGTATAAATACAAAGAGCCTGGAAAGGAATGAACATCACTATTCATGGCCTGAACACTTAAAATATATCTCCATTAACTTCATATTCTGATTAGACGGTTATGAGAAAATATACTTGTCAAACAGAAATTGAAAAGGTTCCTTTAATAAACTTTTATGTGGAAAGTTTACTTATAGAATATACTTCTGTTCAACATCTAAATGTAATCTCATTGCGTAATTATTACAGACAACCTGGAAATGTACAAAATTTGGTAAAAACATTAAAAAAATGCTTCTTCCTTTCTTTATGGAATTTATGATTTATGATGCTCTTGAGCATTAAATTAAAAGACTTTAGAAACTTCTGTGAATTTCCTTGCTAGTTTTAAACAATAAATGACTTATTTATTGAACCTGTTCAACAAAATGAGGGGGGAAAAACAGTTAAAAAAATATAACCTGTTGGAAAGCTGAATGTCTGCTATGGGTGTACTCAAATGGCAGGAGGTTGTATGATGTCTTAGATTTCCTGTAATGCTGACTGTCTGGCTTAGTTGGAGAACAGAGGATTATGAAAGCTAACAATTTGTTTGTTTGTTTAAGAGCACAGTAGGGTTCACTAAGAAGATTTGCCAACCATAATTTTAATATTTACTTGAGTCTATGACCAAATCTTTTTTCATGCAATGGATGGTTACTTTGCAGACTTCAGTCAAATGTGATCGAAAATCTGTCTGAAATGTGACTTGAAATTGGCCATGTTACCTTCTTGCTTTTTGATACTGTACTATATTTGGTTCAGGTATAGATTGTGATTTTTTTTCTATTGTTTGTCAATTTAGTTTTCACACTGTGAAAAGAAAAGGAGTACTGTGGCATCTTAGAGACTAACCAATTTATTTGAGCATAAGCTTTCATGAGCTACAGCTCACTTGCATCCGATGAAGTGAGCTATAGCTCACGAAAGCTTATGCTCAAATAAATTGGTTAGTCTCTAAGGTGCCACTAGTACTCCTTTTCTTTTTGTGAATACAGACTAACACGGCTGCTACTCTGAAACTTTTCACACTGTGTGGACCTTCATCTTAAGCAGTCTGGGCTGCAGATCTTCTCCTTTTCTTCACCAAGAAATAAACAGTATCATCCCAGTCACACTGAAGATGCTAATAGTTGAGGATAAATAGAGATCTCTATCTTGACATCTTATATCTGGTGGAAGAGTTGTTCTGACAGATACTAGTCTTTCCAACCCTCTTTTTTACCTACGCTTTGCCTATATGTCTTCACTTTATTGAATCATCTCTTCTCTTTTACCTGGTGATTCTTGGCCTCCTCTTGTTGAAGACTGATGTCCCTGTGAAAATTCATCTTATTCATTGAACTGTTGCGAGAACAAGGACTCTCTTCATTCTAAACACTAGGTTGATATTGAAAACAGAAACACTGTTGTTCTTCAACTTGTTGTTTAGTTCTCTCTAAATTTTAAGCTGAATGGTATAACAGCTTGTCTTTACCTAGCCTGAAACTACCAACCAGCCTAATGTAGAGCCATTGAGAGCTCCATTGAGAGCCCCTCTTTGCCGTTAAGTTAAACGAAGCTCTTTCATTCTCACTTATCCACAAAGATAATGTTGATTCTGTTTGGAAGTCCTCATCTTCCAGATTCTGTTCACAAGGCTTTCAGTATGCTTTAGCAAGATCCCGGTTGGAAGGTCAGGTTCTGCTGCTAGAAGCAGTGAAGATTCTCAAATGGGATTTACACTTGGCAGGATGTTATTGCCGGCTGGTAAGCTTGTTCATCTGCTGGAAAATGTAATTGCGGATCTAACTTGGTACTCAGAAGCCTTTGACATATTGAGGGTGAGTGACAACCTTTTGTTGAACCTCTTTAGCAGCAGAAAGACATCATCTTTTGCAGTCACTACCTGAGAAGGAGGAATTTACTGACAATGCTGTCTTCGCTGGGCTTGGCTTCTCAGAGTAATCAGAGGAGATAAGAAATGAGAGTATGAGAGTTCTTAGTTACCTTGTGATAGCCTTGAATGATTTATGGACCTTCTCCAGATAGTCTTCAATTGAAAGCAAGCTTCCCACCAATGCAGACACTCTTCAATCCTCTCTCTTCGTCTTTGTCTTTGTCTGGTCCTGGCACAGACAGTCATTTTTTTATCTTTGCAGGTATTTGGAGAAAATGACAAAGTGTTCTCCACTGCATGAATAAGTCTATTGAATGCTTTTGCAATTTTTGTTCTGAAAGTTCTTATATAAAAGAACGGATAGTTTCCTATAACATCATTCCTTCTCGGACTCTGTTTTCTATTGACAAAGGTCCATACTTGATTAATGAGAATCTGTTGTAAATTAACAGCTTTTGGAAACGTTATTAAAAAATGTAACATCTGTAAAAATGATCAAACCTGGCTCCTTTTTTCTTTTATAATTTTATGTGTAAATCAGAAGTATGTCTTTCAATTTTTATTTGTAATCTAAATAAGAGCATCATGAATGGGTAGTATGTAGTTTAGTGTCATCCTTAAAATGAATTGTTTTTGTGAATTCACCAAAGTGAACTAATTTAGTACCATATGATGATAAAGGTCAGACTAATGGCCTCTCTCTTTCACAGTATGTACTTTCAATGTGGAAGTAAATTCCTTTTCAATTTTGTTTGAGACCAGTTCTTGTGTTATTAAAATGCTATAATTATGGCAAATATCATGGACTTCAAATTCGTTGAAAGCCAAGACATAAGACGCATGTCTCAATGTTTGTCAGTGACTTGAAAACAATTGCATACTTATGAATGACAATATGTAGAAGAAGTGAGACACAGATATGTATGCACTTTCACCAATGAAAAAAAAGCTACGATAACTTAATTTGCTACACTTCATAATATTCATAACTATAACCAAAGCATTTTAATTTAACAATAATATTGGAGTATTTTGATTTTTTAAAATAAATGTTGCTATTTTATGTTAATTTGGGTTTCACTTAGTAGAGCATTGGAAATGGCTTGGGTTCAGAATAGGTGGTATAATTTGATGGTGGTTGAAATGGGAAGTTATACTTATATACTGCTAAAATCAGGAGTTAAAATATTGTTGGTTTGGCTCTGCTTCTGGGGTGTGCGCGCATGCATGCATGTGAGAGAGACACAAACTACTCCACTTCATCAAATTGAAAGGTACAATAGCTTTACCTATTCTGGCCATATGTAATAGCTTATTTTTAAACATATCATAGTATGTAAATGACACAGCTGTGAATTGGTGTGACAAGTAGAGTTGCCAATTTTAGTTGGACTTATTTCTGGAGATTTATCACATGACATAATCTTTAATAAAAGATTAATTTTTAATTCCTGGAGACTCCAGGACAATCCTGGAGGGTTGGCAACCATAGTGATGTCATACCCAATCAAGTGATTACAAATGTCTGACCTAAAATAGTCATTGTATGTGTATACGGTTTATACAAAATATTATAAAACATATAAATGTGGTTTTTTTTGTTTTAAAAAGTCCATTGAAATTTAGCTTGAGGGCATAATGCAAAATATAGTATTGTGTTTTTGGTGTCTTATATATAATAGGACTGTTACCTCTCTTGACAATTTTGGCACTATGCCTGGTCATACTAACTAATATAAACTGTTTTTAGTTTGGAAAAACATAGTCCATATCTTGAAACCATATATAATTTCAAGTAAAAAGTCATGAAAAGGTTGCAATTTCAATCAAATTACTTATTTAATGAGAGAGATTTTTAAGCTCAAAACTAAACTTGAAAACTAAAATAGTCTTGTTTTTCTGTTAATATGTAATAAGAATAAAACCTATGATCAGTAATTGCTTGAAAAGCTATTGAAATTGTGTGTGTGCCTACTATTGAACGCTTCCTTTAAATTCCATTTTTTTTCCTTCCTCCCTTTTCCTCAAGCAGGTTTTTTCCTGTTCACTTTTGATACAGCTTCTGTTCTCAATTGTTCCCACTTCTCGATCATTTTAGTTGAGTCTTTATGTGACACCATTTTGGATACAAATTGTAAACTTCATATGCTGCTTATATATTAATTACAGTGGATATGAACTCACAGGGCAAAACTTTTCAACATTTTCTGAAAAAAATCACAATCCCTCAACCCACAGATTTTATTGCATTAATGTCAATGGCCTCATTATTTGTGCAACAGCTGATGTATTAAGTACTTGTTGATTAACTTAATTGGTAACTGTACTACATTCGTAACAACTGAAAACAATCGGTCAGTGTCTGCTATTTATGCATAAATAGTCACATAGATGCAGATTATGTCTGAAGGATAGAATATTAGTTTGAAAAGTAATCTGTTACATGAATGCTTCCATTGCTTGCCATTCTCAGGTGGGATATGCTTTCACGTATTGAATCTTGCTATATGTACTTACTATAGGTGTTGATAGTAGCAATTTGCATAACTTTAGTGGTTTGATGCTCTGAAATGGCTGGTATTATGAAGCTGTATTTATCATTTTTAAATACAGATAAATGCTGTAGTCATGTTGTTAGCGTAGTGTTTTGTTTAGGTTTTTTAGCTATCTATTACATTTTCTTGATGCCTTGTGTAGTGTAAAGAACTTTATTTATTAAATGCTTTTTTCTGTTTATGAATTTGCAACTTGAAAACAAATGATATTTGTGGCAGATAGTTTCTATCTGAGTCTGTGTTCTGTTTTTGTTTTTTCTGACTTTTGTATATGCCCCCCAACCCCACCCCCGATATTATCTATATTTAATGCTGCAGCAATTTAGGGGCAGGTAGAAGTATTCATCTTTACTGGTTAGAGCACATTGAGGAGTTGGCAGATTTCAAAAGAAGTTTAAATACCTTTTTTGTTATGCAACAGTAAGTACTATAGTATGTGATGTGTCTCAAAATTTAACTTGCTACTCTGTGAAATGTGATCCCGTTTTATCTTGGAGGGCCAAAAGCATGTTAGTAACTAATTTCTTTCAGATCTTTGTGTCGTTGCAAAAATCACTATTTAATTAAGGTAGTAGAAATCTACCTTGGTTATTTGTTGCTGAAACAGATTAAAATAGCTTGCTTTTCATTAGAGTAATCACAGTTCAGCGTTAATTTTTTTTGTCCGATTAACTGTAGAAAAAATTGTCCATTGTGCTATATGGACATAGAGAATAATATTTCTTGTTTTTATAATTTGCACAGCCATTTAAAAAAAAACAATTTAAGAAGCCTTGTCTTTTGAAATAGTTAAATTTGCTTCTTAAAAATCACAGCTCTTCACTTGATTGTCATACTGAAGTGTGGAAATGGTGCAGGAATAGCTGAGAGTAAAAGAGAAACATAGCAGACTGATATGCCACAGTAGCATATTCCCATCCTGTCAGCTGGAAAATTTAAATCAGGTTACAGCATGGATTAACATTTGGCTTGTGGGGAGGGGAAAGGTAGTGTTTTAAACTCCATGAAATTGAACAATGAGATTATATAGTTTACAGCTAATTTCAAAGTCCTGCTTTTAGCTTTTTGTTGAGCAAATTTTTGTAAGGGAGGGTAGTAATTGTATTAATTGATTGTCTTTAACTGTCCCCTATTAAATATTAAATATTTGTCTGAAATGGTGTTAAGTACACCATACTGTGTCTTGTATCATATTCATAGTTAACAGAACAATATTATATGTTCCATTGGGGAAAAATCTAATTTAATAAAACATGTTAGTTAAAAAATCTAATTTAATAAAAACCCTTGTTATAGAATATGGAAACACTGTTTTCTGCTATACATTTGTATTGACTCATAAATGTATAGGGTGAAAAAAGCCGGAGTACTATCCAGATAATACAGGGAAGTTAGTTGTGTCATTTCTTCACTGAGAACAAACAATTTTTTACTTCATGTAAAAATATTTTTTTATAATTGATCATCACTTGCAGTGACAGACACTGCAATCACGTATTACAATGTGTGTTTCAGCTCTATGGGGAAGGATTATTGTATCTACCTATAATTCTTTGAGTGAAAGAGCAGTAAAAATTAAATAGTGGTAAAGGAAATCTTATATTTATTTTCAGGCATGTGATTTATGTGTTTGTTTTTTCTTCTTTTTGCATATTAAGTCCATTGCAATTCTTTCCCATTGGTTCTTCCCTGGAATGGGGTTTCTATGCAAATCATAGTTTATAGCAGGGCACTATGTTTTGATTTGACAGCAGCTGCTTTTTGTGATGTAAGCTGCATTCCTTGGCAAGAGGACTGAGGTGGGGACACATCGTTTTTGTAATTCACTTTGGGAAAATACTCGTCTGAATTTACCAGGCAATTCATATTTTACAGTGTAGAGGAAAAATATTTAAATGTCAAATATAAATCCTAGAAAATAGAACAGCCTTTGTTTCATTTTACTCCATGCAACATTCTTAGTTGAAGTCTCTAACTTTTCTGTTGGTACACAGACATGCATTTTGGAATAGTATCATACATATGATATGATTCCCATTCAGAATTGTTTTACTCCCTAACAACTTGTAGCACTGCATTTAACCTTACAGATTATTAATATTAATCTGCAGGTATATTCCTGAGAAACTTTCAGATATTATCTTTATTTAAACATTCTCAGGGATAAGTAGATACAATCTTTAATTACCTGAAACTTTTATTTTATCTTCCTTAGTTGAAAAAAGAAAATCATAGCTAGTTCATAAATTTGTCTCTGCTAATTCAGCTGTTTTATAGGTTCTTCATTACTACTTTACCGTTGTAAATAATATTCTGGAAAACGTTTTTTAAAAAAGCCCAGTAAGTATTGAGACTTTTTTTCTCCTACTGTAAACTTTGTGTACCATAATTTATGTTTAAGCACCATTCACCAAAAAGCCTAAGGCAGATTTCAGCTTTTTGGAGTCTGTGTAAAATAATTTATTGTGTCTCTCCAGTAAATACGGGCTAAACTCTCTAACTGTACTTTCTATTAATTAAAACTCAACTGGGGAAACCCAGGGTATCTTACAGGTATGAAGTATGATGAAAATGTGGGTTTAACCGGTAGAATAGATATAGAAAAAAGGAAAACTGTGGGGCTTGTTTTATTTTAACTCTGTGTTGGAATTGTGACGATATTGACCACTTTCTGCACAATTTTAATCTTTGTCTGACTATCATGTGTCCCTGATACTTCTTTGTCCATATGTATGTTTTGTTACTTTGCATTGATCTGAATGTGATCAGTTTTAAAAAAACATATTTCTGCATTATCCTACCAGCCTATTTCATTGACATCTGTGAAAATTTGTGTTCATGAACATCCCTAGAATTCCAGGCCTACCAAAGTTGTTAGTTGTTTTGGTGCCTATCTGAGGATTTTTTTTTTCCATGTCTTTTTAAGCTCCCTTCATTGGCACAGGCCCAATTGTTTTGTGCAAGTAAATTTGTAGGTGACTGGCACACTGAAAATCTTCAGACCCTGTGATTTGCCATAACTACATTGTAGGCTAGATAAAAGGCTTTCAGGATCTCTGCTCTCCCATGCTTCTGCCAGTAAATTCATTCCACCCGCCCTAATTGAAGGCAGGTTTTTAGATTGTAGTGGTCCCTGCCTGAGCAGGGTTAGAACTGAGAAATGTTAGAATTCCTAATTGAATTGATGCTCACTTGGAAGCATTGAGTAGGAGTGATTACCATATATTGAATTGGGAAGGCTTTTTCTCCTTGTCTGTAATCACAGTTGGGAAAAGCCACAGCCAATTTTATTTATTTATTGGTAATTGCCGGGGACAAATAGCCAGTAGGCTGTGTGTTCTAAGTTTTCATGTTACCCTAACTTTATATTCATAGAAGTAATTTTCATATATTTGCTTGAGCAGATGTAATTGATATCAGTGCTGGTAATAGACCTCAGTGATGAATGTATGTCTGCGGAATCCCCCATTGGTGTGTGTACCTGGTTCCCTATGTGCTGTTATGGGTACTCTGTCCATGGTGGATTGGGCCTTGCGTGTGTCAGTAGTCATCCTGGACTTATTTTGACCCTATAGAGAAGGTTGGCATGCTGGGTAATGTTTTCAGTTTGCTTTGCAGGAATTAGTTTGTAATAAGGCCTTTAATTCTGAATGTTGTGAATTCAGGTGCACAGAATCCAGAAAGGGTTACTCTGCACTTATATAGTTCATGTGTTTAGTGTCCAAGATAAGATTTTTTAAAAAATGCAATCGGTTATTAGCACTGTAGTACAGTAGATCCATAGTGTGGTAAATATATTCCTGCAGAATTATATTTATTTACCCATCTGGAAATCAAGTGCCAGTTTGGGAAAGAAAGGTTAGTAATAACACGGAATAAAAGAGATAGTAAGTAAGTGTTACGAAGTGGCATTTCCGTAGGATCATTGTATCTAAGTTAGGCTGTGTTAGTTCTGGAGTTCCATGGTCTCAGAGTGCATTTTATCAAGATGCACAGGGATTTATTTATACTAATAAAATAAATGTTGATGATGAACACTGCTCCTAAATCCTCTGACCTTGTGGTTGATGTACCTATTAACATGTACATGGTGCTTTCTCTATCCCAGTGATTCTCAACTTATTACACATTATGGGCTGCAGGAGCCACGTGGGAGGGCAGTAGCAGCCCAGACCCCAACTGGCTGCCTGCTCTGGACCCCCACCATGCGTCTGCCCCAGACCACGGAGCCTGTGGCACTGACCAGCTGCCCTGATTCCAGTTCCCCGCTGTGTGACTGCTCTGGACCCTGGAGCCTACGAGGCCAGGCAGCTACCCTGGGCCCCCAACCCCATGGGGCTGGCCTGGACTCCTGAGCTCATGGGGCCAGCCGGCAGCTCCGCCCCTCCCACACTGCTCTGGGCGGTGAGGCAGCCTGGACCCCTCCACATCAGGCAGCCAGGAACCTGGTGGACCCTGGCACGCAGGCCGGCCTTTAGCACACAGCTGAGCTGGGCCGCAGATGTCTGCTAATTGGGCCGCATGCGGTCCACAGGTTGAGAACCGCTGCTTTATCTGTAAGTGGTTCTCTGGTCATAACACCATAGTATGTGCATATATAATACAATCTTCTAATCTCTGTAAATTGTTGAAGTTTTTTTCAAATGGTGATGGACATATAGTGGAGAAAAGAATTAAAGTAGAAATATAATGCGATGTACTCTTTTCCAGTGTGTGTTGTTTTCCAAATAAAGATATAGAATGATTAATAAAATGTTCCCAGACCATTTAAAACTCAGAGCAATGGAGCTGACGTAATGTAATACACAGAGTACTTGTAAAAACATACAGACACACAAGTGAATTGCTGCCAGACAGAGAATATAGAGTTAGTTTGCTTAACTGCAGGTTGCCAGGTTTTGTACATATGCCAAGCTGGTGCTGTTAAGAAGTGTGTTCTGCAAAGAAATTGTATACAGAACCTTTATATTTCAGCATCTTTATTAACAAGCTTCTTGGTGACCTTGGGCTTGATCTTGCAAGGTGCTTAGCACCTCCTGCTAGATATTTAGTGTCCTTGGTTCCCATTGAAACCAATGGTCTGACAATGTTCTGCAGGATCAGTCCTATTCTCAGCAGTATGATTCATGAGAGTTGTTGTAAACTGTATAAAATAAGTTGTGTTTACATGAAAACCTAAGTGAAATTTGTGTAATTATAGGCAACTGAATGGCTGTATGAGATTTTATTTAGGTTATCAAAACTACTTGTAGTTTATAGACATTTCGTGAGCTCATTTTAGCAGAGCATGTAGAACTTAATTACTTTTGTGATGTAAAATATAGTAATATTATAACCTGTGAATGTAGTTTATGCACTATGGATGAAATTCACACATGCCTCCGTCCCCCTTCTCCCTCCAACACATCCTGACTGTGTAGGAAATGGATTGAGTGATGAATCGCTCCTCAAACTGGGAAGGGCTGTGTGGTGGCAGCATAACCTCTCATAAATTGCAATTCCAGCCAATAAGATGGAATATTATAGTTTATATGAGGTTTCTAGGCCACCAAATCTTAATGTGGATTTGCTAGTCCTCCATTGGGTTGCTGCCAAACAACCATATCATCTGCTCCAGCCTGTTTGGTGCAGTGTTGTTGTTGCTGTGTTGGCTCGCCTTGTCTCTTTAATAACCAGCCTGTTAAGGTCAGACACAAAGTCCCCTGCCAGAATACAGAGGGTACAGAAACCCCTTTGGACTCCTAAATGCTTTGAGGGCTTAAATGGTGCAGAGAGCCTTGTAATGAATAGTTCTCTGCATTTACCTCCAATAAGTTTAAAGAGCTAGGTAAAAATTTTTATCCTAAGTTATGGAAAATAAAAAACAAAAAATGTCTTTGGATAAATAGGAGATGAAAAATTAGAACGTTGATCATAAGATAGAGAACAGGATATTTAACAAAAGATTGCTGAGTGTACTTTAATATTCTGCTTTCCTGATGTTTTAAAACATTGATCCCAGGTTATGTTGGTAAAGCTGCTTAAATTATGGATTTTGGTAATCACTCTTCACGGCCAATGTTTTTGTAACTTTCACATATTTTATTACTCAGCTTATTGAATACACAATACAATTTGCAGAGATTCTTGAATATTTACCCAGAGTACATGTATCAGTATGGTATGTTGGATAGTTTAATACAAAGCAAATCAAAGGTAACCTGCTGTTTGTGTGTTGATTACACTTGCTTGCTGTTTACTAATATTTTTATTATCCCTAAAGACTAAATCCCTAATATCACTAAATATTTTTGCAAATCCAGCATTTCCAAAGATTAAGTACTTTTGTCACAAATAAACTTTACATAAAACTGTCATCTAAAATCCCAGTGCTGTTGATCTTATTAGGTAAACATTATGTATCTGGGACCATGTGTACATTAGGAGTGCTTTGTGAGTATAGGTATACGGGTGTATTTTACCTGCAAACAGCTCAGACTGTGGATGACTCTTGGACCAGCAAAACTGCATTTATTCCAGCCATGCCAAATTAAATAAGCGATACCGACATAACTATATTTTGCCGATATAATTGCATCTACACTTAGGGGTTTGGTTGGCATAGCTTTATCGGTCAGGGACCACACCCTCTTCATACTTCTGATTGACATAGCTATACTGGCTAGTTTATAGTGTAGATATGGCCCTATTTTATGGCAATCAATAATTTTCTCTTTTATAGAGATGCACTATTAAACATTTGTAATCTATTTTGGTTAGTTCACATTATAGATCCCTTACGTGGCTTTATTGGCCAGCAGGCAGTACTCTTGCATCTATCAGGTGATTATCTTCTGAGAAAAGAACACAATTTATATGCATCAATTTCAGTGTCGGTTGGCACAGTGTTTCATTAAGGCAAAATCTGTGCTTAGTTAAAATCTGGCAGATCTGCACCAAGAGATCGCTGCCTCTGGTTCCATCAGGGTACTAGCGTTCTGCAGCACAAAGAATGTAGTGAGAGCAGGGATTTTAAGTACATGCAGCTATTTAAATTCTTGTCTGGCTTTCTCTGAGTGGTGGAGAATAATTTTGCCAAACCCTATTCAGCGTGTAGCCCAATCAAAAGACACACAGACTTGAACAGGCATGTTGAAAAAATTTAGCTGCACTCACCACCACCGCACACACATTTGGTGCATATGTGGAACAGAGAACTGTTTAAAAATCTGCATTTTAGAGAGCAAAGACTATTTGATCTATAGGTAATAAACACTGTCTGTGTTCTCCAGTCACTTGTACTTCACCATGGCCCGAGACTATTTCTGGGTGTAGAACCCCATAAAATATAGGCTGCCTTTTCTGCAGACATGCCTCCACTTATATCCCTGACTGCTTCTGAGAGGGAAAGCAGGATTGTTTACAGGGAGGGAAATATATAGGATTTTGTAAAAGTCAAATATCAAGGTAAAAACTTAAAGCCTATGCTGTTCCACAGACAAAGTTAAGATACTTTACAAAATCCCTTGGCTGGTGTTTCTGGAGTATTGATCTTTGGTTGTCTTTAGTCATTTTTAAATGACTTTTATACAGTTGCAGTTTAATGGGGATGACTTCTAAGAGGAAGTAAACCTCTAAGATATCAAAGCACTAGCAAAAACCATTAAAATCTTATTTGCTCCATGACAAGTGCCTTAGGTGAAAGTAGATCTTGGCCTATAATAGCAACATGTTTGCTGACATACAAGGTAATTCAGTTTGTTGGAAGGATGATTTTTGATGCAGAATTGCTTCCCAAGGTATATGTAAACATGTGGAATGTGAAATCTCTTGAACAGTGAGTATGTGCTTAGTTGAGGCCTTTGCACCAGTAAGTTGCTTAAGTAGAGGATCTCATCCAAGAAGTAAGAAGTATATATGAATTTTGATAAATATTATTGGAATCTTGGGTTGGCTAGTAATTTTTTAAACTGTTATTTTAGTGGAGAATGTGGCTTGGAATTTCCGAGAGAGCCAACGAAAGAGCAGATACCTTTTACTATGTGGCCATTAAAGGAAGTGTGGAATAGAAATTGTACATGATGTGAGGGTTTTGGGTTAAATGTTGTTGGTTATAAAGTTTGATCCACCTTGATAGTGGAAAGGTCTTCTGTGTACGTGGCAGGACCTCTTGGACCCTAATTTTAAAGCAAGGTGGTAAACCATGTGTTATGAGTGTATATTCCTTTATATCTTTTGGTGATTTTAACTGTCTCAGAAAACATGAAGGCCAAAAAACATTTATTTTGATAAATGTGTCTGTAAGATTTGTACATATCCCCAGACAAACCTGGGCAAGGCAAAAAATTAAATATGCTCAACAGGGAATTTTCTCAAATTGGGAACAAGATGGCATGTTTTACCAGAAAACTGTTGTTTAAATGAGAATACCAGTCCCCTATTATCCTTTCATCCAATTTTATAAGATGTCTAATTCCCTAGATTCCAAATTAGGCTCCCCTCCCCCGCAATGCATTTCTAGAAGCTCATGAAAGTTTATCTTTAAATGTAAATAACGTAGTTCCTTTTTATGAATATTTAAAATAGAATGTCCATCATAATAGTCTGCTTGATTCTGGTTGTCAAATCTGCAGCCTACTAATAAATAGTGTGTTCATATTTGTGAGATGTGGAGATGTGTTCTGTGCAGCATACTGAAAACACGTGTGTGTGTGTAATCTCATGTGAGTAAAATTATTCACAGGTATTCAAAGGATTGGACCCTTAAAATATTTTATATTCATCTATATGTGGATTTGAGAACTTCCACTCAAAACTGAGGACATATTAGAACCTGAAATCTTCTGTTATTTTTATATTAGTGGCTTATTTTATTTTTGCATTTCACATTGATTATATTTGTACTTGTATTCTGCTTACCTATAAAGGTTTGAAAATATAAAAATCAGAGTGAAGTATTAAAATTACCTAAACTTCTAACCATGTAGAAAATTTAACATAAGAAGTTATTGTTAACTTGTTGTTAAAATATACTTGCTGTGTATTTTAATTACTTTAGTAAAAGTGAATCTAGCTTCATGAAAATTTTGCATCTGTTAGCAATTGAACAGCCAATCAACTAATGCATTAGTAAAACAAACTTTGCCAGTGAGAAATCTAGGGTGGGGACCAATTTTAAAAATAAAAGTATATGGTGTATATGTCATAAAATGATTCTCTTCCCCTCAAGCCCTAACTCCAGTGCAGTATAACAATAATTGAGCAGTAAAGATTGTTTACAAAACCTTACTCCCTACATAATGATCAAAACTTGTGGAAACATTTTATAAAAAGTCAAGCATCTGGTAACAATGTATTCAACATGCTAAGCTTCAAACAATTGAAAATTATCACAATTGCACACAAATGTTAGATACTATACAGGATATT